>NC_041386.1:136211345-136372902 GCF_002162155.2 Triticum dicoccoides | reverse complement strand
CACAGGAACGAAGAAGGACACATGCCGGCCAGCCTAAGTGTTCCGGAGCAGTAGCAAGCTACCATGGCTCGGTGGAAACACTAGGAGACATTTCCCGGTAAGAGAGGCTACTAAAGATAAACAACTAGATGGTCAGATCCCACACATACCAAGCATTTCAATAGCATACACACAATATGCTCGATATGTGCAAATACAACATGGCATCACAACATGACTCTACGACTCAAGTAATTTATTCAATAGGCTCCGAGGAGCGAGATATTACAAACATGGGTCTCATGACCCAACAATCAGAGCATACAAATCAAAGCACAAGCGGAAGCTATCATGTCTGGGTACAGACATCTATAACTGAAAAAGGCTGAGAAGCCTGACTATCTATCAGATCCTGCCGAGGGCACAAGATCGTAGCTGAGGTATCAAGCTAAACGTCGAAGTCCAAGCGGAACTACTAGTGAGACCGAAGTCTCTCTGCAAAAACATAAAATAGGCAAACGTGAGTACAACTGTACCCAGCAAGACTTACATCAGAACTAACTACATATGCATCATTATCAACAAAGGGGATGGTGGGGTTTAACTGCAGCAAGCCAGCTTTGACTCGGTGGCTATCCTAAACTACGACTGCAATGTAACTCTTTTGAGGTGGCGCACACGAGTCCACATATTCACCATATCAATACACCACTATGGATCCGCTCTCGTTCCCCTACGAGAACTCCGTCCATAGCACTCACGCTTATCTTGCGTATTTTAGAGTATCCACTTTCACTTGTCTATGAACTGATATAAGCAACCCAAAAGTCCTTTTCCGTGGACACGGCTATTCGAATAGATGATGTTAACCCTGCAGGGGTGTACTTCTTCACACACGCTCTCACCACTTACCGCCGTTTACACGACATGTACTCGGCAACCTTCAAGCGGAAGCCCAACGTGGGTGTCGGCCACGGCCTACCTAAACACTCGAGTCTCTAGTCCAGGTTTATCGCCTATTCGGGTTCCATCCATGAGGAGATCCGGCCGGAGTTTCGCTCACAGCCCCAAACGATGTGAACAGGGTTCCGTGACACCAAACGGGCGCCCGATTTACCCGGCCACGTGCCTACCGCATCACAGCCCACCCCTACGGTCAGCGCTGCGCACGACCTCCAGCATACTACAAACACCAGAAACTACTTGCAACTCCTGGACAGAGGACAAGGGTGATCAAGAAGCCGAGAGGGTCCATTGGTTTCGGGCCCAATGCGTGGTAGTAGCTGAATCATGGATCACAAACACAGAACTCAGTTCCTGAGGACGGCTGCAATGAGACAACCCACCATGTACTCCTACATGGCCTCTCACCGCTACCTTTACCAAATCGTATTCACACACTTAGCTCACACACAGTAGGACATGTTCACACACCTCTGATTCATCCCGGATGAATCAGACCTGACTCAACTCTAAGCAGTAGCAGGCGTGACAAACAAGCATGAATGAGTAGGCACAACAGGGCTCAAACAACTCCTACTCATGCTAGTGGGTTTCATCTATTTACTGTGGCAATGACAGGTCATGTAAAGGATAAAGGGGTTCAGCTACCGCAGCAAGTAACAGATGAATCGTTGTTGTCCTAATGCAGTAAAAGAGAGCAGGAGCGAGAGAGTGGGATTGTATCGGAATGAACAAGGGGGTTTTGCTTGCCTGGCACTTCTGAAGATAACATTGAGTCTTCATCAGTGTCAACGATCACATCATCGGTATCACGTCTATCGAGAGGGGACAAATACCGGCAACACAGAAGGGAACACAATCAATGCAATGCACAATATGATGCATGATCATGACATGGCAAAATGAATGTGTTTTGGGCTAATGCAACTAGCAACAGATTAAATGAAGTTGGTTTGAATACAAGATTCAAATTCAAACTCCATATGTGATTATTCAAATGCCATTTAATTGATTTGTGCTAAACAGCAGCTATAAGTTGTTCTAACATGCATGAAAATGGTACAGATGGATTCCTTGAATTTTTCTGATAATTTTTCATATATAATTTATTTAATTTGGAGTTACGGTTAATTTTCTATGATTTATTGAAGTTTTAGCTATTTTCTGGAATTCCTGATTATTTATAAAATAAACTAAATTCCAGAAAAGGAATATTGCGTCAGCATGACGCCGGGGTGACGTCAGTAGGTCAAAGGCGTCGACCAGGTCAAACCTGACCAGTGGGGTCCACTGGTCAGTGACCCAGTCAACTAACCAAGTTAGTTAGCCTAACTAACTTAGTTAGCCGGGCGGGGCCCGCATGTCAGTGGCCTATCTAATTAGCTAGGTTAATTAGCGCTAACTAATCTAACACTAATCAAGCAGGCGCCTGGGCCCACACGTCAGGGGGGTCAAACCCCGGGTCAACTCGCCGGAGTTGACCCGCGGCTCGTCGCCGGCGGAGCCAGAGACGGCGGAGGGGGTCGGAAATCCTCCTCCGGCGACCAAATCGGAGACTGAGGGGCTCTACACGTAGCTGGTGTGTGCGTGCATCGAATCGTGGCATCCGTTCGTGCTGGGGAGGTCGGACTTGGCGACGGCGGCGAGCGGGGCGGCGGCCGGAGCACGGCGAGGTCGGGGTTGGCGCTAGGGGGCACGACAGGTCGCACGGGTGGGCGCGCTCGGCTCCTGGAAGGGTGCTGAGCATGTTGCCGTGCTCGGGAATTAGCTACGGTGGCTCTAGCACCGTCTGCGTCATCGCCGGCGGCGAGGAACGGTCGGCTCCGACAGCCAGGGTGGTTAGAGGGCGCGGACGGGCACGGAGAGAGAGGGGAAATGGACAGGGGCTCACGGTGAGTTCGAAGAGAAGGTCGGCGTGCTCGGGGAGGCGGTGGAGACGACGAATCAACGGCGGCGGTGGTCGGAGCCCGAGGTGGAAGACGACGGCGATGGCGATGTTCCGGGCCCTCCCGGTTTGCGTGGCTCGTCGAAGATGAAGAAGACAACGTGGCGGAGCTTCTGGGCGCGTCGGGTTTGCGTGGGGTGGCCGGTGTCCGCGAGGCAGCTCATCGGTGGCGGCGGCTCCGTTCGGTCGCGGGAGGGAGAGAGAGCAGAGGGGGAATAGGGACGGAGGGAGAGCGAGAGGGGTTCCAGGGGGAGTGAGAGAGAGGCCAGGGGTGTCGTGGCGTCTCCAGGCGCATCGAGGAGGGAGGCAACCAGGCAGGAGGTGGCCAAGCGCGACGGCGGTGCTCGCCACCGAGCTGCTTCGTGCGCTGGCACGGGAAGAAGACAGGAGAAGGGGGGCCAGGTGGGCTGGGCCGCGCAGGTGGGCTGCACAGTGTTAGGGTGTGGGTGGCTGCCAGGTAAGCTGAGGTAAGTTCTCTCTCTGCTTTTATTTATTGTTTTTCTATTTTGTTTTGTTTTGTTTTGGTTTAGTAAAATACTAAACCATTTTATAAAATCCTAAAAATAGTTATGTGGCTAGAGTTAAAATATACCCAACCACATAAAATGTTCCAGCAATTATTGGACATATATTATTTATATAATATATATATATATCCAATGCAAATATTTATGCATTAATTCCAAATGCCCAGAATAAATACTTATGGGCTCCTAAAAATATTGGTTTGATTTTTATCTCTGTCCAATATTTTCAGAGAGCAACATGAGCATTTTCTTGGACCTTTTTGGAGCAATTTTTATTTGGTCATTTCCAAAAAAAATGATTCTAAGGGTTTCACAAATCCCCATTTCAAATTCAAATGGAATTTAAACATGATGCACACACTGGGCAGCACCAGAAGCTAGGGATGTGACAACGGCGTACCATCCAGACCTTGGCTCTTGTTGATCCTAAAAAAATTAAAAATAAAAAGAATCGGGCTCGTGTCCTTCTGGTGGCGTGCGTGGTACGCACATTAGGCAACCCCAACCAGTCGAGCCTCCTCGTTTCGAGTCGAAATATCTGGCGGCCAGAATTCCAGCCCTAGGAAATTCCCTTCATGTCCCTGGTCCATAATGACTACCGATGAACAACAGAGGGATGCTTTAGTAACTAGACAATGTTATCTACTGTACCAAGCATGGCTCAATTCCCTCGGTCGCCGCTCGCCAAGGTCGCCCGTCAACTGCATTGCCTAGTAATACTACTACTACAATAGGATGAGCACAAAATTGAGCCCGTTTGTTCGTGCCTAGTACTTGAGTTAATATATGATACGTCTCCAACGTATCTATAATTTTTTATTGTTCCATGCTATTATATTATCTATTTGGATGTCAATGGGCTTTATTTTACACTTTTATATTATTTTTGGGACTAACCTATTAACTGAAGGTCCAACCCAAATTGCTGATTTTTTGCCTATTTCAGTGTTTCTTAGAAAAGGAATATCAAATGGAGTCCAAACGGAATGAAACCTTCAGGAGCATGATTTTTGGAACAAACGTGATCCAGGGGAATTGGAGTGGATGTCAAGCCATCAACGAGGTGGCCACGAGGCAGGGGGGTGCGCCCTCCACCCTCGTGGGCCCCTCATTGCTCCACCGACCTACTTCTTCCTATATATATTGACATACCCCGAGAACATCCAGGAGCACCATGAAACCCTATTTCCACTGCCGCAACCCTCTATACCCAAGAGATCCCATCTTGGGGCCTTTTCCGGAGCTCCGCCGGAGGGGGCATTGATCACGGAGGGCCTCTACATCAACTCCATGGCCCCTCCGATGATGTGTGAGTAGTTTACCTCAGACCTTTGAGTCCATAGCTAGTAGCTAGATGGCTTCTTATCTCTCTTTGGATCTCAATACAAAGTTCTCCTCGATTCTCTTGGAGATCTATTCGATGCAATCTTCTTTTGTGGTGTGTTTGTTGAGATCTGATGAATTGTGGGTTTATGATCAAGTTTATCTATGAACAATATTTGAATCTTATGTGAATTCTTTTATGTATGATTGGTTTATCTTTGCGAGTCTATTCAAATTATCAGTTTGGTTTGGCCTACTAGATTAATCTTTCTTGCAATGGGAGAAGTGCTTAGCTTTGGGTTCAATCTTGCGGTGCTCGATCCCAGTGACAGAAAGGGAATCGACACATATTGTATTGTTGCCATTGAGGATAAAAAGATGGGGTTTACATCATATTGCATGAGTTTATCCCTCTACATCATGTCATCTTGCTTAAGGCGTTACTCTATTCTTATGAACTTAATACTCTAGATGCATGATGGATAGCGGTCGATGTGCGCCCTCCACCCTCGTGGGCCCCTCGTTGCTCCACCGACCTACTTCTTCCTCCTATATATATTGACATACCCCAAAAACATCCAGGAGCACCACGAAACCCTATTTCCACCCCCGCAACCTTCTGTACCCAAGAGATCCCATCTTGGGGCCTTTTCCGGAGCTCCACCGGAGGGGGCATTGATCACGAAGGGCCTCTACATCAACTCCATGCCCCCTCCGATGATGTGTGAGTAGTTTACCTCAGACCTTCGGGTCCATAGCTAGTAGCTAGATGGCTTCTTCTCTCTCTTTGGATCTCAACACAAAGTTCTCCTCGATTCTCTTGGAGATCTATTCGATGTAATCTTCTTTTGCGGTGTGTTTGTCGAGATCCGATGAATTGTGGGTTTATGATCAAGTTTATCTATGAACAATATTTGAATCTTCTCTGAATTCTTTTATGTATGATTGGTTTATCTTTGCGAGTCTCTTCGAATTATCAGTTTGGTTTGGCCTACTAGATTGATCTTTCTTGCAATGGGAGAAGTGCGTAGCTTTGGTTTCAATCTTGCGGTGCTCGATACCAGTGACAGAAAGGGAACCGACGCGTATTGTATTGTTGCCATCGAGGATAAAAAGATGGGGTTTACATCATATTGCATGAGTTTATCCCTCTACATCATGTCATCTTGCTTAAGGCATTACTCTATTCTTATGAACTTAATACTCTAGATGCATGCTGGATAGCGGTCGATGTGTGGAGTAATAGTAGTAGATGCAGAATCGTTTCGGTCTACTTGTCACAGATGTGATGCCTATATACATGATCATGCATAGATATTCTCATAATTATTCGCTTTTCTATCAATTGCTCGACAGTAATTTGTTCACCCACCGTAATACTTATGCTTTCTTGAGAGAAGCCACTAGTGAAACCTATGGCCCCCGGGTCTATTTTCCATCATACAAGTTCCCAATCTATTTTATATTGCAATCTTTACTTTCAATCTATATCATAAAAATACCAAAAATATTTATCTTATTATTAGCATCTCTATCAGATCTCACTCTTGCAAGTGGCCGTGAAGGGATTGACAACCCCTTTATCGCGTTGGTTGCAAGGTTCTTATTTGTTTGTGTAGGTACGAGGTGACTCGCGCGTGGTCTCCTAATGGATTGATACCTTGGTTCTCAAAAACTGAGGGAAATACTTACACTGCTTTACTGCATCACCCTTTCCTCTTCAAGGGAAAACCAACACAGTGCTCAAGAGGTAGCAAGAAGGATTTCTGGCGCCGTTGTCGGGGAGATCTATGCCAAGTCAAGACATACCAAGTACCCATCACAACTCTTATCCTTCGCATTACATTATTTCCCATTTGCCTCTCGTTTTCCTCTCCCCCACTTCACCCTTGCCGTCTTATTCGCCCTCTTTTCCGTTCGCCTCTTTTTCCCTCCTGCCTTCTGTGTGCTCGTTCTTTTTGCAATCTGTTGCCATCATGTCTGAAACTGGGGAGGTTATCATTGATAATGATAATAATATGGAAAACTTTGATGCTATTGATGATCCTCTTGAAAATCCTATTATTTTACACACTAAAAAGTTTTAGATTGGTAGCGGTAATATTATTGGGAAGGGAGTTATTCAAGATTTCTTTACTTGTGTCGGTGCTTTGCCCACCATGAGTGGATCTATCCTGCATAAAACTAGTACTCTCGCAGATGCTATATCTTTGCTCATAGTTGAACTCGAAAGACAATTTTTACATATGCATCCTTCCATACAAAGGATTTTCTTGGAATTTTCTAATATTGAGCATTCTTCTATTAAGCGTGCGACCAGACCACTACGCCGGCTGACAGGGAGGCGTGCGAGCAGATCAGTGTGCAGGCTCACCGGGAGGCGAGCCCTTTGACCAAGCTCTGCCGCCCACCTTCGTCCCAACTGCTCCCACTTTTAATGTCGCCGGCGCCGCAGTTTAAAATCAACCCCGCACTACCTGGTATCGCTACAATCTTCTCTCTTCCTCTTCGATTCTCCTGTCGTCCAACTCCAACCAGCCTGACCTAAACATACACCATGCCACATCACGATGGTCTGCCCTTAGTCTTCCAGTTTCCCGAGGAAGACACCCAGCCGGAGTCTCAAGAACATAAGATGCTTTGGGACGAGCTTGAACTGGCATTGCGGGAAGACGCCGAGCCTGTCCCTGCTCCCGTTCTGGCTCCCGTCGCCTCGACTGCGCCAGCGCCCATCCCCGTGGCATTGATGGGCTAGGAGCCACACATTGTCGCTGAGCTTGATGCCACGGGGTTCCACGAGGTCCTCGCCGACTTTCACGCGCATGTGCACCTGCCAGCGCATGCACCTGCGCATGCACTGACGTGACGCCCGTGCCGATGCCCATGCACCTGCCAGCGCATGCGCCTGCGCATGCAGTGACGTGCGCGCCCGTGCCGGTGCCCGTGCACATGAATGTCTCCGGCGTGCCGCTGACAGCGCATGTCCCCGCGCGGGTGCCAGTGCCCCCCTCAGCGACATAGATGGCCGCCATCGACCGCTTCCTTGCACCAATGCCAGTTGAGGGAGTCTTGGATTAGGGGGTCCTCGGACAGCCGGACTATATACTTTGGCCGGACTGTTGGACTATGAAGATACAAGATTGAAGACTTCGTCCCGTGTCCGGGTGGGACTCTCCTTTGCGTGGAAGGCAAGCTTGGCAATTCGGATATGTAGATCTCCTCCCTTGTAACCGACTCTATGTAACCCTAGCCCCTCTGGTGTCTATATAAACCGGAGGGTTTAGTCCATAGGATAACAACAATCATAATCATAGGTTAGCTTCTAGGGTTTAGCCTCTACGGTCTCGTGGTAGATCAACTCTTGTAATACTCATATCATCAAGATAAATCAAGCAGGAAGTAGGGTATTACCTCCGTCGAGAGGGCCCGAACCTGGGTAAACATTGTGTCCCCGGCCTCCTGGTACCATCAGCCTTAGACGCACAGTTCGGGACCCCCTACCCGAGATCCGCCGGTTTTCACACCGACATTGGTGCTTTCATTGAGAGTTCCACTGATCTGTCATGATAAAACCTGATGGCTTGTCTGGTTGTCAAGGACAACATTACCTCTGGGGGAGCCCTGGCTGTAGGCCAAACTCTCCAACTAGGCGGCTTCGTCATGACCGCCTGTTCGGCCGCCGCGCCGACGATGACTTCTCGGGTCATCAAATACAGCCTCCACGTCGACTCGGGATTCACCGAGCAGATGGATCCAATGGAGCTCTCTTCCTTGAACAACCTCTTGGATCGCATCGCCGCCTTGGGAGTCGCTACGGACTATGATCGGATCGGGCTTAAACCCGACCAAAGGGAGATTAACTCTCTGCCGGTCACCCATCAGATAGCGGTGGTGGAGGAGCGATGCAGCGATTCTTCCTCTATTTTGAGGACAAACTATGTCCGAGTTCCCGAGCTCTCCGAGCCGGATACCCATCTATGGGAGGACATGGCCCAAGCTTCGAACCTAGAATCGTACAGCGGGCCAGTACTATTGGGCAACGTCCCGGAGCCCGAACTACCAAGCTCGGAAACTCCTCTACCCCTGGGTCTCAGATCGGGTCAGGGTTTGGACTTAAATCTACCCACCCACCCTCACATAAGTGATCTTTCCCACATTAGACAAGAGCCCCAAGAGACAGTATATCGCTATCGGGCCAGATTCCTCCTTGTAATAAGCAAGGTCAAGGACTGTCGCGAGGAAGACGCAATTTCATTCTTTTGCAAAAATTGCACAGATAAGGGAATCCTCAATGCCATAAGTCATCGTGACATAGCAAACTTTGCTGACTTGGCGGCCATAGTATAGAAGTATTGTGCGATGGAAAGCACCTGGAAAACCCAAACAAAATTCTGGGATCCTCCGGCTCTAACTAAACCCTCCGTCCGAACTAAAAGGGTGTACTCTTGTAAGTCACCCGGTCCAATTACAAAGAAAACAAAGCCCACCACAGGGCGTGGAACCGTATTATAGGGATGGCTCAATGGTCATGCAAAATTCACAGTACACAAGATACCATGCCAACAGACAACCTTAGAGCATGTTGGATACTCCGGTAGGTGGCCAAGAGCGGCGAGGATCTTCTCATCAGCAAAACCACAGAGCATCATCTCGTGGAAAATAACAATACAGTACTGACAGTCTTCGAGACTTTTGCCTCAAATAATAGGCGCAAGCGAGCACTCCGCAGCCTCGCTGAAGTCTGCCATGTTGCAACAATAAATCCATGGAACAATACGGCTATAACCTTCAATGCCAGTGATGAACCTCAATTCCGAACAGTCCGAGCACCAGCCGCTTTGGTCCTTAGTCCAATTGTGGACGGCTTCCGGCTTACTAAAGTGCTCATGGACGGTGGCAGCGGATTAAACCTCATCTACAAGGAGACTCTTAGCAAAATGGAAATAGACAAGAGCCGCATTGAGCAAAGCAGCACGACCTTCAGAGGAATCATCCCTAGTCGGGAGGCACGATGTGCGGGAAAAATCGCAGTAGATGTGGTATTCGGCATGCCGGAGAATTATAGGTCCGAAGAAATCACATTCCAAGTGGCCCCGTTTAGTAGCGGATACCACGCCCTTTTAGGGCAGGAGGCATTCATGATCTTCCAAGTTATACCCCATTACGGGTACATGAAGCTCAAGATGCCCGGGCCCAATGGAATCATCACTCTAGCTAGTGATCCGGACATAGCACTCCGCGCCGAAAATAAAACCGCCGCACTAGCCCTCGAGGCGTTTTCCGAAGCCCTCGCGGCTGAAGAACTAACTGCGCTGCGCTCCACAGTGGACAGGGATGACGTGATACTCGACAAAAGACCCAAGTCCACCTCTTTTAAACCAGCGGACGAAATAGTCAAATTCCAGGTCCACCCAAAGGACCCTACAAAAAAAGCATCCATCGGGGCATAGCTGAACCCCACAACAGACGCCGCACTACGGGAGTTCTTGCGCGAGAATTGGGACATCTTCGCCTGGCATCCTTCAGACATGCCAGGAATCCCACGCAGGCTGGCCGATCATAGCCTAAACATTCTAAAGGGATTCAAGCCGGTCAAGCAGACTCTTCGGCGTTTCTCAGAGCCTAAGCGACAAGCCATGGGAGAAGAGCTAGCCAAGTTACTCGAGGCCGGATTCATTAGAGAAATAAAACACCCGGACTGGCTAGCAAACCTGGTGATGGTACCAAAGAAGGACAAATCTTGGCGCCTATGTGTCGATTTCAAGGACATTAACAAGGCTTGCCCCAAGGATCCCTTCCCCCTCCCCCGCATCGATCAAATTATCGATGCCACCGCAGGACACGACTCATTATGTTTCCTCGAAGCATACTCCGGATACCATCAAATCAAGATGGCGGAGTCCGATCAAGCTGCAACGGCATTCATCACTCCATACGGCCCCTTCTGTTTTAACACCATGCCTTTCGGGCTCAAAAACGCCGGTGCAACCTATCAACGCATGATTCAGACATGCCTGGAAACAAAAATCGGCAAAACAGTGGAGGCATACGTAGACGATGTGGTCATTAAAACCAGACACGTCGAATCATTAATAGACGACTTGAGGCTTACATTCGACAATCTCTGTATATATGACATCAACCTCAATCCGGAGAAATGCGTTTTTGGCATGCCCGCCGGAAAGCTCTTGGGCTTCATCGTTTCCAATAGAGGAATTGAAGCAAATCCGGATAAAATCCGAGCTCTATCACAGTTGGCCATCCCAACAGACCTCAAGCAAATCCAGAAATTAACAGGATGCGTGGCTGCCTTAAGCCGCTTTATCTCTCGATTGGGAGAAAAGGCATTACCTCTTTATCGCCTTCTCCGGATTGAACTCCCTAAAGAGTACGACGCTTACTCCAATTGGATCATGCACTTCGACGGCTCTAAGATGCTGGCTGGTCTGGGGGCAGGCGTTGTCCTGACATCCCCCACCGGGGATATAGTCCAATACATACTCCAAATATTATATACAGACTCCAACAATGCAGCAGAATATGAGGCCATGTTGCATGGTCTCCGGATGGCAGTCTCCATGGGCATTCAACGCCTAGAGGTGCGTGGGGATTCGAACCTCGCAATATCTCAAATAAATGGAGACTTTGACGCCAAGGACCCAAAAATGGCGGCTTACCGCAATGCCGTCCTCAAAATGTCAGCTCGGTTCGAGGGGCTCGAATTCCACCATGTGGTCCGAGAAAACAAGCAAGCGGCGGATATCCTCGCTCCCATCGGCGCTAAGCGCGACCCTGTCCCACCTAATATCTTCTTGGAAAGGCTGTTTAATCCATCCGTGGTGTGGGAAGGGGAGACCGGCAACAATAGTCTGGATCCGGCCACAACACCAGATCCCGAGCACTCTAACGTAACCGAAGGCTCCACCACCAAAATAACACCTTCGGCCCACGTGATTATGGTTGTCATCGCCCCATGGACAGAACCCTTCTTGGCTTACCTAAATAGGCAAGAACTCCCTGAGGACCCAAACGAGGCACGTTGCATTGTGCAGCGGTCTAAAGCCTACAAGGTCCACAAGGGAGAATGTCGGTGTCAAAACCGGCGGATCTCAGGTAGGGGGTCCCGAACTGTGCATCTAGGCGGATGGTAACAGGAGACAAGGGACACGATGTTTTTACCCGGGTTCAGGCCCTCTCGATGGAGGTAAAACCCTACTCCTGCTTGATTAATATTGATGATATGGGTACTACAAGAGTAGATCTACCACGAGATCAAGGAGGCTAAACCCTAGAAGCTAGCCTATGGTATGATTGTCGTTCGTCCTACGGACTAAAACCCTCCGGTTTATATAGACACCGGAGAGGGCTAGGGTTACACAGAGTCGGTTACAATGGTAGGAGATCTACATATCCGTATCGCCAAGCTTGCCTTCCACGCCAAGTAAAGTCCCTTCCGAACACGGGACGAAGTCTTCAATCTTGTATCTTCATAGTCCAGGAGTCCGGCCGAAGGTATAGTCCGGCTATCCAGACACCCCCTAATCCAGGACTCCCTCAGTAGCCCCTGAACCAGGCTTCAATGACGATGAGTCCGGCGCGCAGATTGTCTTCGGCATTGCAAGGCGGGTTCCTCCTCCAAGTACTTCATAGAAGATTTTGAACACAAAGGTAGTGTCCGGCTCTGCAAAATAAGTTTCCACATATTGCCATAGAGAGAATAATATTTACACAAATCTAATCTGCTGACGTATTCCGTAGCGTGACATCACACCACGGCCAAGTCTTTATTCGAATCGTTTTACTGTCCCACCTCAGCGCGTTTAGCGAGGCGGTTTCCTTGGCACTTCTTGTCAAAGCAGAGATCGTGTCCCCTTATTCCGGGATTCTCATCAATACGGGTGTGGGTAACCTAGTCTTACCTGTTGGTATGTTTTCTCGGTCAAAGGCGAGTCCCAAACGGTCACGGGGAGGGCCCTTGGTATTCAACCTCTTATAAAGAGACCAAGGCCTTACTCCTTTCTTTCAATCTCAAACGAGTTCGCCCTTCGCCTCAAGTTCCAACACCCAAGGCTCCAGATTTCAGGCGCTTCGGACCTTCGACAATGTCCGGTTCCGACCTTCGAGGCCGATGGATGCCCTCCTCCGTCATGGAGGAGGACGTGCTGAAGTTGAGAGAGGCCAGGTTCTTGACCGGCGAAATCTGGCATAGGCTGCCTGCTCAAGGGCAGGTCATTCCCACTCCCAAGCCTGGTGAGAGTGTGGTGTTCATGTCTCACTTCCTTCGGGGTCTAGGCTTCCCGATGGATCCCTTCGTGAGGGGGCTCATGTTTTATTATGAGCTGGAATTTCACGACTTAGCTCCGGAGTCCATCCTCCATATTTCCTCATTCATCGTTGTTTGTGAAGCCTTCCTCCGTATTACTCCTCACTTAGGACTATGGCTCAAGACCTTTAAAGTAGAGCCGAAGATGATTGAGGGACGGCACGCGGAGTGCGGAGGTGCTTTTATAAGCAAGAATACTGGTGCTCCATGGCCTGAGGGCTCTTTTCAAGAGGAGTCTAGCTTGTGGCAACGAGAGTGGTTTTACATCACCGTTCCCAGGGGCACCAAGTGGGTGGCGCCACCTGCCTTTTGCTCGGGTCCCCCACCACAGCTAGTGTCATGGGTCAATAAAGGACCTGACTGGGGGCCATCCAAGGATGTGCCCTTGTTGCAGGGCCGCATTCGAGATCTCTTAGAAAGAGACATTAGCCTGGTCGTGGTGATGCAGGTCATGCTGAGCCGCCGAGCCTTGCCCGGCAAACGTCGCCCCTTCGCCTGTGGGAGTTCAATCCGGAGGGACCACAAGCTCTCCAGCATTTCATGGGCACAACGCCCGTGGAGATGTACAAATTGTTCTTCGGATCACAAGCAATGTGTCCAGACTTGACCGAGGACGCAGGCCTGAGCTGCAATCGCCCGGATACTCAAGTAAGTAGCCTTGTGCCCGGACTCGCTATCCATATATTTATCATAAAATTGCCCCTAAAAGAGTTGTCCTGTAAACAAGAGTGGATAGCAAAAGCAAAGCTAATCAGGTGTCCGGCCCCCCTCCCTAAGACCACGCCGGGTCACGTGCTAGTCAGGATGTTGGAGGTTGTGACTTCAAAGGAAAGCGAGGGAGGGGACAAGGAAGCTACAGCCTCCTCGAAGGAGGTTGTCCGGAAGGGAGGAATCAAAAATTCCTCTCCTCAGGGGAAGAAGAGGACCGCCTCTGACGACCCGGAGACCATGGCCTCAAAGTGGGGGAAGAAATCTTCGTCAGAGGATCCTGCGCCGGGGGATACTTCGGCCGAATTATGCCCTCAAGGGGATCAGCTCTCCACCAAGCCGTAAGTAGAGAGGAGTTTTTCTTTTTAAGAAATGAGAGAAATCCTTGCATTATATCTGAGAAGAGTAATCGAAAATTTACCTTGTAGCTCAGACCTTAGCCCTTCTCAGTAGAGCTCGTCTTCGGGGGATCTTCTTCCGGAGATGATGGAGAGCGGAACGCCTCCCCCTGCCGTACCGCCTTGCGATGCGGGCAACCCTGAGGTATCTTCATGGAGGGTTTCTCAGAATCCGGCAGGGCCGGAAGGTAGTCATATGGCCCCCCAAAGCCCTCCGCGTCCGGCCTTCGAAAATGGCCATCGGACAAGTCCGGCACCGTCTGGTGCGCGGTCGGAGGAGCTGAAGGATCTGCTAGGGCGAGCATCTATCTCAGAGGAGCACCGTGCATTGATGGGTACGGTGATTGAGAGGATTTCATCCATGGAGAGCGGATTGCACGAGGCCGTCAGGAGTTTACTGACATGTTTTGAGGTATGCGAAATAATGTACCCTTTTTGGACAGTTGCGCATAAATAAGATGCGCCCTGTGTAGATAATAGCCCCTGAGACTCTGTGCGTTTTCAAAAGTGACGATGCGCAGAGGATTATAATCCTAGGTCTAATATGCCGCCTTCATACATAGGTGGCGAAGTGTCGGGTGGCCAGCCGGACTGATGAATTTGCTAAGCTAAAGCGGCAACTTGACGTGGCAGATGCCGACATCGCGCTTGTCAACAAGCGGCTTGACGAGGCACAAGGTATGTAATTACTCCGGCGGCACCTGGTAAGAGGAGCTTTATGCCAGTATCTTACAATGTGTGTGCTTGATGCAGATGGTGCTGCTGCCATGGAGAATCTTTGGGCGGAACTTGCCCGAGCCAAGGAGCAAGCTAGGAAAAGTGATGCGGCTGCCGGAAAGGCAATTGAAGAGGTGAAAGCCGAATAGGCTGGTCACTGCCGAAGCAAGAAGGAAATGGCCGAGATGGCTGTGAAGCTGAAGAGCGTTGCTGACCATTGCAAGCTTCTTGAAAAAGAAGATCGGGCGGAACAGACGGACCTGGAGAAGGCCGTTGCCGATGCCAAGGATGCTCGCTCTGCGATGAGAGCTATGAAGGAGGAGCTGCATCAGGCTGGAGAGATCGCGGCTGGAAAGCCCTTTATGCTGCGGAGGAAGTTCTGTGATCCTAAACATGCTCCGTTAGACCAGATGTGGAGTACGGCGGACACCTATCTGGATTTGGCAGCGAGTGTCGCAGATGCAGCCGAGCACTTCCAAGATCAAGAAGATCGCGAAGTGGAAAAGCTCTTTTGGTTGCAGTTCCACAATCCGTAGCGTCCATTGTCATTAGCCGATCGTTTGGCCGAATGGGCCGAGCTAAATAGGTTGTCCGGACGCACCATGAAGTATGTCATGAGTCATCTATGGCCAGAGAGGCCAGAGCCGAAAAGTTATTTCAACTTGGTGCAGCAGTTCCTTGGTGCGGCGTCGCATATCAATGCGATGAAGTGGTCAACGTGCATAGAGGGTGCGCGGATGGCTCTTGCCCGTGTCAAGACATACTGGGCGGAAATGGAGGCCACCGATGTTGCATCCCCAGACTCGGATGGAAGCCGAGTACCTGCCGAGCACTATTTTCAGGAAGTTCTGCAAGGCGCTCGTTTAATAGAGACGCAGTGCTCGAAGGATACTATATTCGAATAGCATATATTATAGTAAAACAATATTTTGATAAATTGTAGAAGCTTTTTATACTTGTGCCTGCAAGTATTATAATACCTCCTATGCGGCCGTTTAACATATATGTATATATAATCTGAAACATGGAAGTCGTCGGCTTCAGCCCCCACGCACATAATGCGGGGGTGTTCGCAGAAGGCGCATTTTCACACTTGATCCAACGTCTTGGTCCTACAAAGGAGGTGATAGCGCAACCAACTAGGCAATCGGACTATGATGCTTTATCACTTTCACTTAGCCATAGGAGTTTGACAGTGAGGCTACTTATATAGCCCTGGTGGCGCCTGCGCTCGCCCGAACTCGGGGCGCGTATGTGCCTGGCCAGGAAGCGGCCCTTCATTAATACGGAGGAATCCTAAAGATTCCGGTAAGTCATCGAGTGGTTGACCAGTCTCACGCTATATCATGACAGTCAGTTTTCGGCTTTCTCTACTGAGGTGCTCGCCTGGCCATACCGGGGCACAATCGCAGTAGTTCTCCTGGTGCCGCCTTAGCCGATAGAGTGGAACGTAAGGTAGCAAAACACAGGAGCCGGGCAAACCCAACATTTGACCAAAGACATGATTCGGAGTTGATGCATATAAGGCCAAACTCGCGACGCCGAACACTCCCTAAGGTATTCGGTCTTTATGAGGGCGGGCGGGATAACACCCTTAGTAATAAGCCCCCTAGTGTCCAGGTACGCGCAAAACTCTGACGTGGCCACATGCCAAAACGCTAGCCTACTCCTTGGTTATACCAAGAAACCAGGGGATGTGTATCAACAAGAGACAGTAAAAAAGGTTTACGCAGGGTCTTAATCTGAAAAGAATCCTTGGAACAGGTCCCTGCTGCACGTCTGCGCCTGTGTCTCTGTTGTGCCGTATCCTAGACGGGCATAGCACGGTGTTCATCTGCAAAAGAGAGGAACTTAGTTGAAGAAAGATCGTGCCGAACATGAGTTATACTAAATAAACAAAGTATAAATCGAAATGGGTAAAATTGAGCTTTATTGTCTCTTGTTTTATATGCGCGGAGCCCCTAGTATAGGGGTATACGGCTATTAAGCCTTTATCTATTGTATGTTTATGCCAGACTCGTCTAGCCGTGTCCGTGGTCTTGACGACCTGTTTAGGTGCTTTGGCTAGTGAAGCCGCTTTATTGTGGGGTTGTCAAGGCAGCCGCACTGTCTTCCGTGCGGGAGGAACACTCAATGTTTTCCCTTTAATGAGATGCTGCCTCATGGACCGGGCATCTTAAGCGTAAGAGATGCATAATGCGGTATTGCGTTAGAGCGGGTGAAAGCTTCGCGTCCCAGCAGTGCTTGATAGCTACTTGAGAATGGGGAGATGTGGAAAGTTAGCTATTGTGAAAGTTATCGGGGGAGCCGAACATAACTTCTAGCCAGAGAGAACCCATGCAACGGGCATCCGGGCCTGGCATTACCCCTTGAAAGGAGGTTTTGCTATGGCGAATTTTTGTTGGGTCTATCCCCATGTTGCGGATTGTGTCCTGGTATAACAGGTTTAGACCACTGCCGCCGTCCATCAGGACATTTGTAAAGTGGAGTCCGCCGATTATTGGATCTAATACCAAGGCAGTCCAGCTTGCATTTCGGATACTTCTAGAGTAATCCTGATGGTCGAAGGTGATCGGTTTTAACAACCATTGGCGAGACTCCTTTGGGATAGGCCGCATGGCGCGTATCTCTGTTGGCGCCATTCTGTTCGTCACGTGAAGTAAGTTTACTATTTTGACTTCTTGTGGGAAATCGTTTTGGTTCCTGGTGCTCTGCTTGTGGGGTTCGTCGTCGTCCTCACTTGGTGTGTCGAGCCCCTTGTGTTCGGCGTTGAGTTTGCCGGATTGCTTGAAAACCCAACAATCTCTGTGGGTATGGTTCGCAGGCTTCCCGGGAGTACTGTGTATTTGACATATCTTGTCCAAGATTTTGTTTAAGTTGGATAGCTCGTCCCTGTTATCCTTGAGGGGCGGCTTTCTCTGATTCTGCCGCGAGCTTTTGAATCCGGTGTTGACCGCCGTGCTCTTTGAGCTGTTTCCTTCATTCCGGCGCTGGTCCTTGCTGCGTCGGGGTTTTCCATTTCCATCCCTAACTTCGGATGTACTTGGGTTGCTGGTGCTACATCTTGCCAACCAGCTGTCCTCTCCTGCGCAAAAGCGGGGTCATGAGGCTTGTTAATGCGGCCATTGTTCTTGGCTTTTCTTGGCCGAGGTGTCTGGCGAGCCATTTGTCTCGAACGTTATGCTTAAAAGCTGCTAGGGCTTCGACGTCCGGACAGTCGACTATCTGATTCTTTTTAGTAAGAAATATGTTCCAGAATTTCTGGGCTGACTCTCCGGGCTGTTGAGTTATGTGACTGAGATCGTCTGCATCCGGAGGGCGGACATAGGTCCCTTGAAAATTTTCCCGGAAAGCATCCTCAAGCTCTTCCCAATTTCCAATGGTGTTTTCGGGAAGGCTTTTGAGCCAATGCTGGGCTGGCCCTTTAAGCTTGAGGGGTAAGTATTTTATGGCGTGGAGGTCATCTCCTCTGGCCATGTGTATGTGGAGGATATAATCCTCGTTCCAGACCCCAGGGTCTGTTGTTCCGTCGTACGCCTCTATGTTTACGGGCTTGAATCCCGCTGGAAATTCATGGTCCAGCACCTCATCGGTGAAACATAGGGGGTGTGCGGCACCCCTGTATTTGGGTGTGCCGTGATGTTCGAATATTTGTTGTGTTGCATTGCTTACTAGAGCTTGCTTTCTTGGCCCGTAGATAGATCTGGCTGGGCCATCTTTTTGATGCGGATCCTTTGGTGGATCGCGTGCCGGCTTGTGTGCGGTGCCGCTTGCTGCTCCATGCTGGCCATGTGGTCGTCTACCCAACCGGATGGCTTTCCTATTTTTTGACTGTGGGGGCTCTAAGGCCTCCTCTTCAAATTCAGGCAGTAGCTTTCGCTTTGGATAGCTTTTTGTGTGGCAATTGCCGCCATATTTGTCTGTGGTGTTGCGTACTTTGCTCCATCTGATTCTGAGTGCATCTTCCGCAGTTTTGAGCTTCCGCTTCTGCTTTTTCAGGCTACACGCAGTGGCGACGAGCCTTTTGTGGAGGTTCTTCTGCTCCATGAGCCTATCTGGCGTAAGGTCGTCCGGACTGTTGTTTTCGCCGGGGACGGGGTGTTCGGTTTGTTTATCCAAGTTGCCCTGTTCGGACGGTTGCTCGAAGGCATGTTCGTCGTCCACCGACTTGTCCTGCTCTATGACTGGGTCTGTATGGCTGCTGTCTCTGTCGAGGTGGGGCTTGGAGCGGCGCTTACATCGCCGCTTTGATTGCTTTTCGAGTGAACGATCCCTCGTTGCATCCCTGTGTTCCTCGTCGTCGCTTCCTTTGGGTATGTCCACCATGTATACATCATGAGATGAGGTGGCTGTCCAGTGCCTTATAGGCGTTGGTTCATGTTCATCTCCTACATCGTCGTCCATACCGTCGATGTCTTCAGATTCGAAGTCGAGCACGTCGTTTAAATTATCGACAGTGGCTACGAAGTGGGTGGTGGGTGGGCATCGAATTTCTTCGTCGTCCACATCCCAATCCCGTCGGTCATAGTCTGGCCAGGACTCTCCTGACAAAGAGAGAGACCTGAGTGAATTCATAATGTCGCCAAAGGGCAAGTGCTGAAAGATGCCTGCGGCGGTGAACTCCATGATCGGCGCCCAATCGGATTCGATCGGTAGGGGCACGGAGGGCTCGGAGTCCGGAGAGGAGTCCGGCATCTTGGAGTCACGGGCTTCGTGGAGGACAAGGCTGGTGTTTGGCTCGATCACCGTAGAGATTGCAGCCCCCGAGGCGGTGTCTAACCACCCATCCTCGATTGGTGTGGTCGGCTCCGAGCCAAGGGTCAGAGCGGACACAGGTGCGGCCTCCAGGGCACTGTTCGGCGGCAGAGCTAGATCATGCCCACCGGGACAGTGCGGCGCGCTCGGCTACGGCTCAGATCCGTCAAAGATCAAGTCTCCGCAGTCGTCCGCTGTGTAGTTTAAACTTCCAAATCTGACCTGACGGCCAGGGGCGTAGCTTTCGATCTGCTCCAGATGGCCAAGCGAATTGGCCCACAATGCAAAGCCACCAAATATGAAGATCTGTCCAGGGAGAAAAGTCTCACCCTGGATCGCATTGTCGTTGATGATTCGGAGGAGCCATCGGGCCTAAAAGTGATGACACAGAGGAACTATCAATGAAAGCACCAATGTCGGTGTCAAAACCGGCGGATCTCGGGTAGGGGGTCCCGAACTGTGCGTCTAGGCGGATGGTAACAGGAGACAAGGGACACGATGTTTTTACCCAGGTTTTGGCCCTCTCGATGGAGGTAAAACCCTACTCCTGCTTGATTAATATTGATGATATGGGTAGTACAAGAGTAGATCTACCACGAGATCAAGGAGGCTAAACCCTAGAATCTAGCCTATGGTATGATTGTCGTTCGTCCTACGGACTAAAACCCTCTGGTTTATATAGACATCGGAGAGGGCTAGGGTTACATAGAGTCGGTTACAATGGTAGGAGATCTACATATCCGTATCACCAAGCTTGCCTTCCACGCCAAGGAAAGTCCCTTCCAGACACGAGACAAAGTCTTCAATCTTGTATCTTCATAGTCCAGGAGTCCGGCCGAAGGTATAGTCCGGCTATCCGGACACCCCCTAATCCAGAACTCCCTCAGAGAACTTTATAAGAAAAGCGCTACCGGAGTACTTCAAAGGTGCATCTCCGAAGAGGAAGGACGGCAACTTTTGGCAGAAATTCATGCTAGACTCGGCGGCCATCACGCCGCAGGTCGGGCCCTTGTAAGCAAGGCCTTCCGTACAGGTTTCTACTGGCCGACAGCCCAAGTAGACGCACAGGACCTCGTCCAACATTGCGTCGGTTGCCAGCTTTTTGCAAACCAAAGCCATATGCCACCTACCGCTCTCCAAACAATCCCCATTACGTGGCCCTTTACGGTCTGGGGGCTTGATATGGTCGGACCCCTTAAAGGAGGAAGCCATAAGAAAAAGTACCTATTGGTCATGGTGGATAAATTCACCAAATGAATAGAAGCCAAACCAGTGAAAACGGCCGAGTCCAGGCCAGTGATAGACTTCATATCCGGGGTTGTACACCGTTATGGTGTCCCCCACAGCATCATCACCGATAATGGCTCGAACTTTACAGCTGACGAGGTAAAAACTTGGTGTGGCAACATGGGCATTAAGCTCGATTATGCCTCCGTCTATCACCCCCAAACAAACAGACAAGTCGAACGAGCAAATGGTCTTATTATGAGCGGCATTAAACCCAGATTAGTGCGATCCTTGAAGGAATCAGATACACACTGGGTTGAGGAGCTCGACTCCGTACTATGGGGGCTGCGGACCACGCCGAATCGCGCTACCAGATACACACCGTTTTTTATGGTGTATGGCGTAGAGGCGGTACTTCCCTGCAACATCATTCATGACTCACCTCGAGTGCACATGTACAAAGAGAAAGAAGCCGAGCTTGATCAGCAGGACAGTTTAGACGCCCTGGAGGAGGAGCGTGACGTTGCAAAAGCCCGCTCCGCATTCTACCAGCAACTGGCTCGGCGGTATCAAAGCAGAGAAGTACGGGCTGAAACTTATAACATTGGCGAACTCGTTCTACGCCTACCAGAGAAGAAAAAGGACAAACTCAAGCCCAAATGGGAAGGTCCCTTCATCATTGACAAAGTTCTAACTGGTGGAGCATACCGTCTGCGGGATGCATCGGACAATCGACACGAGCCAAACCCATGGAACGCGGCCAGACTCCGAAGGTTCTACGCCTAGTGTCGGACTCTGTGTTCGTCTCCTTACCTCTACCCTTTTTTATATATGCATCCGCTATTTGTCTTTCTTTCTTTCTTCCCTTTTTCTTCACGACCTTAAAAGGTTAAAATGTGACTTGACTACACAATCTTGATGCGCCATGCGTGCTCATTATACCTAGGGGCTTCTTATATAGAAGCTTAATATAATTATGTTCCGGGCTCTATGCCCCCTGCACATGTGTTACTTTTCCACATGTACCTTTTCTTCGCCATTATATGCATCGATATGACTTAAGTTTTGGCCAAGCTGGGTTGCCTGGCTCTTGTGTTTATGCCCTACATGTTCCCGTTAATTCGGCTAGGGCATAAGGGGAGCACCTCTGTGATTGTTACTGCCGGGTCAGCCGGATGTGTACCTCAGACTGGGTGAAGCCAAAAGCTAGCCTTCTTAAGGGAATATTCGGTCAGTGAACAAAAGATGACTTTTACTTATTGCAATACATGCCCCCAGATGTTTATATCCTACGTCTCTTTTCGCATTTCGGACATGCACATTAATGCATGCGTACCCAGGGAAAGGAACCCTTAATGGAACTATTCTCCCTGGAAGATGTTTCTTACTATCCATGTAATATAACATAGCTAGTTGGGTACTTGTCTGTTCAAGCACTTATGACCCCTACGCCTGGTTTCCACGCGTACCCCGGTTTTTACATAACTGAGTGGGTATTCAGATACACTCCGGAATGTCAAGTCCGGAGGTCGAAGCGAAAAGGTCCGCCATGACAAATGATTTATAATCCGGCTAGGGACAATATATGTCACTTGAAGTACACAGTCACTTAGACTGACTAAATTCTTCTTCTATACCATCCAGCAGGCTGTCTAGCCTACAATCCTGTTGAGAATACTTTGTGGCTAATTTTACCTGGTCATACACCAGACTAACGGGGATCTCTTTCCCATCAGACCCCACAGGTCTGACCTTGGCCATGTGGTTCGGGTCAGCCTTGGTATATCGCGTCTTCACCATGGCCTAGGCTTCCCATGCACCTTGTCGGCAGGCAGATATCTTCCATAATCGAAAGCGCCGCCGCGCTCCCTTGAGCATCTCTACGAGCTCCCCCATGCCTCCTGGCAGGGAGGCGGATGGCCACAAGGCCTGGACAATGCCCTGCATCACCCGCCGAACTTGTTCGTGCAGTTGTGAGAGCTCTGGCAGAAGATCGCCCGCAGAGCTGGGCATCTCCTCTTCGGGACGACCCGTCAGCATACCTACAGATATATGTTCGCAAGCACATATCATGTGGCGAATAAAAATATAGCTCCAACTAAAGTTACCGATGAACGAAGACGAAAGAGGGGATGCCTTCCGGGGCATCCCCAAGCTTAGGCTCTTGGATATCCTTGAATATTACCTTGGGGTGCCTCAGGCATCCCCAAGCTTAGGCTCTTGCCACTCCTTATTCCATAGTCCATCGAATCCTTACCCAAAACTTGAAAACTTCACAACACAAAACTTAACAGAAAACTCGTAAGCTCCGTTAGTATAAGAAAATAAATCACCACTTCAAGGTACTATAATGAACTCATTCTCTATTTATATTGGTTTAATATCTACGGTATTCCAACTTCTCTATGGTTCATACCCTCCGATACTACTCATAGATTCATCAAAATAAGCAAACAACACGATGAAAACAGAATCTGTCAAAAACAGAACAGTCTGTAGTAATCTGAATCAAACGTATACTTCTGGAACTCATAAAATTCACAAATAAATTGCTGGACCTGAGGAATTTATCTATTAATCATCTGCAAAAATAATTAACCAAATAGCACTCTCCTAATAAAAATGGCAGAAATTCTCGTGAGCGCTAAAGTTTCTGTTTTTGACAGCATGATCAACAAGACTTTCCCCAAGTCTTCCCAAAGGTTCTACTTGGCACAAACACTAATTAAAAGCATAAAACCACATCTAAACAGAGGCTAGATGAATTATTTATTACTAAATAGGAGCAAAAAGCAAGGAACAAAAATAAAGTTGGGTTGCCTCCCAACAAGCGCTATCGTTTAACGCCCCTAGCTAGGCATGATGATTTCAATGATTGCTCACATAAAGGATAAGAATTGTAACATAAAGAGAGCATCATGAAGAATATAACTAGCAAATTTAAGTCTAACCCACTTCCTATGCATAGGGATTTTGTGAGCAAACAACTTATGGGGACAAGAATCAACTTGCATAGGAAGGTAAAACAAGCATAACTTCAAAATTTTAAGCACGTAGAGAGGAAACTTGATATTATTGCAATTCCTACAAGCATATATTCCTCCCTCATAATAATTTTCAGTAGCATCATGAATGAATTCAACAATATAACCAGCACCTAAAGCATTCTTTTCATGTCTACAAGCATAGAAAATTTATTACTCTCCACATAAGCAAAATTCTTCTCATTCGGAATAGTGGTGGGAGCAAACTCAATGAAATAACTATCATGTGAAGCATAATCCAATTGAAAACTAAAATCAGGATGACAAGATTCATGGATATCATTATTCTTTATAGCATACAAGTCATCACAATAATCATCATAGATAGCAACTTTGTTCTCATAATCAATTGGAACCTCTTCCGAAATAGTGGATTCATCACAAAATAAAGTCATGACTTCTCCAAATCCACTTTCATAAATATAATCATCATAAATAGGAGGCATGCTTTCATCATAACAAATTTTCTCATCAAAACTTGGGGGACATAAAATATCATCTTCATCAAACATAGCTTCCCCAAGCTTGTGGCTTTGCATATCATTAGCATCATGGATATTCAAGGAATTCATACTAACAACATCGCAATCATGCTCATCATTCAAATATTTAGTGCCAAACATTTTATAGATTTCTTCTTCTAGCATTCGAGCACAGTTATCCTTTCCATCATACTCACGAAAGATATAAAAAGGTGAAGCATATGAGACAAACTCAATTCCATATTTTTTATAGTTTTCTTTTATAAACTAAACTAGTGATAAAACAAGAAACTAAAAGACTCGATTGCAAGATCTAAAGATATACCTTCAAGCGCTAACTTCCCCGGCAACGGCGCCAGAAAATAGCTTGATGTCTACTACACAACCTTCTTCTTGTAGATGTTGTTGGGCCTCCAAGTGCAGAGGTTTGTAGGACAGTAGCAAATTTCCCTCAAGTGGATGACCTAAGGTTTATCAATCCGTAGGAGGAGTAGGATGAAGATGGTCTCTCTCAAGCAACCCTGCAACCAAATAACAAAGAGTCTCTTGTGTCCCCAACACACCCAATACAATGGTAAATTGTATAGGTGCACTAGTTCGGCGAAGAGATAGTGAAACAAGTGGTATATGGATAATAGATAAAGGTATTTGTAATATGAAATAATAAAAACAGCAAGGTAGCAAGTGATAAAAGTGAGCATAAACGGTATTGCAATGATAGGAAATAAGGCCTAGGGTTCATACTTTCACTAGTGTAAGTTCCCTCAACAATACTAATATAATTGGATCACATAACTACCCCTCAACATGCAACAAAGAGTCACTCCAAAGTCACTAATAGCGGAGAATGAACGAAGAGATTATGGTATGGTACGAAACCACCTCAAAGTTATTCTTTCCAATCAATCCGTTGGGCTATTCCTATAAGTGTCACAAACAGCCCTAGAGTTCGTACTAGAATAACACCTTAAGACACGAATCAATCAAAACCCTAATGTCACCTAGATACTCCAATGTCACCTCAAGTATCCGTGGGTATGATTATACGATATGCATCACACAATCTCAGATTCATCTATTCAACCAACACAAAGGACCTCAAAGAGTGTCCCAAAGTTCTACCGGAGAATCACGATGAAAACGTGTGCAAACCCCTATGCATAGGTTCATGGGCGGAACCCGCAAGTTGATCACCAAAACATACATCAAGTGAATCACGTGATATCCCACGGCAAGACATACATCAAGTGTTCTCAAATCTTTAAAGACTCAATCCGATAATATTACTTCAAAGTGGAAACTCAATTCATTACAAGAGAGAAGAGGGGGAGGAGAAACATAAGATCCAACTATAATAGCAAAGCTCGCGATACATCAAGATTGTGCCAAATCAAGAACACGAGAGAGAGAGAGAGAGAGAGATCAAACACATAGCTACTAGTACATACCCTCAGCCCCGAGGGAGAACTACTCCCTCCTCGTCATGGAGAGCATCGGGATGATGAAGATGGACACCGGAGAGGGATTGCCCCCTCCGGCAGGGTGCCGGAACGGGTCTAGATTGGTTTTCGGTGGCTACAGAGGCTTCTGGCGGCGGAACTCCCGATCTATTGTGCGTTCTGGAAGTTTTACGATACGTAGTTATATATGGGTACAAGGGGTATGTCGGTGGACCAAAGGGGGGCCACGAGGCAGGGGCACGCCCCAGGGGGGTGGGCGCGCCCCCTACCCTTGTGAGCTCCTCCTTCATCTTCTGACGTAGGGTCCAAGTCTATCCGGTAGGTTTCCTTCCAAAAATAACTTCTCCAGTTGATTTCGTTTCGTTTTGACTCCGTTTGATATTCCTTTTCTTCGAAACACTGAAATAGGCATAAAACAGCAAATCTGGGCTGGGCCTCCGGTTAATAGGTTAGTCCCAAAAATAATATAAAAGTGGAAAATAAAGCCCATTATCGCCCAAAACAGTAGATAATATAGCATGGAGCAATCAAAAATTATAGATACGTTGGAGACGTATCACTGGGCTTTGCACTCCTCCAGCTCTTGAGACAACTGGGTATTCTTCTCCGTAAGAACCTACGCATATAATGATCCTTAAATCAGTTGTGCCAACTGTTTCAAGTCTCAGGGGCTACTGATATACATAATTATCAGATTTTCTTACCCGTATATCCTTTACATACTGGTTTGTGGCTCTAGCAAGACCATTTTGAGCAGCTCGAATGTACGCGTCTCCCGAGTTGAAGGCATCGAACGCCTCTTCGGAGAAACCAGGGTCGCGGAGTACGGCCCGGTGACGCCTGTGATTCATGGCACTCTCCACTTCGAAATTCGTAGCGGACAGCCTATCCGCATCCTCTGTGGGAGGAACATCCGGTGTTGTCCCCATGTTAGCATCTGCCCCTAAGACCGGCTCTAGAGTCCGGCTGGTGGAGGCGTGGCCGGCAGGCTCTCTGGACACGGTTCGGCGAGCGTTTTTTCTGCCAGGAACCATGGACGTTATTATATTTTAAAAACGATAACCACGGAGCAGGGTTCTTTTTCATACCTCTATGACGGCGTCTCAGTCCTGACTGCCTTCCTTTTAAGCCTACTCGGCTTCGGTGCCCCTCGTTGGTGAGTCACCGCGGGTTCGGCATGGCGTCCCGAGGGCCTTCCCTGTAAGACACCATATGTGTGTGGTGGGTGAAGTGCAAAAAAGGGATCCTTCTCGGAAGTTGGGACTCCGGTTTTACTTACATGTGATGCAGGGAGCAGGCCAGGATAATCGGCTATGATGGCCACCAAGGCACCGTCGCAGCTTAACTAATAGAATGTCATGTCTATAAGCTCCACAAATATGTCCGGATCTTTTTCGAGTCCGGGGTCGAGGGCCCAGTCAGGTTCCTCTGGCTATGGAGACGGGCTGTGGACCTCCGTCACAGCTTTTCGCAGTTCCTGCTATGAAATAGCAAGGTAAATATTTATAATTAAGAATGCGGGAAGGTCTGGAGTAAAAAGTAGCAGCTCACCCAGTTTGGGGGTTGTACATGGAGAATCCATCCCGTGGCTTAATGCGGATGAACTCCTCTTCCTCTCCTTTGTATAAATCGGATAGTATTTTCGCTAGAGCAGCGGCGGAGTCCGGACCTTTACGGCCGCAGCGGGTGGCATCGTCTTCTCCATTGAAGTGCCACATGGGTTTCCCCCGATACTGAAGTGGTGCACCCCCCGCATTACACATATTGATATAACCTCGATTATTGTCAGTCCTGATTTGGCCAGCGTTATTATCCTGCCCATCAGGTAAAGGACCTCTTTGTTATCTTCCTCCTGGTGGCTCCGAGGGCGCCAGCTGCAGCGTTTCTTTAAAGGGGCATTATTAAACTCAGGAATGCCCATCCGAATAGGGTTCGGAAGGGGGACGTCCTCCATATAAAACCACTCCGAAGGCCAGTCTTCGGATGTCTTCTTCCGAGTACCGGACGGGTATCCGGTCCCGGCGATGCACCCTATTTTGGCTCCGCCCACTTGATATATTGACCCCTCCAGTGTATGGGGTACGAGGCAGAATAGTCTCTTCCATAGCTCGAAATGAGCTTTGCAGCCCAGAAACAGCTCGCAAAAGGCGACGTAGCCGGCGATGTGTAATACGGAGGCGGGAGTAAAGTTATGCAGCTGGAGGCCGTAGAACTCCAGGAGCCCGCGGAGGAACAGATGGATTGGAAATCCGAGTCCCCTCAATAAGCAAGGGACAAGGCATACCCGCTCCCCCATGGATGAGTTGGGAAAGCTCTCCGCTTGCTCCCCGCCGTTATAAGTGGCTAGTCTGGCTCAGACAGGGACCATATATGCAGGAGGGAGAAACCCCTGGGTTTGTAACTCTACTAATTGGCTGTGGGGGACGGAACACTTCTCCCAATTGCCTAGCTTAGTGCTACGGGAGCGAGAGGACGAGCTGCGATGGCCGGCCATGATGGGATGGACTTTTCCGGGCGCGCTTCGATGGATACTTGCTGTGGGAGGATGGTGTGATCTGGATCTGAGGATCCCCGACTCTTTAAATAGACGATTTACTCACATGGTTAGGGTGGCAAATGTAAAAATGCCCCGACTTCTCGCATTCGCTCTACACGTGGAAGATAGCCATTATTAAAGCACACAAGCCGAGGAGAGCAACATTCATGGGAAGCCGGATACTACTCGTTATGATGGATACTCATGATTTGGAGAAGACCCCGCCTTGCAATGCCGAAGACAATATGCGCGCCGGACTCAACATCATAAAAGCGTGGTTCAGGGGCTACTGAGGGAGTCCTGGATTAGGAGGTCCTCGGACAGCCGGACTATATACTTTGGCCGGACTGTTGGACTATGAAGATACAAGATTGAAGACTTCATCACGTGTCTGGGTGGGACTCTCCTTTGCGTGGAAGGCAAGCTTGGCAATTCGGATATGTAGATCTCCTCCCTTGTAACCGACTCTGTGTAAACCTAGCCCCCTCCGATGTCTATATAAACCGGAGGGTTTAGTCCGTAGGACAACAACAATCATAATCATAGGTTAGCTTCTAGGGTTTAGCCTCTACAATCTCGTGGTAGATCAACTCTTGTAATACTCATATCATCAAGATCAATCAAGCAGGAAGTAGGGTATTACTTCCGTCGAGAGGGCCCGAACCTGGGTAAAATTGTGTCCCCCGCCTCCTGTTACCATCAGCCTTAGACGCACAGTTTTGGACCCCCTACCCGAGATCCGCCGGTTTTGACACCGACACCAGTCACCTCCTCCCGCCAGTTGACTCGCTCCGAAGTCCAGAACATTTTGGCCTTCCTTGAAGCTAGGCCAATGTCCAGGAGTACGCCAACAAGGCGCAAGGCGCCGCCATCACCGTCGGTCAGTGGCCCGATGACACATAGAGCACGGTAGAGGAGCCGCTTCCTACCGCAAGACGCGGCCGCCACCGCGTAATCTAAATTTGCCATGAAAAACATTCGGATTGCCATGCTTAAAATCGGAATGTTTATCATTTCCATTTATTTTAGATCGATCGTCGTATAATTTAAAGTCAGAGTCGGACTGAGCGAAATCTATGGTTTGATTAATTGAATGTTCTGCTAGAGACATATCAAATTAAATATAAAACGTCATCAAGCCACATGTATTCCTTGTCATCCAACGACCTAGACTGCTTCAATGTCGAGCTCTCAACACGTTTAGCGTGCATTTAATTTTATGCCAAAATAGTGCTAATCACATAATAACACGCAAATAATATCCTACTTAATATCCGCATGCACTTAATATACTTCCAAATTAACGTGCATTGCACGTACACACTGACTAGTGCTGCTAGTACGTGAAACTGGTGCCGTAACTTGTGAGCGCATCCAGATATGGTCAACGGCAACATCGCCCGCGAGTTCTTCATGTTTGCCCGTGCGTCTAAACGCAGAAGGGGAGGAGAGAGAGAGAGCACACATGGAACCCACTAGTAAGTGAAGGCGGATAGTACTAAAAATAATATTACATGTTATCCATTAAATAGGTTGTGGTAATATAAAAACATTATGTGAACAAAGGGAGGTACAACAAACATTGTTGTTCTACGTATGTTGCCTATTGACGTGTGACTTGAAGGCCCTGCTCGCATGTTCGATCCTCGTCCTTTATTTTTTAATTTGTATATGGGTCCAAATTTGTTTCATGACATGTGGGCCCCTCGGTGTGTAGTTTGTAGCACTTTAATTTGTGGGTCAAAATTTGTTCCATTCCAAGTGGATAATCGGTGTGTAGTTTTGTAGCTTATTTATAATAATTAAAGAGAACAATAGAGTTTTTTGCAATAATACCATGGTGCAACATTGAAGGCGGGAAAGGACGTGCGAGAGAGCGACGATCGAGCCAGAGGGAGATCAACTAGGGGAGTTGCGGGGGTTGCAACAGTGTTTGGAGTAGTTGTGGGCCGGATGCTACGAAAATATAATCTAAGCCGACCGGAATAAATGCCTACACAAATTAATCCAAGGTTGGAGTGCCCCTCGCAATGTAAATAGCTCCGGCTTTGCGAGGGATGGAGAGGTAGCTTCAATGTGTGGAAGATACGGCGTGAGAAAGCAAGGTCAATCGAGAGACATATAGATAGAGAGACAAAGTGAGTGTGGTCCGACATTCATTGAATAGATATATATGCTCTGGAGAGATATTGTCCGATTGAGCTTTTGGCAAGGGTGAGGGTTGTAAGATAGATCTTGAGAGATGATCCAGTCACAGACGTGTAGATATATTTTGTGCGTGGGAGGAAGCAAGGTCAATCGATCACATAGGGTCGTCGTGCGATCGAAAGAGTGAGATGGGTTGGAGAGAGTGACCTAGATAGACAATGTGCGTGAGAGAGTATACAATGTGAATAGGTCGAATTGGGCTCAAACATGGTGATATGTCGTTTTTTTCGAGAAAGAGCAAGGTCAATCGAGACATAGAGAGAGAGAGAGAGAGAGAGAGAGAGAGAGATTGAGCGAGCGTGGCCCGCCATGAGGTCGAAAGAGTGGGGGCGGCTTGGATGGACTGATAGACAATCTGCGTGAGAGAGTATAGAGTGTGTCGATCGAGGCCCAAACAGGGAGATATATCATTTGTGTGTGAAAGAAAATGAGGTTAAATGAGACTCGGATAAAGAGAGCGAGATTGAGCGAGTGTGGCCTGTCGTGCGGAAGAAAGAGTGATATAGTCTCGAGGGAGTGACCTAGATAGACAACGTGTGTGTGTGCGCATGAGAGGTTGGGGGCTAGATAGGCAATGCATGTAAGCGCGAGAGGGTGAGAGGGAGAGGGAGAGAGAGCTCGGCATGGGGTGCAATGGCGGGTGTGTGAGGTAAATACATTTGGTAACAGAGTGGAAAAAGGGGGTTGTGTAGTTGAGAGAGTTAGAGATCGAAACATGGAGAGAAAGAATGAATGTGTGTTGGAAACCGATAGCTTCCTAAGGTGGTTAGGAGAGGAAGATTGACCAATACAAGAAGTATGTAGCGTGTGTTCCGGGGAGGGCTAAAAACAACATTTGAATTTAGATAGTACGAGACTTAATATCGATGTTTCAATTTGGTGTACATTGTAAGATTTGAACTGAGGACCATGCATATGGGTAATTATTTCGAATTCGTGCCATACTAGGTTTCGAAAAGTTGACATTGACTCGATTTGTTGTGCTATTTTGTAGGTCATATGTTTGAATCCATCCAAAAGTTTTCTCACTTACATGGTGTTCATCATATACATATGAATTTGTATTAAAAAAATAGCGTAGATACAGTGAAATGCGAAATCCACGTTAGAAATGGAGATCGCTATGTGACACACACTCTAATTCAAATAACTAATTATGTGACACACACTCTAATCCACGTTAGCGTGGATATCGTGGATACCATTTCGTTTTTTTTAAATAACTCCTCATTAATTAATTTATAGTATCTCGTTTGGAATGACTAATTATTTGCAAGGAAAACACGGGCATGGTAATACATACAGATTCATTTGCAAATGAAAGAAGATTCATTTGCATTCTCAAATCTCCTCTCAAATGTAGGCGCACTAGGCAGAACAGGGTCATGTCGTGGTGGTCGCGTGTGTCGTCCAGTGGCTTAGCACCCAACCACCCACCCGGACGGATGCTTCGGTGCCTTAAGGCACCTACCTTTGTGTCCATGACATGTGGGCCCAATAGGTGGCTGGCCCACATGTCAGTGACCCAAAGGAAGGTGCCTTTAAGGCACCGAAACTACGTCCCACCCACCCCCCTCCCTCCCTCCCCCTCCCCCCAAAAAAAGGATGATGACAAAATAAGTTCGCGCTTCCACGTTTCGGATTGAAATATCTGGCGGCCCCAATTCCAGCCCTGCAAAATCTCCCTTCTCCACCATCCCCTTCCGCGCCCAGATTGCTCAAATCCCTAATTCGACGCCAACCCAAGAAAAGTTTGAATCTCCCCTCGTCTCGTCTCTTTCCCCACCTCTGTGCCGGACGACAACAAAGACAGCGGTCGCGCTTCACCACCGCACCGGAGCTACCTCATCTACGCCCTCGTCCACCGCACTGGGTGGTCCACCGACAAGGTCGGCCACCGCAACTGATGTGCCTCATAGACACCGACTTCCAGCAGGTGCGCTTCACCGACGCCGTCCCCCAGCTCACTGGGGCTACTTCACCGAGCACATCGTCGCACCTCCGCCCCCCGAGGCCGCTGGGGCTTCACCAACGGTCTTGTCCACCGCATCGTAGCACTCCGCTGCCACTCAAGATCTGCATCCGTGCGCGGCCAGCCAACGCTAGCGCATCACCCTCAATGGATCTGAAGTGACCCACACTCTAGCTAGGCGAGCATGCCTAAACGCCAGCCCGAACTAGGTATCCACACATCACTCCCTTGTGCACTGTTCTGACGATGTTTGGATATCCTTTCACTGCTCTCTTAGCTTACACACCTATGATACTTTGACTTTAACTCTTATTTCTTCTGGAGATATCATCTGAAACAAGCAAATCCATTTTTTAGCGAAGTGGTACACATCCTGCACACCCGTATAACCTTGTAAGTATCTGTCCTCCGGTACAACAACAAGGTTGATTCCTCTTATTTGATCAACCATTCGTCGTGTCAAAAATGCAGAGGGGGGGTGCAAGGAGCACAAGGCCTGCACATCCAAGCAAGTGGTAACATGGACTTGTACATGGAACATCCCAAGCGCAAGCAGAGCTGCAGTGAGCCTGTACAACGAGCTAGCGTAAGTCCCTACATTTCATTTAATTTGTACTGGCATTCGTGTATGATTTGTGTACAATGGCGGATCCACGAATTCAAGTTACCAGGGGTGAACATTTAACTTAAAATATACGAAGGCACTTGCACTCCGGAAATCAACATAACTTGAGAAATGTGAAGCTACATGCACTTTGAAAACCAACTAATGATCCAAAGTAGTTAAGATTATAAACACTAAATGATGCAAGCACCAAAAAACACAAAATGCAACATGGTGTACAAGGACTACAAACATGGTCTGTACCTGCTTGAATTATTCGTTCTCTAGATGAAAATATCGAAGTGTAATTGCACCTATAACCAGTGCGCAAACTGCATATCAATATATCTATCCTGCACAAGTATGCCAATAGTTTCAAACAACAGATTAGAAAAGTATTTATGCTATGTTGTCATGATATGGGGACTTTCTAGTAGATGGCCTCGACGTTTCCTCAAGCCATGAAAATGCACTATAATTTGCTTGTCATCAATGCCTGCAAATCTCTATGTCTCTCTCAACATAGCAGATCATCATTAGACACTAAATCCTTCAATGGGAGCTTGCAAAATGCTTGCATTAGATCCCTCATTAGACACTATATGTTCATCACCAGGAGCATGTAAAATGTTTGCATCAAATCCTTCATTAGCAGTCTATTCATTAGAGACTTCAGGCTCAAGAACAACATGAGCTTGGATGTTTGCACCGGAAACTTGATTAGATACATCAGATTCAGTCAGTTCAGTATTGATTGGGGGAGCTATAAAATAAGTAGAAATTGGTTTCATTTTCTCATAGATTCCCTACATGCAAACAGTTTTATAACACCGTCAGGTTTAACTATTAGACAGAAATTGAAGAGTTGAATTAGATATAATCAGGGATGTGATGTACCTGCTCATTGTGCATGCTACTCTTGCAAGCTGCGACTGTCCGTTTGCGCAAGCTCGATGCCATGCCCGTGCTGCCGCCGCTGCCTCCCATGCAGGCCACACCCAGGGTTGGATCTTCATCTTCTTGTCCTTCCGTTCACTTCAAGCCCGGTGACCGCCCTCCAACAAGGGCGTGAGGAAGTGTTGTGTCGGTCTGTCCAGCGGCGGCTAGGTTAGGAGCGAACCAGACTAGAGGTTGGAGCGAATGAATTGGGATTTTTCCTGCTATCGATCAATATGGGAGGCGCTCGTTTGGGCCGCGAGCCTGCTATAGGGCCTGCCTTGCACTTATGTTATTGTCCCATCCAAATTGAAACATTTTTCTTCATTTTTTACATTGTCTGCTCCTGTGTTGGGGCGAACATAACTAGCATGGGCCAACCTGGATGACTCAAACTAGGTGCACACTTTCTAGCCACCCGAGGCGGCCGCCTATACCAGCCCCTATGGTGGCGTCGCCCCTTTTTGCGTGTATGATTGGGGTAGTGAAAAATATTCCAGTGGCGCTTTTGATTTACCCACAGAATGGTTGAATTGCTTGTTTCTATGAACTTAGTTCGCCAATCATGTGAAGGATGCCAGTCTTTTCATCCTATTGTAGATTGCTTAGATCTCGATATGCTAAAAGTAATCACATGAAATATACAGTAAAAGCCAGTGTGATGTGTGTGGCAACAACTAGTCTGACTACACGTCCTCAAATAACATATCAAGGACACACCATCTTACCAGATTAACCATTCAACTTACCAATGCAGTGTGGGAAGAAAGAAGTATTGGGACTGCGTATCCAAGCAATTGATGCCATGGACTCCTTCGTACAACCTTGTAAGCAAAAAAGAAGTTGCAGTGTGCCTGTACAAAGAACTAGCTAAGTTCAGTTACCTGCTTCTCGGAATTTTAGTTAGCCACTTATTGCAAAATTGTTCAATTATGATGCTTGGCTTAATTTAGTTTGCTACTGATTACATAATGCCACAGCCTGTTAATCCTATTATATACTGCTCCTATCTATGTGTTTGATACTTACTGTTAAGAATTACCTGTTTGCCTGAACTTAAATAGCTACTTGTTTGTTTAACTGCTTTGCTGCTGCAACAACGGGTTACAATGATGTTAATAACTACTTTTCAGCATCCAATTGAAACTCTTTAATTCCTTGTTTGTTTAACTGGTTTGCTGTTATAACTCTCAGGTGAGATGTTTTGCTAACTTCAACTTTTTTTAATCCAATCGGAACTTTAATGGCAAAACAGGTTAGCCCAAGATCAAAGAGCGAGGTCCCCATGGACGTTGTATCATCCCACAGCAGTGGCACCGGCCCAATCGTGCATTATGAATTGCCAACTGCTGATGCTCTAGAGGCTAAACTAGTGGTAGAAAGAGATTCTGCTTCTGCACTTAGAGATGAAGTTGACATGTTGAGGAAGCAAACAGCACAATCACAAGCAGTACTCAAGACAACCATTAAATATTTGGTGGATTTCAAAACAAAGCAAGCTGAGACTGACCACATTGTTAAGGTCCTGAAGGAAAAAAGGAAATTAAATTCTCACTTGGTAAATCATAGGTGAAATGTTCTTTCCATCGTTGAATAACCTTTGTGTTGTTTGTTCATGTAATCAATCAAACCATTTGTTTTAGAGATCATGTAATAATTCTTTTTTTGTTTTTGGTTTGTAATTTTATTTGAGCACAAGTCTGTATTAATTCATAAGACTTGGAGACATTTCATTTTGATTGCTGTGCCAGACCTACAAATATGCCAATCGGGCTGAATGTGCATTGAGCAATAATAGTAGTATAGATGGACCATAAGTGGCACGCATCGGAAAGGGCCAAGATGTTGTAGTAGCTTGGCTAAAAAAGGATGCTGTTGTAGCAAAAAAAAGTACAGCGGCCTAGCTTATGTATGTTAGTTGATATTATTGATCCATATACTCTATAAGTGTTTATATGTCTGTTAGTTCTGTACATTCTTGGTTGATTGACTCGGTATTTGAATCTTGATACATCGCTTGTGTACATATCTAAATGGGACTACACATTATGTTGCGTGTGACATTTGAGTTGGACATGAAGTGTTCCAAATATTCGAATTCACCTTAAACTAGATTCTAGCTTCTCAATTTGAGTATCGGCATTTGTAAACCATATTCATATATGACAGTGGAATACATCTTTGTCGTCCTTTTGAAGATATATAAAAACACATAGAATGATTTATAAAGATTCGTATAGGAATACAAAATGGATTCGAATTTAGTTGCTAGGGTAAATGTGGATGCTTATTGTCCCCAAATTCGAAGAAGCAGCAAAATGTCCACTCCCACGTCGGCTGACCGAAACCAAGTGTTTGGGAGATGGAAATTACTGTCTACACATTACACGGACAATCCATCGGCCTGATTTCCACTGCTCTAAATAGGGGTAGGTTAGTAACTTCAATTAGACATGACACGACCGCTTCTGAGCCCATTCCAACACGGTGGGCGTCAAACATGGGCGGCAAAACACATTTGATTCAAGCTCGTCCGAAAGACCTCTATTTCTCCCTCCATTTCCCCATTCATACACGATGGGCGGCAAAACAAACTTGACTCGGCCGAAACCGATGTAGGCAAATATTTTCAATAGGGGCAGGTTTGTAACTTCACTCAGAGGTGACACAACCGCCCTATCTGTCAGCCACGTTCATACACCGTGGGCGCCAACCACCCTCTCCTCGCCCGAAATCGCTTTGGGCAAATATTGGCGAGATGCGAGATTACCGTCGTATCCCCAGCCGGCGAGACGTCCAAATTTTAAACGGGGCTAAGTTCATAACTTTCCCATATTTCAGACAGGCGCGTCCCAAAAACATGGTTCCCCGTACCTCTCCCTCCATTTTCCCATTCATACACCATCCGCGCTAGAACACCATCCCCACACCAGCGTCTGTCCGCCACCCCATCCATGGTCGTCGTCCTCCACCCCATCCATCGCCGCCGTCCTCCACCACATCCATCGCCACCGTCCTCCACCATGCCGGAGCGCCTACCAAGACCGCGTCATCCACTGCTAGAGACAGGCGTTGCTCATCCATGGCAACGGACCAAGAGCCTTGCATCACGTCCTCTCACTGCATCGGCTCTGTCGTCCTCTTTGTCCGGGCTGCTCACACGGCCTTCTCTTCCACTGCAACATGACTTATTCCGGGCTGCTTCAACGCCACTGACAGCCATCGCACCCCCGATGCCTACACGGCGCTGCAAGAGAGGTGGTACTTCATATCTCCTCAACCTTTTGATCTCAACCAGAAAATAGATCCTAACTTTGTTACTCTACTTTCTTTTCATCTCTTAGAATTTAGTTCTTAGTTCAAAGCAAACAATGGCTGCTAAATATCATTTCTCCGGTTTGCAGCTTCAAATCTGCCATGGCACAGTCATAATATGGTTTAATTGATCATGTTGGTTCCGTGGTGGTTTCTTTAATAGAAATCGGAGGGGAAACCCTCTTTTGCTAAAAAAATATGCTTAGAGTTTCCCCCTTTTATGATCACTATAAGATCAGAATACGCTCTTCATGTCATAATAGCACTGCTCCACCCATCAAGCTAAACAAGCTTAGTTGTTCAAATACGAATCTGAGATTATTACATCAGAGTTGCTTAATTGGTCAGCTAAATGTTCCTAAATTAGTTTCGAAAATGCATGTTCACCGCTCGGATGTGTATCTCTATAGGGTGCCCACGGTGGGCCGGCCCACCCTGGGATTTTGGGTCGTCCCATGCCCTGATTCCCCTCTGTTCTGCTGCGCGCTTCCGATCTCTACTCGCCCCCAGCCGCCTGCCTCGCCGGCGACTTGTCATCCCCGAACGGCATGCCTCTAGGAGGATTTTGGACGGTCTCTTACTGTAGTTACAATTCTGCATACTTGTCCTAGTAAGCTCACAAGTAAATGGTTGATTCACTACATCTATGTTTGCCTTGTCATATTTGTTGTCAATATTCTTTTAGGGTGGACCACCCTGTTTCTAAATACTGGAACCGTATATATGAGTGAATAGTATTTCTCTATGTGATCTCTTCCATCATGTGTGGGCAACGAACACTGCATTGTATAGAAAGAAAGTGTCATTTCCAGCTTTTACATAGGCTTTGATCTTTTACATGGAATACAATCTGCCTACTTGTTTTGTGTCGCACTACCAACACTCCACCCTTGAAGCTAAACATTTTTCCACTCATAATTCCTTAGTTTATTTCTTTAAATACGAATTTCATATGATTCTAATGTTCCTACTTTAGTTTTGAAATGTGTGTCTGCCTGTTATATAGACATAAGGGGTTTGTATTTCTGTGTGTGGTCCGGTCAGCACGGTTGGGGGTGAACTTTGCATATGCAGGGGTTTATAGGGAGACACTCTTCGAGTTGAATCCGCAATGCATTCCATAGATAATCTGACTACTTTTTATGTTTTCATGAATCCCAGATTCTGAACAACATCATAATGATTATGAGCTTGCACGAATGAAAAGAATAAAGCAGAACAATGCCATGGCTGTCAAACTTGGCATTAAGGGACTGAAATCAAGTTTGGATGCAATGCAATGCAAACGCTCTCCACCTACAGATTCATGCTCAGAATATGATCCTAACAGTGATTATGAGCTAGAGGGAGACCTACGTCAATGTAGCTCCCTAGTGGAGTCAGAGGAAGATGCCCTATCTTATTCACCCATCAAGGTGCTTGCTCTAACTTTCCAAGGTTATATTGGTTGCACATATCTTGCAACTGATGCTTTGCACTGCTTCTACTTTGTTGAACTGTCATTAGCTTAGTTTACACATCGTGTATGTGAATACGCCCTGCCTATCCATTTTCAGTACATATTCCATCTGTCATCATACCATATTTATCCATTCAAATGTTGTTCTTGTGTATCAGGCGTTCAAAAGGAAGAGGGCGATTGCTGATCATGGAGGAGCACAAGCAAAGTATTTGGAAAAGGTAGTGGCACCTGATAAATCAAATAGCCCATTAGGTGTAGTTGCAATATCACCTGACCCACAAAACACCCCAACTCTAGCAGACTCTAGCCCTACTACACTGGTCAATTCTAATGCCCCAACTCAGCAGACCCCAGCTGTAGCAAATAGTATGATTATGCCAGTTGACATAGCACCAGCTCTACGATGCAAAACCCCCATTCCAGAAAAGATTACACCAAATCCAGTTGCCAAATCCTGTTTTGAACCAGAGAGAGCCCCAATTGCAGCAAATAGGACCTGTTCCATTTCTTCCCAGTTTAGAAGACGAAGCTTACATTGTTGTCAGGAACTTTGTGCGCATCTTTCCTTCATGGAAAGATCATACCGCAGACACAGAACAATTTCCAGTCTTCCTCCGCAACTTATGCATAAGTAATGTACTAATGTTATTCATGGTCATTACTGCATATGTTTCTGCTGAAAGAAGACACAAGATTTCATTCTTTTAAATAGATGAGGACCAAACTGGATTGTGAAGACGAGCAGGGGTTGGTTGCACTTTTCAAGCACTTGTTGATGAAGTATCGTTCCTACCTGAGGCAAGCGCACTTCGATGGCAAGCCTCTAAATGAAATTTCTGTAAAGTCTCTGGTGCTACATTTATCCGATGGTGACTGGAATAATCTTGTTACACATTGGTCTCGGCTGCAGCGTAAGGTACTATTTATGATATCACATCACAATTTGAACTACATTTGTGCATTTTCCTTAACATCTCACTTGTACGAAAACTGTTAGCAGGAGAACATTCATTCTCAAGGGACCATAGAATCCCGCAACTATACTGCACACTGCATTGCTCTTGTTAGTACCTCTTGCCCTGTGTGACCATACTTACTTTCATAGCGGTTTGATTATGTAGCATCACTGCACATGTTAGCCTCGTTATCGTCCATTTGGTGGACATTATAAGATTCGTATGGAATCTTACATAAACTTAGAATCAACCCAATGCTTTTGATGACGTTTAGCTCTGCAGTCCTCTTGTAAGGACTGAATGTCGTCTATCACTGTACTTACATTAACAGCTACTCCCTCCGTCCCATAATATAAGAACGTTTTGTATAGTACACCATTGTTCAAAACACTCTTGTATTATGGGAAGAGGGATTGGTTCATTGTGTAGCATTCCGCATCTTATCTCCCTTGCCCACCATTTAGTAAAAAAGATCAGATCTATATTTAATCTTACCAAAAAGTAGAATACACAGACAATGCCAGTGCAGAAGTGTAGCCCATTGCTCTTGTCAGTACATTTTGTCCTGTAACGCTTGTACTTCCAGGGATTCGTAGTTGATTATGTTGCATCAGTCTGCATCTTATCTTCATTATCCTCTATCCCTTCCAGTATTATCATATCTATAATTACTCTCTATAAAATGTAGAGTACAGGAAATGCTTATGAAGAAGATTCTGTGCTAAAATTCTTGAGTTATCATTCCCTTGACATGGAGAAGGGCCTTATAAAGCTGGTGTTAACTATTAATGTAAGTCAGTCCTTCTAAAGCCTTTATCCTCAGCTGCTGTTTAATTTTCTCATACTCCATGTCGTTTACTACTGTTTAGTTTGCTATTTCTACCAAAATGCATGTTCGCAAGAACCGTAAGTTCTAAGTTTTACTCGTAAAACCAAATTCCTTATTCATACCATGCACATTACTCAATACTCCCTATATGTATGCTTGTTTTTGTGGATCTATAATCCAGTGTGTGGTGAAGCAGCCCAGGTTTGCACCTTATCATGTCATGTTTATCTTACTGATGTGGCTGATGATATGAACAACATGCCATGCACATTAACCAAAATAGATACAATGATTTTCTTTGCCCTTCGTCTATGCTTGTTATGTTGACATGGTAATCCAGTAGTGTGGTGAAGCTCCCCGCATTATGAACAATGCCAAATTATGCTATTGATATTTTGAACTTACTCTTTATTTTCTAATTTGAAATTGGATGGAATTGACGGTACAATTATCATCTTTGTTTATACACGTGCAAAACCTGTCATCTCTCTGCTTTGTTTCAAGGTGATATGCCTGATGGCATGCACAAGTCTGCTGAAGGCTATGAGACAAACCCAACATATATTGCAGCAAAGAAGGCAAACCATCTTGAAGATAGTGAGACAACCCCAAAGTCTTGTCTTGATGCAGTGTTCAAGTTACTTGAGACTAGCAGTCAGACAAGCTGACAGAATTCGTTGTCTAAATTAGTTCGACTTCTTCAATCCCAAGTTCTAGCAAAAAGGCATTCTGCAACTCAACTTCGACTTGAAGTCCTATCTCTAAGAAAGATTGTGGAGAACACCAATGAGAACCTCATCGCTAAATAGCTACACCTGGAAGCTATGACTGACATGCTAGGCCGGTCTCACAGCCTTGCTCAGCAGCTTGAGCAGCAGTTCCTGCGCAAGGCTAACCTTTCTTGAACTGTCTTAGAAGTGGTCTCGGTTCAGTATTATTTTGTTACGCTGCAATGGTGCCCAGTTTTTGTAATGTGCTTCTTCATTGCGCTTTATGATCACTAGTGGCGAACTTCGATGCCCAGTGGATGTAATATACCATAAATCCTTTATTGTATAGTGTAGGTTTATTCTTAGTTACTATGTCGTAATTTCTTTATTTTAGCGGGCCACAATTGGGCCGGCCTGCATCTTTCTTGGGCCCAAATGATTGGGCCTTCACACTTTGCGCAAGGCCCACAACTTACACTGGCCTATATTTTAGTTGGGCCTTTTGTCGACCGAGCGCTTAGTTTGGCCCAGGTAGCATTGGGTCATTAATAGGCTGAATATTGTACTGGCCTCTTATGGCCCAAATGAAACCATGGGCCTTTAGCAGGCCGAAATGCATGTTGGGCCTCAATTTTCACTAGTCGTCGACGGGCCTTCAGGAGGCTGAAATGTAGACCGGGCCTTTTTGGGCCCAGTTATATCACGGGAAGTTACCAGGTCGAAACATATCTCGGGCCTTAGTTGGCCCACTGATATCATGGGCCTTTAAGAGGCTGAAAGCTTAGTACAGACATCAACGGGCCGAATTATGCGACAGGCCTTTAACAGGCCCAAAGTCACGTTGGGCTTAACAGTTGCCACCTTTATCACGGGCCGTTAGTGGGCCCGATGTCCCGTCGGACCATATATGGCCCATGGGCAGCAAGGGCCATTCCCAGGCCGAAATTCACACCGGGCTGAAATGGGCCCATGTCTACATCAGGCCTCTAACAGGCCGAAAGTCACTGGGCTGTAATTGGGCCCGAACATTCGGCAAACAATTAACAGGCCAGATCTGGCTTCGGGCCGTAAATGGGCCTTTATAAAGCAGGCCGTTATTGGGCTGGTCCACTAGTACCTGAGTAAGTACTACGGGCCTTTGACTGGGCCGGCCTTTTTAACCTATATGGGCCTCTGTTGGGCCCAACCACATGTCAACGTATCATAGGCATGTCTCCTCCAATGGACGGGCGACATCTGGCCCACTGATGAGCTGACAGGTGTTCCCTCCGGCCAATCAGAATTTTACACGTGGAAATTTCCCATTGGTCCCGGCTGTTAACGGGTTATCGGATCCAAAACCGGACCCGATAGCTTAACGGTGTTTCGTTACGGTGGATGCCACGTGTCGGTCACCCCTGACGAAAGCACTTCTATGACGGGTGATTTATCGTCATGGAAGTGGACACTTCCGTGATGATAATTTTGGTAATGTCATGGAACACTTCTACGACTGCACAGGTATGACTATCTTGATTCTGCCATAAAATCGTCATGGATGTACACGCATGACAAAAAACGTGACCTATTGTGACAAACACGTATCATCACGGAAGTGTATTTTTTTGTAGTGAGAGTACATTTCAGCGACACCTTCACCATCCTTCATTTTCAACATGTCAAGCTGACTTTGAAGCACGTCCAATTTGGATTCCTTGACAGAGTCGGTACCTTCATGCATATCAACCAAAGTTTCCCAAATTTCCTTTGCATTCTCAAGACGGCTGATTTTGTTCAATTCTTCGGGGCACAATTCATTGAAGAGGATATCGCAAGCTTGAGCATTGTATTGCAGCATCTTCAATTCTTCTGCGGTGGCTTCACGATTTGGTTCTCTCCCATCGAAGAATTCACCTTGCAAGCCAATACACACAATAGCCTAAATGGCGGGGTTATGTCCAAGAATATGCATTTTCATCTTATGCTTCCAACTAGCAAAATTAGTACCATCGAAGTAAGGACCTCTACGGTGGTAATTTCCCTCGCTAGACGGCATACTCTCCTAGGTTGTGAAACCAAGGCTATGATCACCAAAGCTATGGAAATCAAGGCAAATGGAGACCAAAGCTCTGATACCACTTCTAGGATCGAAAGTATGTCTAGAGGGGGTGATTAGACTACTTGACCAAATAAAAGTCTAGCCTTTTCCCAATTTTAAGTCTTGGAATATTTTAGCAACTTATCAGAAGTCAAGCAATCAACCTATGCATGCAATTCTAAGAGTATAGCAGTGGAATGTAAATCATTGCATATGAAGGTAAAGGGGAGGAGTTTGGATGGAGCAAACACAATGTAGACACGGAGATTTTTGGCATCGTTCCAATAGGTGGTGCTATCATACATCCACGTTGGAGAATTCAACCCATGAAGGGTAACAGTTGCGCGAGTCCACGGAGGGCTCCACCCACGAAGGGTCCACAAAGAATCAACCTTGTCTATCCCACCATGGCCATCGCCCACGAAGGACTTGCCTCACTTGGGTAGATCTTCATGAAGTAGGCGATCTCCTTGCCCTTACAAACTCCTTGGTTCAACTCCACAATCTTGACGGAGGCTCCCAAGTGACACCTAACCAATCTAGGAGACACCACTCTCCAAAAGGTAATAGATGGTGTGTTGATGATGAACTCCTTGCTCTTGTGCTTCAAATGATAGTCTCCCCAACACTCAACTCTCTCTCACACAGATTTGGATTTGGTGGAAAGATGATTTGAGTGGAAAGCAACTTGGGGAAGGCTAGAGATCAAGATTCTTGTGGTTGGATTGGAATGACATGGTCTCAACACATGAGTAGGTGGTTCTTTCTCATAAAATGAGTAGTGGAAGTGTAGGCATGTTCTGATGGCTCTGTCCACAAATGGAGGAAGGGTGGAGGGGTATATATAGCCTCCACACAAAATCTAACCGTTACACACAATTTACTAAACTCGGTGGGACCGAATAGTGAAACTCGGTCAGACTAATTCAGTTCAAAATGTGAATGTTAGGCTTTTTGGTGGGACCGACATGTCAACTCGGTGGGACCGATTGTGTTAGGGTTAGGGCATAACGTAATCTCAGTGAGACCGGTCAAATGAACTCGGTGAGACCAATTTCTGTAATAGGCAAACAGAGAGAGTTGGTAAGGCAAACTCGGTGGGACCGATTGCTCATTTTGGTGAGACTAAAACGTTATGAAAAGAAAATAGAGAGTTTGTATTGTGAACTTGGTGGGACCGATCGCTCATATCGGTTAGACCGAAACGTTACGAAGGGAAACACAGAGTTTGCAATCCCGTCTCAGTGAGACCGAGATCCCTATCGGTGAGACCAAACTCATTAGGGTCTCTGGCAATGGCTATGTCAATTGAACTCGGTGGCGCCGGATAGATCAAATCGATGGGGCCGAGTTTTACTTTTGGTTTGGGACATATGTGGATATGAGAAAGTGGTTGAGGGCTTTTGGAGCATATTGATACGTCTCCATCGTGTCTACTTTTACAATCACTTTTGCCATTGTTTTGGACTCTACTTGCATATTTTGAATGAAACTAACCCGGACTGATGCTGTTTTCAGCAGAATTGCCATGGTGTTATTTTTGTGCAGAAATAAAAGTTCTTGGAATGACCCGAAAATCAACGGAGAATATTTTTGGAATATAGAAAAAATACTGGCGAAAGAATCAAGGCCAGGGGGCCCACACCCTGTCAACGAGGGTGGGGGCGCGCCCCCTACCTCATGGGCCCCTTGACGCTCCACCGACCTCAACTCCAACTCCATATATTCACGTTCGGGGAGAAAAAATAAGAGAGAAGGATTCATTGCATTTTACGATACGGAGCCGCCGCCAAGCCCTAATCTCTCTCGGGAGGGCTGATCTGGAGTCCGTTCGGGGCTCCGAAGAGGGGAATCCGTCGCCATCATCGTCATCAACCTTCCTCCATCACCAATTTTATGATGCTCACCATCGTGCATGAGTAATTCCATCGTAGGCTTGCTGGACGTTGATGGGTTGGATGAGATTTATCATGTAATCGAGTTAGTTTTGTTAGGGTTTGATCCCTAGTATCCATTATGTTCTTAGATTGATGTTGCTATGACTTTGCTATGCTTAATGCTTGTCACTAGGGCCCGAGTGTCATGATTTTAGCTCTGAACCTATTATGTTTTCATGAATATATGAGAGTTCTTGATCCTATCTTGCAAGTCTATAGTCACCTATTATGTCTTATGATCCGTTAACCCCGAAGTGACAATAATCGGGATACTTACCGGTGATGACCGTCATTTGAGGAGTTCATGTATTCACTATGTGTTAATGCTTTTGTCCGGTACTATATTAAAAGGAGGCCTTAATATCCCTTAGTTTCCAATAGGACCCCGCTGCCACGGGAGGGTAGGACAAAAGATGTCATGCAAGTTCTTTTCCATAAGCACGTATGACTATATCCAGAATACATGCCTGCATTACATTGATGAACTGGAGCTAGTTCTGTGTCACCCTATGTTATAACTATTGCATGTGGAATCGCATCCGACATAATTATCCATCACTGATCCATTGCATACAAGCTTTTCTTATATTGATCTTCGCTTATTTACTTTTCCGTTGCTATTGTTACAATTACTATAAAACCAAAACTGCTACCGTTACTTTTGCCACCGTTACCACCACTATCATATTACTTTGCTACTAAATACTTTGCTGCAGATATTAAGTTTCTAGGTGTGGTTGAATTGACAACTCAGCAGCTAATACTTGAGAATATTCTTTGGCTCCCCTTGTGTCAAATCAATAAATTTGGGTTGGATATTCTACCCTCGAAAATTCTTGTGATCCCCTATACTTGTGGGTTATCACATATCACTAAGCATTTTGAGGAAGCAAGCCATTAAGCAACACCTCATCCCCTTTTAATAGTATTGGCTTTTCCTATAGACTCAATGTGATCTTGAATCACTAAAATGAAAATGTAGAGTCTTGAGCTTGTACCAATATGTGTCCTTAGCATTTTGAGGGGTCCACATCTCTAGTCCATGCCATGCCAACCATTGAACTTTCTGAAAAGATTATCTTGAATGGACATTAGTTCAATGAGCTACATGTTGTCAATAATTACCAAAACCACCTAGGGATTAGTTGCACTTTCAATGATATTCATCATATAATGGTCATAACCTAGGGCGATACGGCACTAGATCCTGTTCATAAATATAATGTAGGCATGTATTTCGTAACTAGTCATACGTGCTTATGGAAAGAACTTGCATGACATCTTTTTTCCTACCCTCCCGTGGCAGCGGGGTCCTATTGGAAACGAAAGGATATTAAGGCCTCCTTTTAATAGAGAATCGGAACAAACCATTAACACACGGTGAATACAGGAACTCTTCAAACTACGGTCATCACCGGGAAGTATCCCGACTATTGTCACTCTGGGATTACCGGATCATAACACGTAGTAGGTGACTATAACTTGCAAGATCGAATCTATAACATGGATATAATGGTGATGACATAAACGGTTCAGATATGAAATCATGGCACCCATGCCCAAAGTGACAAGCATTAAGCATAGCAAAGTCATAGCAACATCAATCTCAGAACATAGTGGATACTAGGGATCAAGCCCTAACTAAACTAACTCAATTACATGATGAATCTCATCCAACTCCTCACCGACCAGCGAGCCTACGAAGGAATTACTCACTCCCGGTGGAGAGCATCATGGAATTGGAGATGGAGGAGGGTTGGTGATGATGAAGACCAAAGATTCCCCTCTCCGGAGCCCCAAACGGACTCCAGATCTGTCCTCCCGATGAAGAACAGGAGGTGACGGCGGCTCCGTCTTGTGAAATGTGATAATTCTTCCTCCCTGATTTTTTTTTCTGGAAATATGTGATTTTATAGTGTCGGTTTCAGGGTCTGCGGGGCCATGAGGTGGGGACAACCCACCTGGGCGCGCTTGGAGGGGCGCCCAGGTGGGTTGTTCCCACCCAGGTGCCCCCCTCCAGTGGTTCTTGGCTCCAGAAATTATCTTTTATTGAATAAAAAATCCTCGCAAAGTTTCGTTCCAATCCGAGAACTTTTATTTCTGCACAAAAACAACACCATGGTAGTTCTGCTAAAAAGAACGTCATATCGGGTTAGTTTCATTCAAATCATGCAAATTAGAGTCCAAAACAAGAGAAAAAGTGTTAGGAAAAGTAGATATAACGGAGACGTATCAGTTATCTCTCTAGAGAGCCACGAACATGGGTATGTCTTGCGCCCCTCGCTTGCTCATGCCGACCTCGCCTCTGGAGCCCACCGGTGCCCTCGAGCCTCCTCCCCTCTTTAGCCATCCTTTGGCATCTGCCGTGCGCCCACCACGACAGAAACTTTTCACTGACTGGCTGCTATACTTCACCCGTCTTCGTTAATCATTTAAACATGGCCCCTAAATTTCCCGTCGGCTAGTGTTGTGATGTACGCGCATTATAATCCAAATACACTTTCCCATCTCCATTTCAAACACTCGCAATGATGCCGCCAAGCTCCTCTCCCTTTAGGTTTCACACCCTTTGACCCCACACTATCACGCATTTCCATCCCGTGAGCCTCCCTCAAACCCTCTGCCCTCCCTCCCGATGTTGATCCATGAGGACAGCGTCATCGCCACCCGATGCAGACGCATGGCGTCGATGCAGATGCGCCGCCCCTACACGTGCATCGAACCCACATTGTCCTGACGGGCCCCGTGTCCACCTCAAGCGGCTGCACCATTGTTGTCTTGTGCCATCGTGGTTACAGTGGTGATGAGGTTGATTAGCCCTGCAGGGTTGTATCCCACGCCTCCCTGGGTGGCTGTATACCCTGCCTTGTTCTTCGATCGGGACACCGCACCAGCCATGGTGCCGAGCTCCATTCCTTTAAATAAAATAGGAATTTTTGTTAAATCTATGCATGTTATGGATGATTCAGTTAGAATTACGTTATGAGCTTTACAATTTAGTCTTTTGAATTGAATGTTTTGTAGAAAATTGATCTATATCTATACCTACCTATATACAATGTCCAAATAACTTCAAATATTGTCTGTTGGATAAAGCCGAACCTATCGTTGTGAAATGGCAAATCCGAGTGGTGTTGGCTTTTGGATATTCTCTTCAGTACACCGCATTATGCCACGTGTGATGTCTAGAAGATTCCATGCCATTAGAGCATATCTACCAGATCCGGTATACACCCTCCCACAAAAATCGGTTTACAGAATACTGCAAAACTTTTTTCTATGACTTTTGCTCTGGCAGAACAGACCCCGTAAAAATACTTCATGGTCTCGGCAAAATAGCACAACCCATCCAAAAAATGCCCGCTAAATTACAATTGGGTCCATCTTCCTCGTTGTATCCCCTCCACGCTTGGGCAAGCGGGCTCGGCGGCCATGGCCAACGTGCTATCTGGCGGCAGCGGCAGCGTGGCGGTGCCATGCGAGGACTTGGGCGCCACGGTCACGAGGAGAAGGCAACAGTAGCTAGCTAGCAGCGGTGCTGGCAGCAGCAGCAACTAGCTAGCTCGCAGATCGAGCATCGGCGGTAGTAAGCAGGGCGGCGGCAGCAGCGGTGGCAACTAGCAGGGTCCGGTGATCACCGATGTTGAGGCGTTCCGACAAGGTCGTGCTCGGGGAATACCGTGTGTCGTTGTCAAAACCGGCAGATCTCGGGTAGGGGGTCCCGAACTGTGCGTCTAAGGCGGATGGTAACAGGAGGCAGGGGACACGATGTTTACCCAGGTTCGGGCCCTCTCGATGGAGGTAATACCCTATGTCCTGCTTGATTGATCTTGATGATATGAGTATTACAAGAGTTGATCTACCACGAGATCGTAGAGGCTAAACCGTAGAAGCTAGCCTATGGTATGATTGTTGTTGTCCTACGGACTAAACCCTCCGGTTTATATAGACACCGGAGGGGGTTAGGGTTACACAGAGTCGGTTACAAGCAAGAAGATCTACATATCCGTATTGCCAAGCTTGCCTTCCACGCCAACGAGAGTCCCATCCGGACACGGGACGAAGTCTTCAATCTTGTATCTTCATAGTCCAACAGTCCGGCTAAAGGATATAGTCCGGCTGTCCGGAGACCCCCTAATCCAGGACTCCTTAGTCCTGAACCAAGCTTCAATGACGATGAGTCCGGCGCACAGATTTGTCTTCGGCATTGCAAGGCGGGTTCCTCCTCCGAATACACCATAGAAGATTTTGAACACAAGGATAGTGTCCGGCTCTGCAAAACAAGTTCCATATACCACCGTAGAGAGAATAATATTTCCACAAATCTAATCTGCTGACACATTTGACAGCATGACATCATACCACGGCCCAGTCATTATTCGAACCGTTTTTCTCAACCAGCATTGCACATATTGCGAGGTAGTTTTCTTGACACGTCTTGTCGAAGCAGAGATCGTGTCCCCTTATCACGGGATTCTCATCAATACGGGTATGGGTAACCCAACCGCACCATCAATTACGGCATTCGGGGAATAAGCGATTTTACTAGGTAAGTGGGGAGGCGCATCGCCTCCTCCGCCCTTATAAAGGGACAAAGATTCACCCTTTTACCCACACCTTCTTCCTCCTTGCTTATCCATTCTCGCACACTCGAGCTCCAGTGCCCAAGTTCGCATCTTTCTCCTCAAACCACTCCAAGCATGTCCGGAGCGGGAGGCAAGTGGATGGTCTCCTCCGTCATGGAGGAGAATATCACAAAGCTACGAGAAGCCGGATATCTGGCCATGGACATCGCGCACCGACTGCCAGATGCGGGGCAGATCATCCCTATGCCCGAACCCCATGAGAGGGTAGTTTTCCTTACCCACTTTGTCCGCAGACTGGGATTTCCCCTTCACCAGTTTGTCCGTGGGCTCATGTTCTACTATGGGCTAGATTTTCATGATCTGGCCCCTAATTTCATCCTCAACATCTCGGTGTTTATTGTCGTGTGCGAGGCCTTCCTCCGCATCAGGCCCCACTTCGGCCTGTGGCTGAAGACCTTCAATGTTAAACCGAAGGTGGTGGTCGGCCAGCAAGCAGAGTGCGGAGGCGCCATGGTGGGAAAATGCCTAACGTCACCTGACTCGAAGGCTCCTATGTGGAGACCATAAAGGGGTGGCAATCGAGGTGGTTCTACATCACCGAGCCGCGCAAAACCAACTGGGTGGTGGCCCCCGAATTTCGATCCGGAATCCCCAGGCGGCTCACTTCCTGGAAAGAGAAGGGCCTCTCCTGGGGTTCCCCTGTAGAGCTGACCGGACTCTAGACCTGCATCAAGTACATGATGAGCAAGAAAATCAAGCTCGTCAACATGGTCCAGGTCATGCTCTTCCGCCGGATCCTCCCGTGTCAACGACGGGTATTCAATTTGTGGGAGTTCGACCTGACCAAGCACCTGACGCTGCGAGAGCTCTTCGACATGACACACAAGGATGTACGGAAGGTGTTGTTCAAGGGCGCCGAGGTACCTCCTCCCCTTACCGAGGACCGTGGACTCAGCGCAAAGTGCCATGCCAATCCGGTAAGTTTTTATATCTCACAGGATATTTATTTGCCCCAGTTTAATCATGTGAGGGATCTAAGCTTCCATGCCCTTAACAGGACTGGGTAGAGACAGCGGAGCAGATTGATTGCCCAGCCCCCTGCCTGAAGATCCTGCAGATGCTCTCCTAGCGGAGATGTTGGTTCCGGCGCCTTACGAGGTGCCGGTGAAGAAGGCCAAGAAGAAGGCCATAGGGACCCGAAAGGGTCTCTGACGCAAGGCTATATCGGACTCATCGTTCGGTAACTCCGAGCCGCACTCCTATCATGATAACGAGGAGGAGGAAGAGGAAAGTTCTCCCCCCCACCCAGCCGGGGGAGACAAGAAAAGGAAGGTCACCCCAACCGGGGAGGCCGAAGGGTCCAAGAAGGGGAGGACCCTCCTTCCGGACTGCTCCACGACGGCCGCCTACAGCGGCGACGAGTGGTTACCAAGGGACAAGCCCTTGGCGAAGTCGTAAGTATATGGATACCATAGTAATTCATGGTATGTTTTTGCACTGCTTCTCCTTACACCGAATATGATTATGCAGTCCGTCCCGAGCCCATCTTGACGTATCTTCATTGGACGGTTCTTTGGACTCATCGGATATGAATAGTGATTCACTTCCGACCGCGTCCACCCCTTGCCCTACGGACAACGTCAAGGTGTTGTCTCAAAAGGCACCGAGCCGAGGGGAGGTAGTCCTGGGGGCGCCTCGAGGCGACCTTCCGGACCCTGGGCGCAAAGGGAGCAAGACTCCCACAGGCTCCAAGTTCGGCCCCCAGCCGAACACTGCGCCGGAACCTTTGGTGGTTCCGGACTCCGGCAGGCGATCCCCCGTTAAGAGGGGCAAGCCACCCGTGCCGGTGGCCTCTGTCCATCCAGAGGCACCGGACAACTTTCTGGAAGCACTTCACGGTGCTTCCATCGATGAAGAGCACCGCACTATCATGAGTGCGGTGATCTAGAAAGTACAGTCCGCCAAAAACGGACTAACCGAAGCTTGTGCCAGCCTCCTAACAGGCTTTGAGGTAAGCAATCAAAATATAGGAAAATATTACCGCATAGACAGTATCCCCTGATGCTCTGTTTGGCGTTCGTGAAGAAAGGCCGAATAGAGGATCAAATAATGACTCGGGAGTCTAATCAGAATATGTCTATGTGCATATGCAGGCTTCACTGCTGGCCGCTACCGCACGTATTGCGGAGGTCGCTGCACTGAAGCAGGACCTTGAGCGGTCCGAGGACGAGCTCGGCCTTACCAAGAGGCAGCTCGAGGAGAGCAAAGGTAAGCAATACCTTGTCTATATATTAAAAAGAAATTCGGTTGTAAAGTAATAGGATCATCATGAATTTGCCAGGGGCCACAACCGAGGTGGCGACCCTGAAGAAGGCGTTGTCCGAGGCCGAAGACAAAGCGGCCAAGGAGCGCATTGAGCGGGAAAAGCAAGAAGCCCAGGTAGGCGAGGTGCGGCAAGAGCTTGAGGCTCTCGCCAAAAAACACGAGTCCTTGGAGCTTGACTCTAAGACGCGAGAGTCCGAGCTTGTGAAGACGCTCGAAAGCGCACGGATCGCCAAGGCTGAAGCCCACAAGGCCCTCCAGGAGATTGATGTGGTGAAGAAGATAGCAGCGGGTAAGGCATTCATTATGCAAAGCAAGCATGTGAAGGAAACTTTCCTTTTACTTACCCGAGTTCGGAGCTCTCCAGGAGCGTTCGTAGATCTTCCCCACAGTGTACTGGATGCCGCGGAGTTTTACCAAGCTGAGGAGGGGAGCTCGACGGAAAAGTTGTTCTGGTCTCAGTATACTGGGACCGAACACCCAATGCCCTTGAGCGACTAGCTGAAGCAACTGGTCGAGCTTCACAAGGCGGCTGAACAGGCCATGAAGGGTCTTATAGTCCGGATGTGGCCTGGTGATCCCCTGCCTAGCAGCTACTTCGGTCTGGTGAGGCGGCTTGTGGATGCCTGCCCACGGCTTGAAGTCATAAAGCAGTCCGTATGCATCGAGGGTGCACGCAGGGCTTTTGCCCGGGCAAAGGTGCACTGGGCGAAGCTGGACGCCGTAAAGCTGGTGAAGGAGGGGCCGCCGAAGGGCAAGGAGCATCGCTGCCCCGAAATGTATTATGACAGTGTCCTGAAGGGTTCCCGCCTTGTGGCGGAGGAATGTACTAGAGATGTAATTTTTGAATGAACATGCTCATGTGATCTTGTAATGTGAAACGAGTTCATTTGCACTATGCAACGCCTTTTGAATTTAAAATATTACCTTTTGTGCGGCCATTTATAAAATCTGAGAGTTGGCCAATCGTCGGCTTCTGCCCCCATGTAACTAGTACCGGGGTGTTCGGGATAAACCTAAGCACTCTTTATCCCAATTTTGGGTCCTTCGAGGGAGGTGTTCAGCACAACGAACCAGGCAATCGAACTATAAGGCTTTATCACTCTCACTTAGCCATAGAAGTCTACAATTTTAAATTTTGGCGAAGCCCCTAGTATTCGGAAGGCCGAATTTGGGGCGCTATATACGCCTAAGTCGGGCAAGGCCAACTCCTTGCCCGAAGCGGAAAAAGTCTTTAAGGACTTGAGACCTCTCGAACAGCGACCAGCTCTCGCCTTATCATGACAGTCAGTTTTCGGCTTTATCTACTAAGGTGCTTGTCCGGAAGAACCTGGACACAATCGCAGTAGTTCTCCTAGCGCTACCTCAGCCGATATAGAGGAATGTAAGGTACCAAAACATGGGAGCCGGGCAAACCCAACTATTGACCCAAGACATGATTCAGAGCTGATGCATATAATGCTATAAGTTCGGGGTGCCACACTGTCGAAAGTGTTCAGACTTCTCATGCCGTATTATGGGGTAAACAAAAGCCCCTGGCGTACTGATCGTACCAGAATGTACGGGTGCAAGATGTCATAAATGAACATATAAGAGAAAAAGGGATGGATAATGCAATTATAGGCTAATGCTATGCATTGTTATTTAAATAATACGTCGAAGCGTACTAATACAAGTAGTGCAATAAGCAAAAAATAGGACTATTTGACATGTCCTATCCAAGGGCAAGCTGTGTATGGGTAGTAAAAAGCGGGTATATCGGTTGTTATTAGAGACCACCTGGGGGTCCCCTTGTACATATTAGCTTCTTGCCTCCTTGGTTGTTCCTTCCCGTAATGTGTCCGACAGTCATACTGCCGGAAAGGGCTTCTAGAGAGTAAGGTCCTGAAAGAGAAAAAATGGTAAAGGTATGTAGCCCCTAGGGCGGTTAAGCCGTATTGCAGGACGTGCCCTGATCGTGCCCCCACCTATGCCCATGGTACTTCCAGTGCGTAATTATGTGCGCGCGGCATGGATTTCGTCGCTTGACTGGGACTGGGACGGGGGCTGTTGGGGATATTACTACTGAAGGTAAACCGGCCTTATGTAGCCGGGTTGACTCCTTGAAGATTAGAAGCCCATAAAGATGCAAGGATGATGGCACTTCATGGAGGCCCAAGGCCCAAAGGCGGGTTAAAGCATGCAAATGTAAACCGGCTTAGTCATGTAACTTGTATTATAAGATAGGAAGGATAGAGACCGAACTGGATACGTTTATGATCCGGCTCCGGGACTCTGTAAACCGGCGGGCGTCAACCTATGTATATAAAGGGATGACCCGGTAGCGGTTTAGGGACAGACAACAACTCAAGAGCCAGATTAAGCGGATTCGCTCCCTGGCCTTCAAAACCCTAGCAATACCAATCACAACTAGATGTAGGCTTTTACCTTCCTCGAAGGGGCCGAACTAGTATAAAATTCCCCATGTCCCCTTGTCCGGTTTAACCCCTTAAAGCTAAACCATAGTGATGGCTCCACGACTAAGTCCTTTCACAAGGACATCTGCCGTGACAAACCCATGACAGTTGGCGCCCACCGTGGGGCTATCGCACGATGGTTTTGAGTTCTTGAAGGGCAGCTTCGATGGACTTAAGGGATACGTTGTGGGCCGGATGACGAAGAGTCGTCGCGGCAACCTCTACATCGACAACGCAGGATGGGGTCCCGAGGCCGATTCAACCGAATACGGGTATCGGGTCCCCTTTGGTGGGATTCACGTCTTCATCGGCAAGATAGGCGAACCGGCCCCTGAGCCGGACATCTACACCGACATCATCAAAATGGCTCGGCGTGCAAGTTCCCTGCCGGTTCAGCCCGAGGCAAGGCATGTTTTCGTGGGTGTCATCCATGGATCGAGGTATGAGGACATACCGGTGTCCGATGGAGAGAATGTGGTATGTTCTGATGACGAGTCTTCTGGAGAGACCGAATCACTTACCAGTTGCAGGACGGCCGGATTGAGGGAGAATCCGAGGGCAACAGTATTCCGGATTCCCCTGATCTACCAAACTGGGCCGCCGTCTTCATGGCCGGCACACAATCGGCGCCTCATTCATCTACCACCGCAGCAATGCTCTCCGGTTCAACAACGGCCACACCAGCAGGGGCAGGAAGCCCGGCATCGCCTCCGGCCCAAGTCCTGTCTGATTTGTTCGACGCTTTGGCAACATTGATGGCCGTGGAGGTGGATGCAGCAGCCAGGGATCAGCACAATGTGGAGATTGCAAAGGTGAAAGATCAGATAGCCTAGGCTAAAGCGGACCTGGCAACAGAGAATGCTAGGATGGCTATAGAGCGGGCTGAATTGGAAGCACAGGCCTACCGGATTAGACTGGATCAGAATGCTTCAGAGGAAGTCATGAGAAGAAGGTATCGATCACATCTCCCGTCGGTTTATGAGCCGTAGAATCTCTTCAACACACCAGGAGCAGGAGCTGGTAGCCAACCCACACTAAACCGGGCGGGGGCGCCGGGAATAGGAGCGCCGGTTCAATCGCGCACGACGGACCCGCCTCGCTAGAACAACGTTGTGCCTCAGTATGTACCAACACCGCCCGGGCATTATTCCAACCTGTTGGACAACATTGTGGCTACCGCTTCACGCCTGGCGGCCCTCCCAACCAACGGCGAGTCACCAGTTGCAGTAGAAGCACGCCGGGCCAGGGATCTCCTTCAAACAGCACTAAATCAACAGCAGGCGTATTCACACAGTCGTGAGAGGACTCATTCCTCTCCCCGTCCAAGCCGGAGTTATAGCAGACACGTGGAGGACGAACCGGCCGTGTGCAGTAGTGCACGTCGCCGAAATTCACCATGAGGGAACAACCCGGCCGGGGGAGGCACTAATGCGCAAGATGTTGTGGACCATGGCCGCGCAGGTCGGGAGGCCGAGTTGGCAGCTCGACACGGAGCACGACAACATACTCCGGTTCACCCCACGGCCTCCGTGGAGCCAGGAGTGATGTTCAGTTCCTTAGGGGTGCTGTGTCTGACCCCCGCTTTGCATAATGTGAGACTGCCCAAGGATTTCAAGGGACCTCGTAAGGTACCAAATTACACCACCAATTTGCATCCAGAGGCGTGGGTGGACAGCTATGAGATGGCAATGGAGATGTTAGATGTGGATGAGGCAGTGTGTGCTAAATATTTCACCATGATGTTGGAAGGAACAGCTCGCACTTGGTTGAAGAGCTTGTCGACCAACTCTGTTGGATCATGGGCCGAATTGAAGCACCGGTTTATCCAGAACTTCAAGGATACGTGTAAGCAGCCGATGTCAATCGTGGATCTGGCCGCTTGTGTCCAAGAGGAAGGGGAGTCCATGACCCATTGGGTCAAACGGGTCTCAGCAATTTTGCATTCATCAGATCGTATCAATGCAGACACTGTAGTGTTAACATTACAGGGCAATTGTCGTTTCAAACCACTAAAACAGAAGTTGGGAAGGCTCAAACGTCACTGCAATGATATGTCAACACTCATGGCCGCTTTGGTTATATACGCTGTTTCAAATAATACCAAGGATACGGATTCAGAGGAGGACAAACCGGAGAAAGGTAAGAAGAACGGCAATGCCAAGGGTCAACAGCATAATCTGGCAGGCCATGGAAACGGTGGTAAGCGCAAGGCCGACAGTAGCTTGGACTTTGTTGCAAATACCAACGCGCAGGAGAATGGCCAGCGCTGTAAGGGCAAGCAGCCCCAGAGGGGTGGAGGTTCAGGCCCCAATTTGGAGTGCTTGTTAAATCAGCCCTGTCCAAAGCATGGATCGAAGGAGAAGCCGGCATCACATCTTTGGAAGGACTGTTATATCATGCGGATTTCAAGAATTCTGATATGTTCCAATATGACAACGGCCCGCCCGGCGGTTCAGGAGGAGGTTTCCACGGGCCGGGTTACGGAGGTGGTGGTTCCGGTTTAGGGTTTCAGGGCAACCAAACCGGACACGTCAATCAAGGGCACCAAGGCAACTAGGAAGGTTACAACCATCAGGGGAATCCACAACAGTAGTCGGGTTATCAGAGCAATCCCAAACAGTTGAACAACGGGCAATATCATGTATTCACTACCAGTTTGTGCAAACGTGATCAGAAGCTTCACAAAAGGGCGGCAAACTCTGTTGAGCCAGCAGTACCTCAGTATTTACACTGGTCTGAGCAACCTATTTTTTGGAGTAGAGATGATCACCCACCCCGGGTTGATAATCCAGGTCACTTGGCCCTGGTGGTGGCCCCTCAAGTTGGGGGATACAAGTTTACCAAAGTACTCATGGATGGGGGAAGTAGTATCAATATTTTGTATTATGATACATTCCGCCGTATGGGGTTGACAAATAAGGATCTTAAACCATCAAATACGGTCTTTCACGGTGTGGTGCCTGGTAAGTCTGCATATCCTGTTGGCAAGATAGCTTTGGAGGTAGCTTTCGGAGATGACTATGATTCAAGGTCAGAAACATTGACATTTGAGGTGGTAAAATCAGAAGTCTGTACCACGCCTTGTTTGGGCGGCCGGCTTATGCTAAGTTTATGGCAAGGCCATGTTATGTTTATCTACAGCTTAAATTCTAGGTCATAAAAGGACTATCACAGTACATGGAAGTAGAAAGATTGCTTTGGAGTCCGAAGAAGGTGATGCGGCTTATGCTGAGTTGGTTTGTGCCACGGAGGAGTTGAAATTCTATAAGGAGCAAGTTGATCTGGTAGACATGACCTCATTGAAAAAGCCAACTACAGAACATGATCCAGCGTTGAAGTTCAAATCGGCTACAGACACTAAGATGGTTGACTTTGTTCCTGGCGATTCATCCAAACAGTTCAGCATCAGCGCTAACCTAGATCCCAAATAGGAAAACGTGCTCATCGAGTTCATCCGTGAGAATCGGGACATCTTTGCATGGAAACCTTCTGACATGCCAGGTGTACCAAGGGAACTCGCTGAGCACACACTCAACATTGATCCTAAGTTTAAACCGGTCCGGCAGTTCCTCTGCCATTTCAATGAAGGGAGACGTAAGGCTATAGGTGAAGAGGTAGCCTGTCTGTTGGCCCCAGGGTTTATTGTCGAAGTTTTTCATCCAGAGTGGTTAGCTAATCCGGTGTTGGTTCTTAAGAAAAATGGCACTTGGCGCATGTGTGTGGACTACACAGATTTAAACAAGGCTTGCCCTGCAGACCCCTTTGCTCTCCCTCGCATTGATCAGATAATTGATGCTACGGCGGGTTGTGACCGTTTGTGTTTTCTGGATGCTTACTCTGGTTATCATCAGATCAAAATGGCGGTTAAGGACCAGGAGAAGACAGCTTTCATAACTCCCTTTGGAGCCTTCTGCTATGTTTCCATGCCTTTTGGACTCAAGAGTGCCCATGCAACTTACCAGCGATGTGTTCAGAATTGCCTTCATAAACAAATTGGACGCAATGTTCATGCATATGTGGATGATATTGTGGTCAAGTCCAGAAAGGAGGAGACATTGATAGATGATCTACGAGAAACCTTTGGCAATCTCCGGGTTTACAAGATGATGCTCAATCTGGAGAAGTGTGTCTTCGGTGTCCCGGCAGGCAAGCTCTTAGGCTTACTAGTATCAAACAGAGGCATTGAGGCTAATCCGGAAAAGATTGCAGCAATTACATCCTTGGCTAAACCGGCGTGTATTAACGATGTTCAACGTCTGGCTGGCCGGATTACAGCCTTGAGCCGGTTTATCAGTTGCCTTGGAGAGAACGCCATCCCTTTATATCAGATGCTCAAGAAAACAGATAACTTTGTCTGGAGCCAGACAACTGACAAAGCGTTCGAGGATCTGAAGAGGCAGCTAGCTGAACCGCCCGTGCTTGCAGCGCCGATCAATAAAGAGCCATTATTATTATATGTGGCTACTAATGCCCGGGGCTATTAGCGTAGCCATTGTGGTAGAGCGCAAGGAGCTTGGCAAGGAATATCCGGTTCAACGGCCAGTTTATTATATTAGCGAGGTGCTCATTGAGTCAAAGCAGAGGTATCCACATTGGCAGAAGCTGGTGTATGGGGTGTTTATGGCAAGCCGGAAGCTTAAACATTATTTTCAGGGCCATCCTATCACAGTGGTCAGTTCAGCTCCTCTAGGCGACATCATTCAAAACAGAGAAGCAACTGGCCGGATTGCCAAGTGGGCTATTGAGCTTGGACCTCATGGGCTCAAATATATACCCCGCACAGCGGTCAAATCCCAGGCACTCGTGGATTTCATTAATGATTGGACGGAGTTACAGGCATCTGAAGAGAAACCAGATAATACATATTGGACTATTCATTTTGATGGATCCAGACAGTTGGAGGGCTCGGGGGCTGGAGTCGTACTAACTTCCCCACGAGGTGACAAGTTTTGTTATGTCCTCCGTTTAATGTTCCCTTGTACTAACAATGCAGCTGAATATGAGGCTTTGCTCCACGGTCTTCGGATGGCTAAAGAGATGAATTTGAGCCGGGTTGAGTGCTTCGGCGATTCAGATCTAGTGGCTCAGTAGGTGTCTGGCACTTGGGATTCTAAGGACCCACTCATGGCTGCATATCAGCAAGAGGTGGATGCAGTGGCTGGTCACTTTAAAGGTTATCAGGTGGACCATATAGACCAGCGGAAGAATGAAGCGGCAGACGCTTTAAGTCGTCTTGGTTCCCAGCGTAAACCGGTCCCGCCCAATGTCTTTCTTGATGTGTTGCATAATCCATCAGTCAAAGTACCAACCGAAGAAGATTTGGCTATTCCTGATCCGGAGGCTCAGATGGTGGCAGCTCTGCATGCCATACCGGATTGGACGATCCCATATCTGGCATACATGAACCGGGGCAAGTTACCATACGATGAAACGTTGGCTTGACAGATAATCCGGTGTTCCAAGTCCATGACCATATTCAACGGGGAGTTACATCGTTACAGTGTTTCAGGAGCAATTCAGCACTGTGTTTCTCCTCAAGAAGGTTGTGAGATTTTGCGAGAAATTCATGAAGGGGATTGCGGTCACCACGCCGGTTCAAAGTCGTTGGTTGCCAAAGCATTTCGCCACGTTTTTACAGGTTGACGGCGCATGCTGATCCAGAGGATTTAGTCAAGAGATGTGATGGATGTCAAAAATTTCTCGACGTGCGCATGTTCCGGCTCAAGAGTTGCGGATGATTCCAATTACGTGGCCGTTTGCAACTTGGGGGCTTGATATGGTTGGACCCTTCAAGCGTTCTAAGGACAAAAATACCCACCTGTTAGTAGCAGTTGATAAATTCACTAAATGGGTGGAGGCAGAGCCAGTGAGCAAGTGTGATGCAGCCACGACGGTTCAATTCATCAAGAAGGTGATATTCCGGTTTGGTTTTCCACACAGCATTATAACATATAATGGTACTAATCTGTCAAAAGGGGAGATGGAAGAATTTTGTCAACGTGAGCACATCCGGCTTGATCTAGCGTTGGTGGCTCACCCCCAATCTAATGGTCAAGTAGAAAGGGCAAATCAAGAAATCCTACGGGGTATCAAACCAAGGCTTATGGTTCCCTTAAAGCGGCCGCCGGGTTGTTGGGTTGAGGAGCTACCTTCTGTGTTATGGAGCATCAACACCACACCCAATAGGTCTATGGGTTACACACCTTTCTTCATGGTCTATGGAGCGGAGGCGGTTCTTCCTAGTGCCATCCGTCACGATTCGCCCCGTGTGACAGCTTATGTTGAAGCTGATAATGAGAAAGCACGTCAGGATTCACTGGACCTGTTGGATGAAGAGTGTGATCTTGCAGCAGCATGATCGGCGATTTATCAACAAGATCTCCGACGTTATCACAGCCGCTGGGTTAAAACCAAAACTTTTCAAGAAGGTGATTTGGTGCTCCAGCTCATCCAGGATCAGACTGATATACACAAGTTATCCCCACCTTGGGAAGGACCCTTTGTGGTCAGCAAAAATCTGCACAACGGATCTTACTACCTCATTGATGTTCGAGAGCATAAAGACTCACGTTAATCGGAGGAGGAGACCAAGCGGCCATGGAACATAGCTCTCCTTCAGCCTTACTATACTTGAAGCCATAGGCTCTTCATCTGTACATATTTATGACAGTGTATATATCATATAATAAACCGGAGCCTCCATTTTAAGCGGGGTATCTGTTCTTTTTATATCCTGTGTGTGCTTTTACAAGTTAACTGACAAAGCAGAGTTTTTGTTAATCCGGCTTTAGCAGCTGCATAGATATAAAGAGAATCACTAGGGGCTTGGTCATATTTGAACTATAGCTACACCTCTTGATCGGGTTTTAAACCACGAAGGGATATCACTAGGGGGCTTGGTTGTCCTTACACCATAGCTACACCTCTTGATAGGCATTTAAGCCACAAAGGGAAAGTTTTGTGGAGCCAAAGAGAGTGTTGTACACAGTACAGACTCAAACATGGGCACACACTGAGCATCGCTCACAAAGTTACTTGGGGGCTCTTTTTTGCAAAGCAACAAAGAGTTTGAAAGGACCCTTGTAATTGGCTATCAAGCCACGGCTTGGAAGCCTGGTGTATTCACCTAAAAACCTGGGTTAACCTGCCTTCATCAAGTAAGCCACTCATGTCCAGGTAATCCTGGTATGACCCATCGAACGTTTGACAAGTCAATCTTTTACAGACCCTGAACTTGTCACAGTTAAAACGATGATTGGTTAATTGGAGGCCCATCTTAAAAGGATTTGTTAAATGGTTTAACTCAGAGGCCTGGGAGCCCATGAAAAGCCTCGATTTGGAGCCAGGCAGCTCGTAAAAAGCCTTGCATATTTTCCTGTTTGACTTTTGTTTGTTGAAAATCATAAGTATTTTTTTTTGATAAACCGGCGTCCTTGACCCGGCTTGCTTCTCAACTACAAGTTGTGGGTGCATGATCAGTTATAAACCGGTGTTCATTGACTCGGTATGGTTTAACTAAATCTCCAGTGTTATAAAGAAAATCTGGTGGTTATCCCGGTCCGGTTTAATATATAGACCGGCATTATGAAGATGGAGTTATCAACGTTCCGGATTGGTATTAACACCTTTGCCGTATACACGTTTGGTCAACCAATGAGGTATGTTCTGTACATTACTTTTTGTACAAACACTTGATTATCCATCTAGGTACTATATACTTCTTGGACATCATGACACGTCTAGCGGTAAACTGCTAGATACTTTTAAGTTGTTGTACCCAGGAACGCAATTCATCATGGGTTATGCATAAATATATCTCAAAGGGCGGCACAGATTGTCACAAAGTATTACGAAACATGCTCGATGGCATGGCAGATAACGGAGTTTCAGCTATCCTATTACATGAAGCTTCAAAGCGGTTCAAACAGTATCATTGTTTTTCACAATAGCCGTATAAACCGGCGACCGGATCAGGACTCTTCATCGCGATGGTTTGACGGTTGAGGGTCAGTTGGTGTAGGCACTTCTTCATCCCTCCCCAGACGCTGGAAATCAGCCGTTGACCAATCGATTCCAGTTAATGCTTGGAACACTGCTTCCTCATGGATAAGATTGGAAGGGTTAATATCAGGGGCGTAAGTGTGCTTACAAATCAGAGGCACAAGTTCTTCGACTTCATGGATGTCGGTCGGCTGTCTTTTCCCTTCTGCATCATAAAACAGTTGAAAATGGGACAAATCGGTATCATCAGCTAACTTGCTGGCTCCTGTCCGCATCTGTTTGGTCAGCCGCCGAAGATCATCATTGTTGAAGTTTGAACTGTCTTCTTTAACGCCTGGTATCCTTTAATGATATCCTCCGCTTCAAGGTCTGGAATCCAGGCTTTGGCTTGAATAAGGGCGGTTAAAGCTCCTGCTCTGGCAGCTGCTCTCTTCAACTCGGCAATACCGGCTGGTAACATGCCCAGCTTCTCAAGGGTCTCCTTAATCAAAGTTGGAGCCAGTTTGTTATAAGCTGCCGTGCTAATAACCCGCTGAGACCCAGAGTATAGCTGTTCAACCAATGTATATGCCGCTTTGAGCTTCATCCGCATATCTATACCAAGATGAGCGATCCGGGTGCCTGTCAAAGATTTTATCAACATTTTGGTCAGTTATAAGATTCATCGACTGTCATAACACATATAAGCAGACACTTACCAAAGATAGCAGAGGTCATAGCATTGATTTGGCATTTCAAACCGGCTAGTTCTTCAAACACTGGCTTCAGGGCTGCCTCGGCGTCTACACCTCTTTTGGTTAAACCGGATTTCTCGGTTTCCCATCCAGCACGCTCTTGGTTGAAGGATTCTTTCAGCTTTTCCATTACGGCCAGGGCCTGGGTCAGCTCCTCTTTGGCTTTTGCAGCTTCAGCTTGTTGTGACTTCACATTTTCTTGCAAGTCAGAATTTCGGGCATCTTTGCTTCTCAGTTCAGCCTGCAACATTGAAGATATATTCAATAAACAACATATATATGTGCTAAGTATAAAGCATATAACAAGTTTTACACTTCATAGTTGGGGGCTAATGCCTATTTGCTCTACAAGTGCTACAATTTATACAAGTCTCCAGAAGAATGCAAGCATTATCCTTGACACTTGGGGGCTAATGTGCGTCGATTCTAAAGCGGAGGTGCAGATTAAAACCCGGATTAACCTTCTAAGTTAAACCGGCCTTTGGGGGCTATGCTGCAGAAAGTTATCTAATTTTTTCAAGATGAGTCTTATCTATTATTAGCGACCTACCATTGCAAGGACCAATGATGAGATGCTTAAAGTGTTACAAAGACCCGGTTTGTGATTAACAATCATAAAACGGCCCTTAGGGGTTACTTGGGATAGTATTTCAGCTATAAATCAATATACAAAGGGAGAGGAATTTACCTCATATCACTCTTTCATCAAGTTCACCAAACCGGCTTCATAATCCCGGTTTGAGTGCAGACGGTTCAAGAAGCCAGAATGAAGCTCATCAGCGTTAAGATGAGCGTAGCTTGATAAGTCGCTGCTCCATTTACCTTTATCCCGGGCAGCTTGCTCTTCTTTGGCACTGTGCTGAGCCAAAATGACGGGATGGCCAGGAGAGCCGTGGCCCATTCTAGTAATAATAACATCATCACCTTGGCCTTCAGGATTTTTGGTTGATGATACTGGAATTTCAGTGTCTTTCACCGGACTAGCTCGGTTTGGTTCTGCCGGTTCAGTATCGGGTGCGGCAAGCTCAACATCTGTTGGTTCATCGGTATGTTGGCCTTCAAGGGGTGGATCATCAAAAGTAGCTTCGGGATGAGGGCCTTCCGGTTCACCAGTCTGTTTCGGTTCACCTCTTGGTTCTTCTTCTTCGGTGACAGGGTCTTCTGGCGGAATGGTGACCCGAGCTTTCTTGCTGGGTCTGGCTTTGGCCCTGAAACAGAATAAAAGAAGATTAACATCCTATTCAAAGGATTTATGGCGCATTGAAAGGAAAGGTTTTTACAACTCACTCGGCCACAGTTTTCAAAGGGGGGAGTTGAGTTGTTGTTGATTCACCAGAAGATGAAGGAGGTGTCACCTGATAATTTTAATCGGACAGATTAAGAGGCTGTCTGAAATAACCTGCCTTGGGGTAAGAATGGTCAGAAGTAGGAGAGACCTCAGACCGGCGCTTCCGAACCGGAGTATCAGGTAAACCGGCTGAAGTGACCTGTTGGCCACTGTGCCGGGTTGTCCGGCGAGCTTCATGCTGCTGAGTCTTCAAAATAAGTGTTGGATCCAAGTGAGCAAGAGGATGAGAAAAGCTTACTTTCCGGACTGCTTGGCAAGTTTTTTGTGTTGGCATAGAGTCTGAACCAGAGGAAAGGGTAATTACCTCTACGTCATCAGCTTGACTAGCTTCTGCGTCCTCCTGAGGAAGATCATTGTTAATGATGCATGAAAAGAGAGCCAAGTGAGTCAAGTTCTACCTCAACTTCTGGATCATCAGTATCATCATCAAGCTCCATATTAATCCGGTCAGCCGTTTTCCGTTTTGACGTCCGTTTTACGGCTTTGGTCTTTGGGCGGGATGGCTTGACCGCTTTGTCTCCAGTCGGCTTTGCTGCTTTCTCTATGGTTTTCCGTTTCCAGAAGGGGTCATCACCCTATATATAAAGAAGAAGGGTTACAGGTTGCATAAGTTAAAGATATTAGAGATGAAGAGGGAGTATAATGCTTACAGCAAGCGGTTTGTTCTTGGCATAGAAGGGACTCAGACCGGTTTGACTACAGATCAGTTCCGACTCATTCAGAATCTTCTTTACACCTTCAGTAACTTCTTCCTCAGATAATTGGATGTTGCAATGGTGTTGAGGGTCGTCAACCTCATCGGTATATTCACACATTAAACCAGGACGCCGGCTTAGTGGCAAGATACTCCAGGATATCCAACAGCGCACAAAGTCCACGCCTGTTAAACCGTTTGCCATAAAGGTCCGGAGTTTGGCGAGTTGAGGAGCGTATTTCGCCCTTTCTGAAGAGCTCAGGCGTTGTGGCATTGGGTGAGTATTGGATAGTCTGTGATCACGAAGGCCGGGGAGGGGATTTTCATCCTTAGGCGAAGTGTCTCTGTAATAAAACCATGTTTGGTTCCATTCCTTTGGGTGGCCATGATGTTTGGCATGAGGAAATTCAACTTCTTTCCGCTTTTGAATCGAGACACCACCAAGTTCTGTGTTCGGGCTGTTTACAAACTCTGTGCGCCGGTTTAAGTGAAAGAAATCCCAGAACAGTTCTGCAGTTGGTTCTTCTTGTAAATATACTTCACAGAAGACCTGGAAGTTGCATAAGTTGGAAACCGAGTTCGGACCAATATCTTGCGGATGAAATTGGAAGCTAGCAAGCACATCTCGATAAAACTTTGACCCTGGCGGTTTGAAGCCACGGCCTATATGGTCAACAAAGACTACCACCTCGCCCTGCCTTGGGGTTGGAGGATTTTCTGTTCCTGGAACTCCCATTTGATTTCAGTTTTCTTAGGCTGGGAGCCGATGATAACCATCTCATTCAACCGAGTCTCAGTAACCCAGGAACGAGCCCAGTTGCAGGCAGTGAATTGTTTGGCCATTGCGAAGCAAACAAGCTGAAAATGAAAGGCCGGTTTATAAATTACGCATGATTATATGCAAGAGATAAGGGAGTAAGAAACATACTGATATGTGAAATGGTATGAACCGGAGACTAATGCAATAATAGAAAAAGGTAATACTAGCACAGGATTACTCAGACACTGTTAAACCGGAGCATAATTATGAAGGTAAAATGCTCCTCCGGTTTATCAGAGGGCTAATGGCATAGACTGCTTATACAAGGTTAAACCGCTTATGTTGGTGCAAGGAGAAACAGATCTCACAGGGACATAGAAACAGATCTCATAGTGACATATGAAATTTTCGGATCTAAGATAAGACAGAAAAGTAAAAATAATTGGATCTAGAAGGGGTGCCGAACCGAAGCAACTTATGAAGGACTAGATCAGTTCTTTGCGCGTAAGGGTTTGTGGTGACAAGGGAAGGTTAGCTACGGCAAGGAGTACGTCAGATATGAAGTATTCACCTAAAGGCCATGAAAGAGCAACACTGAAAGCTCTGATGAACCTCAAGAACAGCGAACAACAAGGAAACCCTAATGGGTCTAAGAAAGAAAGGGGAAAAGACTTACTGCGACGGCGGAAGCAGCGGAAGGGCGCTGTGAAACTCTGATGCGAACATGTTGATGCAGCGGCCAACGGCGAAGCAGAGGCGGAGTTCAAAGATGACGGCGGCGCTCGGGTGCGAGGTCGTCGAGAGGAAGAAGAAGAGATGAATGGGTAGCGGAAAGAAAAGAAAAGGGGTCTGCTGTCCCTATTTATAGGTCGAAGAGATGAAACGGCAAGTGCGGGAATCGAGGAGCCCAAAAATGGATAAGTTAATAGGGGTGTCGCCTCGATGGCTGAAGACATATTAAATGAAGGTAATCTTCGACATCAACGGATAGATGACGTTAGGGCGGTTTATCATAATCTTGAAGTATGACATCACGGCGGTTTACAAGATCAAGGTGAAGATATGTGGGAAGAATTTTTCTAACTATAGAAGATTGACATGAACGAGTTCAAACCAATATGGGGCCTAATGTTGGGGATATTACTACTGAAGGTAAACCGGCCTTATGTAGCCGGGTTGACTCCTTGAAGATTAGAAGCCCATACAGATGCAAGGATGATGGCACTTCATGGAGGCCCAAGGCCCAAATGCGGGTTAAAGCCTGTAAATGTAAACCGGCTTAGTCATGTAACTTGTATTATAAGATAGGAAGGATAGAGACCGAAGTGGATACGTTTATGATCCGGCTCCGGGACTCTGTAAACCGGCGGGCGTCAACCTATGTATATAAAGGGACGACCCGGCAGCGGTTTAGGGACAGACAACAACTCGAGAGCCAGACTAAGCGGATTCGCTCCCTGGCCTTCGAAACCCTAGCAATACCAATCACAACTAGACGTAGGCTTTTACCTTCCTCGAAGGGGCCGAACTAGTTTAAATTCCCCGTGTCCCCTTGTCTGGTTTAACCCCTTAAAGCTAAACCGTAGCGATGGCTCCACGACTAAGTCCTTTCACAAGGACATCTGCCGTGACAAACCCACGACAGGGGCCGAATTGCTAGGCGAGCTCTGAATGTGCCAGGCGATCCTGTTGCAGGTTACTCCGGACTCGCTTAATGGTGTCTGAGGGCTGTATCGCTGAATTGGCGGTTTGCCTTAAAAGCGTGCTTTATGCTTCTGTTGCGAGGGTCATAGTGTGCTCTTCCGTGCGGAGCGAGCGTTATGTGTTTCCATTGACTGTTATGACCCCCCTAGGTCCTGGCATCTTGAGCTTGAGGTATGCGTAATGCAGTACCGCATTGAATTTTGCAAATGCGGTTCGCCCGAGCAGTGCGTGATAGCCACTGCGGAACGGGACGATATCGAAGATTAACTCCTCGCTTCGGAAGTTGTCCGGAGATCCGAAGACCACTTCCATTGTGATTGAGCCCGTGCAATGGGCCTCTACACCTGGGATGACGCCCTTAAAGGTGGTTTTGGTGGGTTTGATCCTCGAGGGATCTATACCCATTTTGCGCATTGTATCCTGATAGAGCAGGTTCAGGCTACTGCCGCTGTCCATAAGGACTCGAGTGATGTGAAATCCGTCGATGATGGGGTCTAGGACCAATGCAGCGGATCCGCCATGACGAATACTAGTGGGGTGGTCCCGGCGATCGAAGGTGATCGGACAAGAGGACCATGGGTTGAACTTTGGGGCGACGGGCTCTATCGCATAGACGTCCCTTAGTGCACGCTTCCATTCCCTCTTGGAAATGTGGGTTGCGTATATCATGTTCACCATCTTCACTTGTGGGGGGAACCTCTTATGTCCTCCCGTGTTCGGCGGCCGGGGCTCCTCCTCGTCATTACTATGCAGCCCCTTGTCCTTGTTTTCGGCATTCAACTTGCCGGCCTGCTTGAACACCCAGCATTCTCTGTTGGTGTGATTGGATGGCTTATCGGGGGTGCCGTGGATTTGACACGAGCGATCAAGTATGTGATCCAAACTGGACGGGCCCGGAGTACTTCTTTTGAATGGCTTTTTCCGCTGACCGGATCTAGAGCCTTTGAATCCGGCATTGACCGACGTATCATCGACGTTATCGCCGTTGTTGTGGCGCTTGTGTCTGTTATGACGTGGTCTGCTGTTGGCATCTTTAGTATCCGAAGTGCTCGGATTCCTTGATGTGTTGTTGCTGCGAGCCAGCCAGCTATCCTCGCCCGTGCAAAAGCGGGTCATGAGTGTCGTGAGGGCTGCCATAGACCTCGGCTTCTCCTGGCCGAGGTGCCGGGCGAGCCACTCGTCACGGATGTTATGCTTGAATGCCGCTAAGGCCTCTGCATCCGGACAGTCGACAATTTGGTTTTTCTTAGTTAGGAACTGTGTCCAGAATTGCCTGGCTGATTCCCCTGGCTGCTGAGTTATATGGCTCAAGTCATCAGCATCCGGTGGTCGCACATAAGTGCCCTGGAAGTTGTCAAGGAATGCGTCTTCCAAATCCTCCCAACTGCCGACGGAGTCTGCTGGCAAGCTATTCAGCCAATGTCGAGCTGGTCCTTTGAGTTTTAGTGGGAGGTACTTGATGGCATGCAGATCATCACCGTGAGCCATGTGGATGTGGAGGAGGAAATCCTCAATCCATACAGCGGGATCTGTTGTACCATCATACGATTCGATATTTACGGGTTTAAAACCCTCCGGGAATTCGTGATCCAAAACTTCATCAGTGAAGCATAGGGGGTGTGCGGCGCCTCTGTGCCGGGCTATATCATGACGTAGTTCATATGAGTCTTGTCTGTTGTATTTCTGCCCGGCCGGATTTACTTTTAGTGTATCCGGCATGACGGTCATCGTCCTGCGTTGGCGCGCGCCCCCGTGACCCGTATATCGATCTTGCATGTTTTGCCCTGCTTTCCAATACGTCTCGCAGGTCCCGCGTGTTGCCCCAGGCCTTTGAGTGGCGGCGGGGTGCAGGCTGAACTTCAGGCTGAAACGCCTCTCTGGCTCGGCCACGAGGTGGCCGGTCAGCCGCATCGTACACTGGTGATGTAGGTTTCAGTGCTTCCTCCTCGAATCGGGGTAGCGACCTGCGCTTTGTGATCTCCCGAACACTGTCCTACGGCAGAGTTACGGCATGCTCGTCGTGATCGTGCAGCGCACCTGACATGGGCTTGAATCCGTTGAAGATCAAGTCTCCGAGGATGTCGGTAGCGTAGTTTAAGTTTCTGAACCTGACCTGATGGCCAGGGGCGTAGCTTTCGATCTGCTCCAGATGGCCAAGCGAGTTGGCCCATAGTGCGAAGCCGCCGAATACGAAGATCTGTCCGGGGAGGAAAACCTCACCCTGGACCGCATCGTTACCAATGATCGAAGGAGCCATCAAGCCTTATGGTGATGGCACAGGTGAACTCTCAATGAAAGCACCAATGTCGGTGTCAAAACCAGCGGATCTCGGGTAGGGGGTCCCAAACTGTGCGTCTAATGCGGATGGTAACAGGGGCAGGGGACACAATGTTTACCCAGGTTCGGGCCCTCTCGATGGAGGTAATACCCTATGTCCTGCTTGATTGATCTTGATGATATGAGTATTACAAGAGTTGATCTACCACGAGATCATAGAGGCTAAACCCTAGAAGCTAGCCTATGGTATGATTGTTGTTATCCTACGGACTAAACCCTCCAGTTTATATAGACACCGGAGGGGGTTAGGGTTACACAGAGTCGGTTACAAGGAAGAAGATCTACATATCCATATTGCCAAGCTTGCCTTCCACGCCAAGGAGAGTCCCATCCGGACACGGGACGAAGTCTTCAATCTTGTGTCTTCATAGTCCAACAGTTCGGCCAAAGGATATAGTCCGGCTGTCTGGAGACCCCCTAATCCAGGACTCCCTCACCGTGGCAGGAGCTGAACCTTCCCTCCTACCAACCGTTTCTATGTTTTGCAGGCCCCTGTAAAACAGAGCTCAAATCCAATAGATATGGAGGAAATGAGCCACGGTTTGGAGGATCCCTCAAAAAAATCATGGATGGACGAATATATGGGATCTGTTCCGGCCGCCAAATTAGCCTCTGCCTCGTAAACTAACGATTATTTTGGCGGATGGCCCGGTTTGCGGGATCTGCTAAAGATGCTCTTATGAACCTCAAAACAAAGAGTCTTCTTCTTTTATTCTAAAAAAAGAAGAGTCGTCTTCTTTGTTCTAGACACTTCCATACTTTAATTCTATAGCTACAATTCAATTTTAGATGAGAGGGGTGGCAAAAATCAAATCTACATCTTATTCTTAATGTAAATGTGACTCTGAATATACACCTTAGCTTATTCTAATATGAGATATATCAATACTCAGTCGTACTTTCGTTATATAAACTCTCACGTGTGAGGCATGTGTAGCTTACTAGTATCATATAGTATGCATGATTGTGTGTGACAATGTACCAAGTATTATGTTATCCATGTTAGTATGCATGATAATATCCTTAGCAGTCTTCTTTGTAAGAGCATTAGCCAGAAGTGTTGCTAGTTTTATACTGATGTCTAATACCCAAATATCAAGTGCTTCCAATTGATTTACCTTCATGAAGGCTAAATAACAAGTAGTCTTTTCAATCAGATACACATTTTAGTTGCACTGTACACAAAAACGATTGCCACTGGATCTTATCGAACTTGCTAATATTTATTCTAAGGATGAGGAGCAAGGCGAAGTAGGCGTAGGACATGTGGTATCTTATATGTGATGTGTCATCCGTAAGCTACCAATGTGTTCATTTACATTTCCTTACGTACTACATCCTTATACAAATATATGTGTATTATAGGTTTGATATAATGTAGTCTTCTAGTTCCCTACAGTTTGGTATATGTGTCATTGTGATGTGAGTTAAAATCTGAGAATGTTCTTCTTGGTATGTCAATTCCTATGTCATAAGCCATTTGTTCTTTTTGCATACAGGGATATATTATTGTGACATTTTTGTTGCATTGTACAAATATATGGAATCTTCCCGCTAAGCGGATAACTGGCTATGAAATGCAGCATGTGGTAATTCCTTCAATGATCCAATTAGATTTTGAGCCAATTCTTTTGGGGCTCATGAGTGGTTGTGGAAATAAGATGTCCTCTCCCCAGCTTATTCTAGAAGCCCAACCTAAAAAAATAGAAGCTTATTGATTAAGGATTAACTATTAGACTTCTAAAATAAAATTTTAGGTTGAGATTCTAGAATAAGCTCAGGAGGGGGTAGCTTATTTCCACAGCTATTCATAAGCCCCAGAAGAACTAGCGTGTTAAGCCGGGGTAACACAAGCTAATGAAGCAGCACAAAAGCTTCAACATGACATAGAGGAGGTGCAAAAGCAGTCCAAAACAAGGATGGTGGAATATGAGTTTGCCAGATTGAGAATGGAAGAAGCATGATGTGGCGGTCAAGGTACTTTATATGTAATTAATTGTATGTTAAGCTTCCTAGTTCAATGTATGTGTATAAGACATGAAATGAAATATAATGTAAAAGATTGTGTATTTGTACTTATGAAATGGATTATTGAAAATATTTGTATGTGATGCTGGGATTTGTATTGTTGTGAAGCATGGGGCTGCATTTGTAGCAACTAGCTAGACTAATATGCTGCTAATAGTGCAGAGTCCCAAGCTTCCGGCTTTAATATGAACATCATTGAACGGGCACATAATGTCGGCAATCAGTGATTGTCTATATCTTTGCCTTCACTGTTCCATTTATCACTGAATGGAGAACTTGTCTGTGAAAATATTTATCACTAACCGGTCGACTGGCCGGTCTATGATATAGCAGTCATCACTAACCCTGAGGCACTGAATGATCGAGAATTCGTCTGTGATGATACAATCTGGCCGACCGGTGTTGTTCGGATCTATAGTAGTCTAACCTTTAAAAAGCATAACAGTTATATAGTGTTTCTCAAACAAAAAATAGTTGTATAGTGATTATGTATAAAACTATAAATAAAAATGAAATCATTAATTAAGGGGTACACCTTATAAGAATTGCTCCGAAAACTCCTCTAGTGATGACATGTGGCATTGTGTATATGTACCGCTTGTTACTACCAAGGAGTTCTGGTGGGTTTTTCCCACCATGGGAGGATGGAAGAGTACTTGACTCTTTTGTGGCATAGGATTTTCAAACTGAAGCATCTTTTGAACCAAGCATCTAAATTACAAATCATTTTTGTAGTTGTGTTCTCTCACAGAGGCCTTCCAGTTAGATCCCATGTTAATGGGTTTTGATGAACTTTTTCTCGAATATAACCTGTGCTCCCATCAAGAACTGACTTGTGCTTCCCATGGTAACTTGTGCTTCATGCACTAACAAAGGTGTACTCCCCATGTACAATGTACTCCCACGCAGTATAGGTTGTGCATCTTATGTAGTGCAACTCGTGCTTCCTGCACAATACAACTTGTACTTCCCGCACATTACAACTTCTACTTGCCGCATAGTACAACTTGTACTCCCCAACACAACTTGTACTCCCCGCGCAATGTAACGTGTACTCATCGTGCTTTGGAATTTTTTTCTCCATAAGCGTCTCCGTAAACATCAAAGCATTGGATATGTGATACATCTCCAACGTATCTATAATTTTTTATTGTTCCATGCTATTATATTATCTGTTTTGAATGTTTTATATGCATTAATATGCTATTTTATATGATTTTTGGGACTAACCTATTAACCTAGAGCCCAGCGCGAGTTTCTGTTTTTTCCTTGTTTTATAGTTTCACACAAAAGGAATACCAAACGGAGTCCAGACGGAATAAAACTTTCGCGGTGATTTTTCTTGGACGAGAAGACACCAAGGAGACTTGGAGACTTGGAGTGCAAGTCAGAAGAGCCACAAGGCTGTTGGTGAACGTAGTAATAATTCAAAATTTTCCTACGTGTCACCAAGATCAATCTAGGGGATGCTAGCAATGAGAGAGAGGGAGTGCATCTTCATGCCCCTGAAGATCGCTAAGCAGAAGTGTTACAAGAACGCGGTTGATGGAGTCGTACTCGCGGCGATTCAAATTGCGGAAGATCCGATCAAGCGCCGAATGGATGGCACCTCCGTGATCAACACACGTACAACCCGGGGATGTCTCCTCCTTCTTGATCCAACAAGGGAGAGTAGAAGTTGAGGGAGAGCTCCGGCAGCACGATGGCGTGGTGGCGATGGAGCTCGTGGTTCTCCGGCAGAGCTTCGCTAAACACTACGGAGGAGGAGGAGGTGTTGGAGGAGGGAGGGGCTGCGCCAGGGAAGGGGTGCGGCTGCCCTCTCTCTCCCTCGCTATATATAGGGTGAAGGGGGGAGGAGGAGGCACCCTAGGGTTTCCCTAGGGAAGGGGCGGCGGTCACAGGGGAAACCCTAGATGGGTTTGGGCGCCCCCACCCCTAGGAAACTTGGCCCCTAAGCCGGGAGGGGCGGCTGCCCTAGGGGAGGCGACCCCACCTCTCCAGGATACGTGAGTTGGGGTGGTAGGGGTGCACAACCCCTTAGTGGGCTGATGTGCCCCATCCCCTTGGCCCATAAGGCCCCCAACGCTTGTTGGGGCCTCCGAAACTCCTTTCGGTCACGCTGGTCATCACCAGGTACTCCCAGAACAATTCCAGACTCCAATACCCTTCGTCCAATATATCGATCTTCACCTCCGGACCAGTTTGAAGTTCCTTGTCACGTCCGTGATCTCATCCTGGACTCCAAACAACCTTCGTTAACCACATACTATTCCCATTACAACTCTAGCGTCACCGAACCTTAAGTGTATAGACCCTATGGGTTCGGGAATCATGCAGACATGACTGAGACACCTCTCCGCCCAATAACCAATAGCGGAATCTGGATACCCATATTGGCTCCCACATGTTCCACGATGATCTCATCGGATGAACCATGATTTCGAGGATTCAATCAATCCCGTATACAATTCCCTTTGTTCATCGGTATGTTACTTGCCCGAGATTCGATCGTGGTATCCCCATACCTCGTTCAATCTTGCTACCAGCAAGTATCTTTACTCGTTCCGTAACGCATGATCCCATGGCTAGCTCCTTAGTCACATTGAGCTCATTATGATGATGCATTACCGAGTGGGCCCAGAGATACCTCTCCGTCATACAGAGTGACAAATCCCAGTCTCGATTCGTGCCAACCCAACAGACACTTTTGGAGATACCTGTAGTGCACCTTTATAGCCACCCAATTATGTTGTGACGTTTGATACACCCAAAGCTCTCCTACGGTATCCGGGAGTTGCACAATCTCATGGTCTAAGGAAATGATACTTGACATTAGAAAAGCTCTAGCAAACGAACTACGCGATTTGGTGCTATGCTTAGGATTGGGTCTTGTCCATCACATCATTCTCCTAATGATGTGATCCCGTTATCAACGACATCCAATGTCCATGGTCAGGAAACCATAACCATCTATTAATCAATGAGCTAGTCAACTAGAGGCTTACTAGGGACATGTTGTGGTCTATGTATTCACACATGTATTACGGTTTCCGGTTAATACAATTATAGCATGAACAATAGACAATTATCATGAACAAGGAAATATAATAATAACCATTTTATTATTGCCTCTAGGGCATATTTACAATAGTCTCCCACTTGCACTAGAGTCAATAATCTAGTTCACATCGCCATGTGATCAACACTCATAGTTCACATCACCATGTGGCTAACACCCAAAGAGTTTACTAGAGTCAATAATCTAGTTCACATCGCCATGTGATTAACACCCAAGAGTTTACTAGAGTCAATAATCTAATTCACATCACCATGTGATTAACACTCAATGAGTTCTAGGGTTTGATCATGTTATGCTTGTGAGAGAGGTTTCAGTCAACGGGTCTACAACATTCAGATCCGTGTGTTCTTCGCAAATATTTATTTCATATTGTAGATGTTGCTACTATGCTCCACTTGGAGCTATTCCAAATGGTTGCTCCACTATACGTATCTGGTTTGCTACTCAGAGTCATCCGGGTATGTGTTAAAGCTTGCATCGACGTAACCCTTTATGCCGAACTCTTCATCACCTCCATAATCGAGAAACATTTCCTTATTCCTAAGGACGATTTTTTGACCGCTGTCCAATGATCCACTCCTGGATCACTCTTATACCCCCTTGCCAGACACGTGGCAAGGCACATCGCGGTACACATCATGGCATACCATAAGAGCCTATGGCTAAGGCATAGGGGATGACTTTCATCCTTTCTCTTTCTTCTGCCGTGGTTGAGCTTCAAGTCTTAACTTCACACCTTACAACTCAGGCAAGAACTCCTTCTTTGACTGATCCATCTTGAACTCCTTCAAGATCATGTCAAGGTATGTGCTCTGTGAAAGTCTTATCACACGTCTTGATCTATCTCTATAGATCTTGATACCCAACATGTAAGCAGTTTTACACAGGTCTTCCTTTGAAAAACTCCATTCAAACAACCCTTTATGCTTTCCAGAAATTCTACATCATTTCCGACCAACAATATGTCATCCACATATACTTATCAAAATGTTCTAGTGCTCCCACTCACTTTCTTGCAAATACAAGTTTCTTGCAAACTTTGTATAAACACAAATGCTTTGATCACCTCATCAAAGCGTATGTTCCAACTCCGAGATGCTTGCTCTAGTCCTTAGAAGGATCGCTGGAGTTTGCATACCTTTTAAAATCCTTAGGATCGACAAAACCTTCTGTTTGTATCACATATAGCCTTTCCTCACGGAAACAGTCAAGGAAACTTTGTTTTGACATCCATCTGCCAGATTTCGTAAATGAAAATGCAGCAATTGCTAACATAATTCTAACAGACTTTAGCATCACTATGATTTAGAAAGTCTCATCACAGTCAACTCCTTGAACTTGTCGGAAACTTCTTTCAGACAAGTCGAGCTCCATAAATGGTGACAATACCATTAGTGTATGTCTTCTTCTTAAAGATCCATTTATTCTCAATGGCTTGCCGATCATCGGGCAAGTCCACCAAAGTCCATACTTTGTTCTCATACATAGATCCTATCTCGGATTTCATGGCTTCCAACCATTTGTTGGAATCCGGGCCCACCATCGCTTCTTCATAGCTCATAGGTTCATCTTTGTCCAACAACATGACCTTTAAGACAGGGTTACCACTCAGAAGTTGTACACACCCTTGTCGACCTACGAGGTTTGATAGTAATTTGATCTAAAGCTTCATGATAATCATCATTAGCTTTCTCTTCAACTGGCGTAAGTGCCATAGAAACATCTTTTTGTGATGCGCTACTCTCTTGTTGAAGTGAAGGTTCAACAACCTCATCAAGTTATATCTTCCTCCCACTCAATTCTTTCGAGAGAAACTCTTTCTCGAGAAAGGACTTGTTCCTAGCGAAAAACACTTTGCCCTCAGATCTGAGATAGAAGGTATACCCAATCATCTTGTTTGGGTATTCTATGAAGACACAATTTTCCGCTTTGGGTTCGAGCTTTTCTGGCCGAAGCCTATCGACATAAGCATCGTAGCCCCAAACCTTAAGAAACAACAACTTAGGTTTCTTGCCAAACTATAGTTCATACGGTGTCATCTCCATGGACTTAGATGGTCCCTATTTAAAGTGAATGTAATTGTCTCTAATGCATAACCCCAAAATGATAGCGGTAGATCGATAAGAGACATCATAGATCGCACCATATCTAATAGGGTGTGATTACGACATTTGGACACACCATTACGCTATGGTGTTCCAGGTGGCGTCAACTGTGAAACGATTCCACCTTGTCTTCAATGATTACCAAACTCATAACTCAGATACTCTCCCCTTGATCAGATCGTAGGAACTTGATCTTTTTGTTATGATGATTCTCAACTTCGCTCTGAAATTGCTTGAACATTTCAAACGTTTCAGACTTATGCTTCATTAAGTAAATATACCCATATCTACTCAATTCATCGGTGAAGGTCAGAAAATAATGATATCCACCGCGTGCGTCAACACTCATCGAACCGCACACATCAGCATGTGTGATTTCCAACAAGTCACTTACCCGTTCCATTGTTCCAGAAAACGAGGTTTTAGTCATCTTGCCTATGAGGCATGGTTCACATGTGTCTAGTGATTCAAAATCAAGTGACTCCAAAAGTCCATTAGTATGGAGATTCTTCACGCGCTTTACACCAATATGACCTAAGCGGCAGTTACTACCTCTTGAGCACTACATTGGTTTTCCCTTGAAGAGGAAAGGGTGATGCAGCAAAGTAGCGTAAGTATTTCCCTCAGTTTTTGAGAACCAAGGTATCAATCCAGTAGGAGGCAACGCACGAGTCCCTCACACCTACACAAAACAAATAAATCCTCACAACCAACGCGATAAGGGGTTGTCAATCCCTACACGGTCACTTATGAGAGTGAGATATGATAGATATGATAAGATAATATTTTTGGTATTTTTATGATAAAGATGCAAAGTAAAATAAAAGTCAATGAAAATAACTAAGTGTTGGAAGATTAATATGATGGAAGATAGACTCGGGGGCCATAGGTTTCACTAGTGGCTTCTCTCAAGAGCATAATTATTTTACGGTGGGTGTCGTGGAATTGTCACGTCGGATGTCCTTAGTGTCAGGACTTAGTCGCGAGGCCAATGCATCTATGTGGTAGCTTGAGAGGGGTTGAGTGGAATCGAGAGACGCAACACAAGACAGGGATTTAGACAGCTTCGGGCCCCGGGAAACATCATCCGGAATAGCCCTACATGCTGTTTGAGGCTAGGTCTCATTATCATCACGAGGGAGTCGCCGTAAACCGGCTCTCCTCTTTGTGTCTAGCCCTAAGATTGTTTCTTCTTGCTTGTAGCTTGTCCCTCTTTGGGGAGCCCTGCCCCTCCTTATATATGTTGAAGGGGCGGGTTACATGTGGAGTCCTATTAGGATTAGGACTAGTCTCCCCTCTAATACAAACCGGATACAAGTCCGGGTCTTCCTTGTAAAGTAAATATTCCTCACACCTTTTCTCTTAAACCGGCCCGCCATAGCATGATCCGGCCTTCCATAAACCGCCCGTTGGGCCACCGGGTCTTGTCGCTCCTCTGACCCGCCTGCCGGATTACCAATGAACCGTAAACCGCCATGTCCAAGTGGGTTGCCAGTGAATCGCCAAACTCTAGCCGGGTCATACATCCGACGGTTTATACCGCGGGGTATATCCCCGACATTAGCCCCCAGTTTAATTTGGATTCATCCATGTTAAACTGATCTGCAAAAAGAACAAATTTGTCGGGTTGTGCTCCGGTTTAAATATACTTGTAAGCCGGCACTTGATCATCCTTAAATCCTTGTCATTTCTTCCTTCCAAGTTAATAACCATCTTCATAATCAATTTGCTTGCAGAAGATATTTGTAAATAAAGAATCCATTTGAATCGGCCTTCAATGCTTTGACTTGACAAAAATATTAGTCTCTGAAATATTCAACTGATATCCAGCCGGCTTGAAGATGTAAAACTTGCCGGTTTATGATTACCACCATTGTCTGGTTATAAAAACTGATAATTCCGGGTCATGATTGTTGCCAACACCGGTTCATGATTGTTGCTAATGCCGGTTCATGATTATTGATGACGCCGGGTTACGGACACAGGGTCATAATGATTGGTGACGCCGGGCTAATCCAGTTTGCTCAAAACAGAGAATTTGAAAATAGTTCTTCGATAATAATATAATACCTGTAGCCCCCAAGTCTTGAGCAGAACAAAGTGATGGCTTAAGACTTGCTTCAATATAAATACTGCCACTTAAGAAGAAATCCATGTTGTTCATCCCAGTGACTAGTAAAAACTGAATACTCCATACTATGTAGCCCCCAAGTGCCGGGTTATCATGCTTACAGCAACTTGGGACTTGCAATTGTCTTATACTCATAAAAACTTCAACCAGTGTAGCCCCCAAGAGCCGGGTCATTATGCAATAATGAGCAGGGACTTTGTAGGTATAATCATGTAGATTTGAGCAATGATGTGTAGCCCCCAAGGGCCGGCTCAGTAAGATAATATTGAGCTGGGACTTTAATATATACTTCAATGAAAATAACATCATATGATGTAACCCTCATCATGGGACTTGAATCCACGTCCACAAGGTTAAGAGCCTTGTGCTTTACCAACTGAGCAGTGGACTCTTCAATATAATGAATAAAAAGCTTTGTACCTTCAACTGTTGACAGGAGCAATTGGTAGCCCCCAAGGGCCGACTCATTATAATGTGATGAGTCGGGTCTTCAATAATATGAGCAGAAAATTACTTTGTATTAGCCTCCAAGTGTCATGGTGCATGCTTGCAGCGACATGAGACTTGCATGTAATCTCAATTTGAATAATGTAGCCCCCAAGTGCCGGGTCGTGAGCCTGCAGCGACTCGGGACTATTCCTTCCATTATAGAATAAATCATATCCTTTGATAAAATAATAACTGTTGCGCTAAAGCGACTTTGAAAACTCAATAATACCGGTTACTAATAACCATAAAAATCCAGCCATGTTGGCTATTCAAGATAATATAATCTGTTATGAAAAATTCATCCAATATCATAATGAAAATTCAGCCAAATTTGGCTATTTGAATAATATAACCCAATCATTTATAAGTGCATGATTCCAATGGCGCAATCCAAATATATACTGGCGACGTATAGTCCAAAGCCAGGTCGGTTTAATAAACTTCGGATAATTTCCCATCATATACTGGCGACTTATCGTCTTAAAGCCAGGTCGGTTTAATAAACACCGGATAATTTATCATCATGCTTTATTCAACCTGTCTCTGCATACAACAAGTTTAAAGTGTCCTGGCAGTTTACCGCCGGACGGGTCATAATGCCCAACATATAACCCAGGTTTATAACCAAGGCTGCACTTAAGAATAATCAATGAAATATATCATACCTGTGATATTGAATCACATCATTGGTTTACCAATTTTTTGTAGTAAGAGTGATAACCCCAATCTTGAGTAATGATAACTCCTTTCATACTGTGCCGGTTGATGATAAACCGTATCGGGTTGTGATAAACACCGGTTTAACCATATATAATACTGGCGACTCGTAGTCAAACCAGACCGGGCTGATAGTCTCCGGATTATAACTTGATCCTGTATTGACAACTTGTAATTGAAAGTCAAGCCGGGTTGATAAACACCGGTTTACTCCATAATAGGATGGTAACAGAAAATCAAACCGGGCAGATGGCCTCCGGATTAATATTTGACCGTGTTCCGTCAATTTGTAATTGACAGTTGAACCGGATTAAAACGTTGTCGGTTTAAAAAACGCAACAAAAATCAAATAACAGTTATGAAAAAATATGGAAGCAAAGGCAATGATAAGACCATTTGCAAAAAGAGGCTTTACTGAGCCGATCAGATGGTGTTACCATGGTCGGACACGACCAAGCTCCCAATAAGGTGTAGCTATGGTTCAAGTCAGCCAGGTCCCCAAATGATTCGTGGCATATATGCCAGATCAAGAGGCGTGGCAATGGTTCGGGTTCGACCAAGCCCCCAAGTGATTTTGTGGCCTTAGGCCGACCAAGAGGCGTGACTGGTTCAGACTTGACCATGTCCCCAAGTGATCTGGTGGCTGTCGCCTATCAAAAGGTGTCGCGTTGGTTCGGACACGACCAAGGCCCCCAGTGATGTTATGGCACTAGGCCGATCAAGAGGCGTGGCTATGGTTCGGATACGACCAAGCCCCCAAGTGACCAATAATATGATAAGCCAATAAGGCATGATACCCATGTTTGGACCGCGCATCATGGCAGCAAGTCTTCTTTGGCACCCTTTAACTTTTTTCAAGAGATAAATCCTTCTTGAACCGGGATTTTGAACCGGATATTGAGAGCTTCAAGGATTTGTGGGAGACATCTTTCCCTTGAACCGGATTGTAAACCGGAATCTTCATTTTCAGCCGGAAATTTTCTGATGGCCTTTCAACTCGAACTTGCGAGAAGTTAATTCCTTTTTGAACCGGACATTTTTAAACCGGATTTGAGAGTTTGAGAGCTTTGTGGGAGAATATATTTCCCTTGAACCGGATTGTAAACTGGATACTTGAGAGCTTCAGTGAGACTGATTTCCCTTGAGCTGGATTTTAAACCGGAATCTTTTCTGATGACCCGGAACTTCTTCATTGAGCCGGGATTTTATAATTGTCATATACTTTCTAAGCCGGAAATTTTCTGACGGCCTTCAAATAACAGTAGCCTCTGGGACCGGGCTATCTTTCCCTCCATTGTCCTGGGGTTTTTAAATTTGCTGAAACTGGCAAGACTTGTTGCGTCATATCACCGTAGCCCCCGAGTCTCAAGGTGACTCGAAGAGTTGGCTTGAGATTCTCCATATTTTACCGTGATATAAACCGGCATAACTTGCATATCATTGGTGTTGGTAGCACGATGTTAATCCACAGAAACTTGAGGTGACTGCGGCGAGTTATAAATGATCCAGTATGAGCTGTGTCTGCAACTCGGCCAATGTCTCCTTCCAACTGGCGATTTGAAGTTAATCAAACAGTAGTAGCGGCGACTTGTGCGCCTGCCCATTGAACCATCCAGTGCAGACGGTGGTTGATAATAATTTGCCTCCAATTTGAAAGAAAGTCGGGCTACCCAAGCTGTGACTTGCTCATATTTCAATAAACAGCCCATGCAGATAGGTGCGGCCTGGTATGTTGATGTAGACCAGGCCGTGAGAAATGGATGAAAAAGATGACCTCAGCATTATAGGCGGCTCAAACAGATGAACCGGCCGCGGTGTTGTAAACCGGCGCGGACGGGCGAGTTAACCACGCCGTTTTGATGTAGTGAACGACTGTCCTGCATCATCAATATTGCAGACCAAGGAAAAGATAAACTGCTCTTTGACGAAAAATAATATGTGCCAATGAAATATATTTTAGATGAATATCACTTGATGTGTCAGGCCAGAAATAATCATCGCGGAGTTGATGACCACCATGGTGATGCTGAAATCAATCACGGCCGAGCCGGCCGCGGGAGCAGACAGATGAGTCGGCCGAGGTGTTGTAAGCCGGTGTGAGCGAGCAAGTTGTCCTCCTCGTTGTAAGCCGGCGCGGACGTGTGAACCGGCCGCGAGGGCGGACGGGCGAGTCGTCCATGGTATTATAAGGTGGTGCTGGCGAGTTGGCCGGCGCGTTGATGTAACCCGGACCGCGTTACGCGTGTCCGTGAATGGCATAAAAATTGTCCTGTGTAAAAATATTACAGGACAGAGTAATTGTTCTTTGACAAAAAATAATAAGTGTTTAATACATAAATTTAAATGAATACCACCTGATATTTGGACGGACAGTATAACCACCGCAGGATCAGAAGCGGCTTCGGGGTGATGAATCGGACGCGGCCTTGTAAACCGGTGCAGATGATGAGTCAATCGCGGGCGCGGACTTTGGATTTGCTCCTCCATGTGAGCTAGTAGCACCTGATTAAGGCTCGGTTAACCCGGCTATCATGGATACCTCTGTCATTATATTCCCCTGTGTATCACGTAAGGAAAAAAGGGATTTGTCACGTAGTGTCCGGGCCTGCAGCTTTTGACAGCATGCTGCTGCCCCACATGGCCTTCTTTGCAAGTTTTGTCTTAGCACGTGCGGCTGTGCAGATCGGAAACCGCTCAACCTCAGGTAGCAGATCCTTGGCCGCCGTTGATCGTGGCAGCGGTGACTATTCTTTTTCAAGCTTCTGGTTCTGATGGATTGTACCTGCACGTGTGCGCGCCGAACGGGGCTAGCCAGCGCAGTTCTCGATGCCGCCACAACCACATATTCGCAGGTACTTGTACGGCTGCAGGCGAAAAAATTTCCTGGGACTTGATCCGGCAGTAGCAACTCGTGAACGTACAACTGGTCAGCTGCGGGCTTACGATGAGACGGAGCGGACCCATGACCAGAAAAAGGTTACGTGGCACAGTAGCTAACCCGGAACGCGTGCGCGCGGCTATCCGAGTTCGAATTTCATCTGCTCCAGATTTAACCGGTCGGTTCCTCTTGTTTTGGTAATACCATAATTATAAGGTCTGATGCAAACTACGATGTCTCCTGGTACTATCTCCTCGGGACTTGATATGAGTTGTAGCATCGACAACGGCTGCCCCCTTGTATAACAGCTCCTATCCGGTCTCGACTGTTGAAAAAACGATGTGCCCTCAGATTCGATGGGTCACCCAGCGATGCGTGGGGTGATGCACGAAAACCCTAAAAATCTTTCCGGCTTTGATGAATCTTGCATACTATCGTTCCATGCCGGCTCTTCTTCATCTGATCACATCGCGAGCTTTCGATCCCTAGGAGAGATCCCTCCAAGAACTCAACACCACTGTGCGCAGGCCCCATGGTGGGCGCCAACTGGCGTGGAATTGTCACGTCAGATGTCCTTACTGTCAGGACTTAGTCGCGAGGCTAACGCATCTATGTGGTAGCTTGAGAGGGGTTGAGTGGAATCGAGAGACGCAACACAAGACAGGGATTTAGACAGCTTCGGGCCCCGGGAAACATCATCCGGAATAGCCCTACATGCTGTTTGAGGCTAGGTCTCATTATCATCACGAGGGAGTCGCCGTAAACCGGCTCTCCTCTTTGTGTCTAGCCCTAAGATTGTTTCTTCTTGCTTGTAGCTTGTCCCTCTTTGGGGAGCCCTGCCCCTCCTTATATATGTTGAAGGGGCGGGTTACATGTGGAGTCCTATTAGGATTAGGACTAGTCTCCCCTCTAATACAAACCGGATACAAGTCCGGGTCTTCCTTGTAAAGTAAATATTCCTCACGCCTTTTCTCTTAAACCGGCCCGCCATAGCATGATCCGGCCTTCCATAAACCGCCCGTTGGGCCACCGGGTCTTGTCGCTCCTATGACCCGCCTGCCGGATTAACAATGAACCATAAACCGCCATGTCCAAGTGGGTTGCCAGTGAATCGCCAAACTCTAGCCGGGTCATACATCCGGCGGTTTATACCGCGGGGTATATCCCCGACAGTGGATGAACAAATTACTGTTGAGCAATTGACAGAATTGAGCATAGTTATGAGAATATCTAGGTATGATCATGTATATAGGCATCACGTCCGAGACAAGTAGACCGACTCCTGCCTGCATCTACTACTATTACTCCACACATCGACCGCTATCCAGCATGCATCTAGAGTATTAAGTTCAAGAGAACAGAGTAACGCTTTAAGCAAGATGACATGATGTAGAGGGATAAACTCATGCAATATGATGAAAACCCCATCTTGTTATCCTCGATGGCAACAATACAATATGTGACTTGATGTCCCTACTGTCACTGGGAAAGGACACCACAAGATTGAACCCAAAGCTAAGCACTTCTCCCATTGCAAGAAAGATCAATCTAGTAGGCCAAACCAATTTGATAATTCGAAGAGACTTGCAAAGATAACCATACATAAAAGAATTCAGAGAAGATTCAAATATTGTTCATAGATAAACTTGATCATAAACCCACAATTCATCGGTCTCAACAAACACACCGCAAAAGAAGATTACATCGAATAGATCTCCATGAGAGAGGGGGAGAACTTTGTATTGAGATCCAAAAAGAGAGAAGAAGCCATCTAGCTAATAACTATGGACCCGAAGGTCTAAGGTAAACTACTCACACATCATCGGAGAGGCTATGGTGTTGATGTAGAAGCCCTCCGTGATCGATGCCCCCTCCGGCGGAGCTCCAGAACAGGCCCCAAGATGGGATCTCGTGGATACAGAAAGTTATGGCGGTGGAATTAGGGTTTTGGCTCCGTTTCTGATCGTTTGGGGGTACGTAGGTATATATAGGAGGAAGGAGTACGTCGGTGGAGCAACAGGGGCCCACGAGGGTGGAGGGCGCGCCCCCCTACCTTGTGGCTTCCCTGTTGGTTGCTTGACGTAGGGTCCAAGTCTCCTAGATCATGTTCGTTCCGAAAATCACGTTCCCGAAGGTTTCATTCCTTTTGGACTCCGTTTGATATTCTTTTTCTGTGAAACTCTGAAATAGGCAAAATAGCAATTCTGGGTTGGGCCTACGGTTAATAGGTTAGTCCCAAAAATAATATAAAAGTGAATAATAAAGCCCAATAATGTCCAAAACAGAAGATAATATAGCATGGAGCAATCAAAAATTATAGATACGTTGGAGACGTATCAAGCATCCCCAAGCTTAATTCCTGCTCGTCCTCGAGTAGGTAAATGATAAAAACAGAATTTTTTATGTGGAATGCTACTCGGCATAATTTCAATGTAATTCTTCTTAATTGTGGCATGAATATTCAGATACGAAAGATTCAAGATAAAAGTTTAATATTGACATAGAAATAATAATACTTCAAGCATACTAACTAAGCAATTATGTCTTCTAAAAATAACATGGCCAAAGAAAGTTCATCCCTGCAAAATCATATAGTTTAGTCATGCTCCATTTTCGTCACACAAGAATGCTCTCATCATGCACAACCCCGATGAGAAGCCAAGCAATTGTTTCATACTTTAGTAATCTTAAACTTTATAAACCTTCATGCAATACATGAGCGTGAGGCATGTATATAACACTATGGGTGGAATAGAGTATAATGATGGGGGTTATGTGGAGAAGACAAAAAAGGAGAAAGTCTCACATCAACGAGGCTAATCAATGAGCTATGGAGATGCCCATCGATTGATGTTAATGCAAGGAGTAGGGATTGCCATGCAACAGATGCACTAGAGCTATAAATGTATGAAAGCTCAACAAAAGAAACTAGTGGGTGTGCATCCAACTTGCTTGCTCATGAAGACCTAGGGCACTTGAGGAGGCCCATTGTTGGAATATACAAGCCAAGTTCTATAATGAAAAATTCCCACTAGTATATGAAAGTGACAAAACAAGAGACTCTCTATCATGAAGATCATGGTGCTACTTTGAAGCACAAGTGTGGAAAAAAGGATAGTAGCATTGTCCCTTTTCATTTCTCTTTTTTTGGGGGCCTTCTCTTTTTTTGTCCTTTCTCTTTTTTTTAATTGGGACAATTCTCTATTAAATGATAATCATCACACTTCTATTTATTTACAACTCGATACTAGAACAAGGTATGACTCTATATGAATGCCTCCGGCGGTGTACCGGGATATGCAATGAACCAAGAGTGACATGTATGAAAGAATTATGAATGGTGGCTTTGCCACAAATACTATGTCAACTACATGATCATGCTAAACAATATGACAATGATGAATGTGTCATGATAGACGGGACGGTGGAAAGTTGCATGGCAATATATCTCGGAATGGCTATGGAAATGCCATAATAGGTAGGTATGGTGGCTGATTTGAGGAAGATATAAGGAGGTTTATGTGTGAAAGAGCATATCATATCAAGGGGTTTGGATGCACCGGTGAAGTTTGCACGAACTCTCAATGTGCGAAAGGGCAATGCAGGGTACCGAAGAGGCTAGCAATGATGGAAAGGTGAGAGTGTATATAATCCATGGACTCAACATTAGTCATAAAGAACTCACATACTTATTGCAAAAATCTACAAGTCATCAAAAACCAAGCACTACGTGCATGCTCCTAGGGGGATAGATTGGTAGGAAAAGACCATCGCTCGTCCCCGACCGCCACTCATAAGGAGGACAATCAAAGAACACCTCATGTTTCAAATTTGTTACATAACATTTACCATACGTGCATGCTACGGGACTTGCAAACTTCAACACAAGTATGTCTCAAATTCATAACTACTCAACTAGCGCAACTTTAATATTACTACGTCCATATCTCAAAACAATCATCAAGCATCAAACTTCTCTTAGTATTCAAAACACTCATAAGAAAGTTTTTACTAATCTTGAATACCTAGCATATTATGGTTATTTAAGCAAATTACCATGCTATTTAAGACTCTCAAAATAATATAAGTGAAGCATGAGAGATTAAAAGTTTCTATAAAACAAATCCACCACCGTGCTCTAAAAGATATAAGTGAAGTACTAGAGCAAAACTATATAACTCAAAAGATATAGGTGAAGCACATAGAGTATTCTAATAATTTCCAAATCATGTATGTCTCTCTCAAAAGGTGTGTACAGAAAAGATGATTGTGGTAAACTAAAAAGCAAAGACTCAAATCATACAAGACGCTCCAAGCAAAACACATATCATGTGGTGAATAAAAATATAGTTCCAAGTAAAGTTACCGATGGAAGTAGACGAAAGAGGGGGTGCCTTCCGGGGCATCCCCGAGCTTTGGCTTTTTGGTGTCCTTAGATTATCTTGGGGTTTCCATGGTCATCCCCAAGCTTAGGCTCTTGCCACTCCTTGTTCCATAATCCATCAAATCCTTACCCAAAACTTGAAAACTTCACAACACAAAACTTAAAGTAGAAAATCTCGTGAGCTCCGTTAGCGAAAGAAAACAAACGACCACTTCAAGGTACTGTAATGAACTCATTCTTTATTTATATTGGTGTTAAACCTACTGTATTCCAACTTCTCTATGGTTTATAAACTATTTTATTAGCCATAGACTCGTCAAAATAAGCAAACAACACACGAAAAACAGAATCTGTCAAAAACAGAACAGTCTGTAGTAATCTGTAGCTAGCGCAAGATCTGAAACCCCAAAAATTCTAAAATAAATTTCTGGACGTGAGGAAATTATCTATTAATCATCTGCAAAAATAATTAACTAAATAGCACTTTCAAAATAAAAATGGAAGCAGTTCTCGTGAGCGCTAAAGTTTGTGTTTTTTACAGCAAGATTAACAAGACTTTCCCCAAGTCTTCCCAACGGTTTTACTTGGCACAAACACTAATTAAACACAAAAAACACAAAAAAAACAGAGTCTAGATAAATTATTTATTACTAAACAGGAGCAAAAAGCAAGGAATAAAAATAAAATTGGGTTGCCTCCCAACAAGCGCTATCATTTAACGCCCCTAGCTAGGCATAAAAAGGAAGGATAGATCTAGGTATTGCCATCTTTGATAGGTAAACCATAAGTGGCTCTCATAATAGATTCATAAGGTAGTTTAATTTTCTTTCTAGGAAAGTGTTACATGCCTTTCCTTAACGGAAATTGGAATCTAATATTTCCTTCCTTCATATCAATAATTGCACCAATCGTTCTAATGAAAGGTCTACCAAGAATAATAGGACATGAAGGATTGCAATCTATGTCAAGAACAATAAAATCTACGGGCACATAGTTCCAATTTTCAACAATAAGAACATCATTAATTCTTCCCATAGGTTTCTCAATAGTGGAATCCGCAAGGTGCAAGTTTAAAGAGCAATCATCAAAATCACGGAAACCTAACAAATCACACAGTCTTTGGAATCGTGGAAACACTAGCACCCAAATCACACAAAGCATAGCATTCATGATCTTTAATTTTAATTTTAATAGTTGGTCCCCACTCATCATAAAGTTTTCTAGGGATATAAACTTCCAACTCAAGTTTTTCTTCATAAGATTGCATCAAAGCATCAACGATATGTTTGGTAAAAGCTTTATTTTGACTATAAGCATGGGGAGAATTTAGCACGGATTGCAACAAGGAAATAAAATCTATCAAAGAGAATCTATCATAATTAAATTCCTTGAAATCCAAAATAGTAGGTTCATTAACATCTAGAGTTTTGATCTCTTCAATCCCACTTTTATCAAATTTAGCATCAAGATCTAAAAACTCCGAATTTTTGGAACGCCTTCTAGGTAAAGGTGGATCATATTCAGTCCCATCATTATCAAGATTCATATTGCAAAACAAAGATTTAATAGGGGACACATCAATAACTTTTAGATCTTCATCTTTATTATCATGGAAACTAGAAGAACACGCTCTTATAAAGGAATCTTTCTTAGCACGCATCCTAGTGATTCTTTCTTTGCACTCATCAATGGAAATTCTCATGGCTTTGAGAGACTCATTGATATCATGCTTAGGAGGAATAGATCTAAGTTTCAAAGAATCAACATCAAGAGAAATTCTATCAATGTTCCTAGCCAACTCATCAATCTTAAGCAATTTTTCTTCAATCGAAGCATTGAAATTCTTTTGCGAAGTAATAAATTATTTAATATTAGATTCAAAATCATAGGGCATATTATTATAATTTCCATAAGAATTGTTGTAGGAATTACCATAATTATTAGAGGAATTACTAGGATACGGTCTAGGGTTAAAGTTTCCTCTATATGCGTTGTTACCAAAATTATTCCTACCAACAAAATTCACATCCATAGATTTGTTATTATTCTCAATCAAAGTAGATAAAGGCATATCATTAGGATCAGAAGAAACACTCTTAGTAGCAAATAATTTCATAAGTTCATCCATCTTTCCAATCAAAACATTAATTTCTTCTATCGCATGCACATTTTTATTAGTAGATCTTTCAGTGTGCCATTGAGAATAATTAACCATAATATTATCTAGGAGTTTAGTAGCTTCTCCTAAAGTGATTTCCATAAAAGTGCCTCCCGTGGCCGAATCTAAAAGATTTCTAGAAGCAAAATTCAATCCGGCGTAAATTTTTTGTATAATCATCCATAAATTCAAACCATGTGTTGGGCAATTACGTATCATTAATTTCATCCTCTCCAAAGCTTGTGCAACATGTTCATGATCAAGTTGCTTAAAATTCATAATATCGTGTCTAAGAGAGATGATCTTAGCGGGAGGAAAATACTTAGAGATAAAAGTATCTTTGCACTTATTCCAAGAATCAATACTATTTTTAGGCAAAGACGAAAACCAAGATTTAGCATGATCTCTAAGCGAAAAAGGAAATAGCTTAAATTTAACAATATCATTGTCCACATCTTTCTTCTTTTGCATATCACACAAATCAACGAAGCTATTTAGATGGGTAGCGACATCTTCACTAGGAAGGCCGGAAAACGAATCTTTCATGACAAGATTCAGCAAGGCAGCATTAATTTCACAAGATTCAGCATCAGTAAGAGGATCAATCGGAGTGCTAATAAAATCATTGTTGTTGATATTGGTAAAGTCACACAATTTAGTGTTATCTTGAGCCATCGTGACAAGCAAGCAATCCAACACACGAGCAAACGAGGAACGGGCAAAAAAGAGGCAAATAGAGAAAGAGAGGGAGGATAGAGAGAGAGGGCGAATAAAACGGCAAGCGTGAAGTGGGGGAGAGGAAAACGAGAGGCAAATGGTAAATAATGTAATGCGGGAGATAAGGGTTTGTGATGGGTACTTGGTATGTTGACTTTTGCGTAGACCTCCCCGGCAACGGCGCCAGAAATCCTTTTTGCTACCTCTTGAGCACCGCGTTGGTTTTCCCTTGAAGAGGAAAGGGTCATGCAGCAAAGTAGCGTAAGTATTTCCCTCAGTTTTTGAGAACCAAGGTATCAATCCAGTAGGAGGCTACACGCAAGTCCCTCGCACCTACACAGAACAAATAAATCCTCGCAACCAACGCAATAAGGGGTTGTCAATCCCTACACGGTCACTTACGAGAGTGAGATCTGATAGATATGATAAGATAATATTTTTGGTATTTTTATGATAAAGATGCAAAGTAAAATAAAAGGTAATGAAAATAAATAAGTGTTGGAAGATTAATATGATGGAAGATAGACCCGGGGGCCATAGGTTTCACTAGTGGCTTCTCTCAAGAGCAGAAGTATTTTACGGTGGGTGAACAAATTACTGTTGAGCAATTGACAGAATTGAGCATAGTTATGAGAATATCTAGGTATGATCATGTATATAGGCATCACGTCCAAGACAAGTAGACCGACTCCTGCCTGCATCTACTACTATTACTCCACACATCGACCGCTATCCAGCATGCATCTAGAGTATTAAGTTCAAGAGAACAGAGTAACGCTTTAAGCAAGATGACATGATGTAGAGGGATAAACTCATGCAATATGATGAAAACCCCATCTTTTTATCCTCGATGGCAACAATACAATATGTGCCTTGCTGCCCCTACTGTCACTGGGAAAGGACACCGCAAGATTGAACCCAAAGCTAAGCACTTCTCCCATTGCAAGAAAGATCAATCTAGTATGCCAAACCAAACTGATAATTCGAAGAGACTTGCAAAGATAACCAATCATACATAAAAGAATTCATAGAAGATTCAAATATTGTTCATAGATAAACTTGATCATAAACCCACAATTCATCTGTCTCAACAAACACACCGCAAAAGAAGATTACATCGAATAGATCTCCATGAGAGAGGGGGAGAACTTTGTATTGAGATCCAAAAAGAGAGAAGAAGCCATCTAGCTAATAACTATGGACCCGAAGGTCTGAGGTAAACTACTCACACATCATCGGAGAGGCTATGGTGTTGATGTAGAAGCCCTCCGTGATCGATGCCCCCTCTGGCAGAGCTCCGGAACAGGCCCCAAGATGGGATCTCGTGGATACAGAAAGTTACGGCAGTGGAATTAGGGTTTTGGCTCCGTTTCTGATCGTTTGGGGGTACGTAGGTATATATAGGAGGAAGGAGTACATCGTTGGAGCAACAGGGGGCCCACGAGGGTGGAGGGCGCGCCTGGGAGGGTAGGCGCGCCCCCCTACTTCATGGCTTCCCTGTTGGTTGCTTGACGTAGGGTCCAAGTCTCCTGGATCATGTTCGTTCCGAAAATCACATTCCCGAAGGTTTCATTCCGTTTGGACTCCATTTGATATTCTTTTTCTGAGAAACTCTGAAATAGGCAAAAAAACAGCAATTTTGGGTTGGGCCTCCGGTTAATAGGTTAGTCCCAAAGATAATATAAAAGTGAATAATAAAGCCCAATAATGTCCAAAATAGAAGATAATATAGCATGGAGCAATCAAAAATTATAGATACGTTGGAGACGTATCAGCAGTGCCACAAGAAAGTGGTACTATGATTATCAACTCTACATCTTTTGGCATCAATGTTATGACCATGTGTATCACTACGACCGAGATTCAATAAACCATTCACATTGGGTGCATGACCATATAAGGTATTATTCATGTAAACAGAATAACCATTATTCTCTGACTTAAATGAATAACCGTATTGCAATAAACATGATCTAATCATTCATGCTCAACGCAGACACCAATACAAACAACATTTATCTAGGTTCAACACTAATCCCAAAGGTAGAGGGAGCATGCGATGGTGGTCATATCATCCTTGGAAAGACTCCCAACACACATCGTCACCTCGCCCTTAGCTAGTCTCCGTTTATTCCGTAGCTTTTGTTTCGAGTTACCAATATTATCAACTGAACCGGTATCTAATACCCATGTGCTACTAGGAGTACTAGTAAGGTACACATTAATAACACATATATCAAATATACTTTTGTTGAAGTTGCCAGCCTTCTTATCCACCATGTATTTGAGGCAGTTCCGCTACCAGTGACCGTTCCCCTAATAGATCACTTCGTCTCGGGTTTGGGTTCTTGGGTTTCTTCACTGGAGCGGCAACTGGCTTGCCATTCATGAAGTTTCCCTTCTTGCCCTTTCCCTTCTTTGAAATCAGTGGTCTTGTTAACCATCAACTCTTGATGCTCCTTCTTGATTTCTATCTTTACGACCTTAAGCACGACGAACAGCTCTGGGATCATCTTCCCTTGCATGTTATAGTTCATCATGAAACTCTAGCAGCTTGGTGATAGTGACTGGAGAACTTTTGTCAATCACTCTCTTATCTGGAAGATTAACTCCCACTTGATTCAAGTGATTGAAGTACCCAGACATTCTGAGCACATGCTTGCTGGTTGAGCTATTCTCCTCCATCTTGTAGGCAAAGATCTTGTCAGAGGTCTCAAACCTCTCAACACAGACATGAGCCTGAAATACCAATTTCATCTCTTGGAACATCTCATATGTTCCATGGCATCCAAAATGCTTTTGGAGCCCCAACTCTAAGCCGTAAAGCATGGTGCACTAAACTATCAGGTAGTCATCAGAACGTGTCTGCCAGATGTTCACAACATCCACAGACGACGCCAGAGGGGTTGGCACACCGAGAGGTGCATCAAGGACTGAAGCCTTATGAGTAGCAGTGAGGACAATCCTCAGACTACGGCCCTAGTCCGCACAATTGCTTACAATATCTTTCAACTTAGTCTTTCTCTAGGAGCGCATTAAAGCAAGGAGCTAAAGCGCGAGCTATTAATCCACAACATAATTTTGCAAAGACAATTTATACTATGTTCACGATAATTAAGTTCATCTAATCAAATTATTTAATGAACTCCCACTCAGATAGACATCCCTCTAGTCATCTAAGTGATACATGATCCGAATCGACTAGGCCGTGTCCGATCATCACGTGAGAAGGACTAGTCATCAACGGTGAACATCTCCATGTTGATCGTATCTACTATATGACTCATGTTCGACCTTCCGGTCTCTTGTGTTTTGAGGCCATGTTTGTACATGCTAGGCTCATCAAGTCAACCTAAGTGTTTCGCATGTGTAAATCTGGCTTACACCCGTTGTATGCGATCATCACGTGGTGCTTCGAAACAACGAACCTTCGCAACGGTGCACAGTTAGGGGGAACACATTTCTTGAAATTTTAGTGAGGGATCGTCTTATTTATGCTACCGTCATTCTAAGCAAATAATATGTATACATGACAAACATCACATGCAAATCATAAAGTGACATGATATGGCCAATATCATCTTGCGCCTTTGATCTCCATCTTCGAGGCACGGCATGATCACCTTCGTCACCGGCATGAGACCATGATCTCCATCATCATGATCTTCATCATCGTGTCTTCATGAAGTTGTCTTGCCAACTATTACTGCTACTACTATGGCTAACGGTTAGCAATAAAGTAAAGTAATTACATGGCGTTTTTCATTGACACGCAGGTCATACAATAAATTAAGACAACTCCTATGGCTCCTACCGGTTCTCATACTCATCGACATGCAAGTCATGATTCCTATTACAAGAACATGATCAATCTCATACATCACATATATATATAATTCATCACATCCTTTTGGCCATATCACATCACATAACATACCCTGCAAAAACAAGTTAGATGTCCTCTAATTGTTGTTGCATGTTTTATGTGCCTGCTATAGGTTTCTAGCAAGAATGTTTCTTACCTACGCAAAAGCCACAACGGTGATATGCCAATTGCTATTTACCGTTCATAAGGATCCTCTTCATCAAATCCGATCCAACTAAAGTGGGAGAGACAGACACCTGCTAGCCACCTTATTCATCAAGTGCATGTCTTTCGGTGGAACCAGTCTCATGTAAGAGTACGTGTAAGGTTGGTCTGGGCCGCTTCATCACACAATGCCGCCGAATCAAGATAAGACTAGTAACGGTAAGAAAATTGACCAAATCATCACCCACAACTACTTTGTGTTCTACTCGTGCATAGAATCTACGCATAGACCTAGCTCATGATGCCATTGTGGGGGAATGTAGTAATAATTCAAAATTTTCCTACGTGTCACCAAGATCAATCTAGGAGATGCTAGCAACGAGAGAGAGGGAGTGCATCTTCATACCCTTGAAGATCGCTAAGCAGAAGCGTTACAAGAACGATGAAAGAACATGCGGTGCCCCCATGTTTGGTTTTGGTAATTGATGACAATCTCTATGGACTAATGGTTGCCTTGAGTTATATTTGAAGGTTTTGTCCATAGGCTTTTCTTGGAGTACATGTGTTTGTTTCAAGGAGAGTTTGTGTCGACCAAGGTGCTATTCAAGGAATTATCCAAAGATTGGTCATTTGAGAGTTGAGCTTATTGCAAGCATGTCTTGAAGAACAAGATTGTGTGATCATTCATGTTTACCTTCAAGACATCATCCAAACGAACAGAGTTGGAAAGATTAAAGGTTGATCAAGACTAAGTAAAGAGTGAATCAAGTTGATCAACTCACAAAGCGTAGAAGATATACCGAGAGGGATCAAGTGATCCCATGGTGTGGTAAGCATTGTCCATTGTGCTTTGTGTACTAACCCATGGTCTATGTGAGAGTTCTACGTGGGGTTAGGTACGTGTTCATGGGCTTGTGTCAAGAGGAAGATATCACTCAACCCATGGAGAGGATGACATCAAGTGGTGATCGTCATCAAGATTGCCGTGTGCAAGTTCAAGTGGATCATCGCGAAGAGATCAAGTGCTTGAAGCTTGCCGGCCATTGTGGTGACAATGGACTTGTGAAGATGTGCCGAAGAGTGGCTCACCCATAGTGGACTATGGGGGAGCAATCATCTAGTCTTCATCGTGCCAACGCAATCAAGTAAGGTGGTCCAACTTGAGGGAGTCAAGATCGTCATCATCTAGCTCAAGTGTACCATGTGCAAGGCAAAGGTTTGCTCTTGATAGGTTTTCTATTTTACCGGTCTCATGGTGGTAGTTTGGAGACCGGGTTATAGGATCGTTTGCCGTACTATCAAGGGGAGCTCTCAAGTTGGTAGCTTGATCGTATCGTTAGTAGAGAGCTCAAACCATTGCATCCTTGCATCATCTTTCTTGGTTCTTGTTTGGTTCTTAGCGGCAGTAGTGCGGCAGTAGTGCGGCAGTACCGCTCCTTAGCGGCAGTACCGTCCTTCCTCCGCGGTAGTACCGCCCGGTTCCCTATTTCCCTTTCCCCTTCGTTCTGCGCGGCAGTATCGCCGAAGGGAGCGGTAGTACCGCTTAACCCAGCGGTAGTACCGCTGTCTCCTGCGGTACTACCGCCCCAAGGTTCATGTTTTGTTGCTCCTTTTCCCTGTTTCATCTGCCTGAGCGGTAGTACCGCTCGTGGAGCGGTAGTACCGCTCGTGTGCGGGCTGAGCACATAACGGTTGGATTTTCCCCCTCCTATAAAAGGGGGTCTTCTTCCCCAATAAACCTTATCCTTTGAGCTCGTGTTCTTCCCCCATTGTTGACCTTCTTCGAGCTTGCTAACTCTCAATCCCTTCATGGATTCTTGCTAGTTTTTGAGGGAAAATAGAGAGGAGATCTAGATCCACATTTCCACCAATCACTTTCTCCTCTATGTGAGGGGAACCCCTTGGATCTAGATCTTGGAGTTCTTGGTGTTCTCTTTCTTGTTCTTCCTCTCATTTTCCTCCCTAGCATTAGTTGCTTCGGTGGGATTTGAGAGAGAAGGACTTGGGCACTCCGTGTTCCCTTGCCATTGCATTTGGTGCATCGGTTTGAGTTCTCCACGTGATACGTGGAAGTTACAAGTTGAGAAGCTTATTACTCTTGGGTGCTTGGTACCCTTGAGCTTGTTCCTCTTGGGTGCTTGGGCGCCCTAGATGGTTGTTGGTGTTCGGAGCTCAATCATTGTGGTGCAAAGTTCCGGGCAAGCGTCGGGGTCTCCAATTAGGTTGTGGAGATCGCCCCGAGCAATTTGACGGGTACCGGTGACCGCCCCCAAGGGTTGCCAAAGTGTACGGGTTTGGTGACCGCCCCCAAGGGTTGCCATTTGTACGGGTTCGGTGACCGCCCTCAAGGGTCCCTTAGTGGAATCACGGCATCTTGCATTGTGCGAGAGCGTGAGGAGATTACGGTGGCCCTAGTGGCTTCTTGGGGAGCATTGTGCCTCCACACCGCTCCAAACGGAGATTACCATCCGCAAGGGTGTGAACTTCGGGATACATCATCGTCTCCTCGTGCCTCGGTTATCTCTTACCCGAGCCCTTTACTTATGCACTTTACTTTGTGATAGCCATATTGTTTCTTGTCATATATCTTGCTATCACATAGTTGCTTATCTTTCTTAGCATAAGTTGTTGGTGCACATAGGTGATCCTAGTTGTTTTAGGTTTTGTGCTTGGCAAATTAACCGCTAGGTTTATTCCACATTTGTTCAAGCCTAAACCGTAATTATTTTAAAATGCCTATTCACCCCCCCCCCTCTAGGCGACATCCACGATCTTTCAAATGCGGTTGATGGAGTCGTACTCGCGGCGATTCAAATCGCGGAAGATCCGATCAAGCACCGAACGGACGGCCCCTCCGCGTTCAACATACGTACAGCCGGGGATGTCTCCTCCTTCTTGATCTAGCAAGGGGAGAGGAGAATTTGAGGGAGAACTTAGGCAACACGACGGCGTGGTGGTGGTGGAGCTCGTGGTTCTCCGGCAGAGCTTCGCTAAGCACTACGGAGGAGGAGGAGGTGTTGGAGGAGGGAGGGACTGCGCCAGGGAAGGGGTACGGCGGCCCTCTCTCTCCCTCACTATATATAGGGGGAAGGGGAGGAGGAGCCGCCCTAGGGTTTCCCTAGGGGAGGGCCGGCGACCACAGGGGAAACCCTAGATGGGTTTGGGCGCCCCCGCCCCTAGGAAACTTGCCCCCAAGCCGGCAGGGGCGGCTGCCCTAGGGGAGGCACCCCCACCTCTATAGGTTGCATGAGATGGGGTGGGAGGGGCGCACATGCCCTTAGTGGTCTGGTGTGCCCCCTTCCCTTGGCCCATAAGGCCCCCCAATGCTTGTCGGGGCCTCCGAAACTCCTTTCGGTCACGCTGGTCGTCACCCGGTACTCCCAGAACAATTCTGGACTCCAATACCCTTCGTCCAATATATCAATCTTCACCTCTGGACCATTCCAGAGTTCCTAGTCACGTCCGGGATCTCATCCAGGACTCCGAACAACCTTCGGTAACCACATACTATTCCCATTACAACTCTAGCGTCACCGAACCTTAAGTGTGTAGACCCTACGGGTTCGGGAACCATGCAGACATGACCGAGACATCTCTCCGGCCAATAACCAACAGCAGGATCTGGATACCCATGTTGGCTCCCACATGTTGCATGATGATCTCATCGGATGAACTACGATGTCGAGGATTCAATCAATCCCGTATACAATTCCCTTTGTCCATCGGTATGTTACTTGCCTGAGATTCGATCGTCGGTATCCCCATACCTCATTCAATCTCGTTACCGGCAAGTATCTTTACTTGTTCTATAACGCATGATCCCGTGGCTAACTCCTTAGTCACATTGAGCTCACTATGATGATGCATTACCAAGTGGGCCCAGAGATACCTCTCCGTCATGAGGAGTGACAAATCCCAGTCTCGATTCGTGCCAACCCAACAGACACTTTAGGAGATACATGTAATGCACCTTTATAGCCATCCAGTTATGTTGTGACGTTTGATACACCCAAAGCACTCCTACGGTATCCGGGAGTTGCACAATCTCATGGTCTAAGGAAATGATACTTGACATTAGAAAAGCTCTAGCAAACGAACTACACGATCTTGTGCTATGCTTAGGATTGGGTCTTATCCATCACATCATTCTCCTAATGATGTGATCCCATTATCAACGACATCCAATGTCCATGGTCAGGAAACCATAACCATCTATTGATCAATGATAGTCAACTAGAGGCTTACTAGGGACATGTTATGGTCTATGTATTCACACATGTATTACGATTTTTGGTTAATACAATTATAGCATGAACAATAGACAATTATCATGAACAAGGAAATATAATAATAACCATTTTATTATTGCCTCTAGGGCATATTTCCAACAGAGGCGGCCACAAGGGTGGAGGGCGCGCCCAGGGGGGTAGCGCGCACCCCCCAACCTTATGGGCCCCTTGGTGACCCCCTGACCTAGATCTTCCTCCTATATATACTCATATACCCCGAAGACTTCCAGAGGAGCCACGAAACCACTTTTCCACCGCCGCAACCTTCTGTACCCGTGAGATCCCATCTAGGGACCTTTTCCGTCATCCTGCCGGAGAGGGATTCGATCACGGAGGGCTTCTACATCAACAACATTGCCTCTCCGATGAAGTGTGAGTAGTTTACCACAGACCTACGGGTTCATAGCTAGTAGCTAGATGGCTTTTTCTCTCTCTTTGATTCTCAATACCATGTTCTCCTCGATGTTCTTGGAGATCTATTCGATGTAATATTCTTTTGCGGTGTGTTTGCCGAGATCCGACGAATTGTGGATTTATGATCAGCTTATCTATGAATATTATTTGAATCTCCCCTGGATTCTTACATGCATGATTTGATATCTTTGCAAGTCTCTTCGAACCATCGATTTGGTTTGGCCAACTAGATTGGTTTTTCTTGCAATGGGAGAAGTGCTTAGCTTTGGGTTCAATCTTGCGGTGCTCGATCCTAGTGACAGAAGGGGAGCCGGCACGTATTGTATTGTTGCAATCGAGGATAACAAGATGGGGTTTTCATCATATTTCTTGAGTTAATCCCGCTACATCATGTCATCTTACTTAATGCGTTACTCTGTTCTTATGAGCTTAATACTCTAGATGCAGGCAGGAGTTGGTCGATTTGTGGAGTAATAGTAGTAGATGCAAAATCATTTCGGTCTACTTGACAAGGACGTGATGCCTATATTCATGATCATTGCCTTAGATATCGTCATAGCTTTGCGCTTTTCTATCAATTGCTCGGCAGTAATTTGTTCATCCACCATAATAATTTCCATCTTGAGAGAAGCCTCTAGTGAAACCTATGGCCCCGGGGTCTATTTTCCATCATATAAGTTTCCGATCTATAATTTTAGTTTCTGATTTACTTTCTTTGCAATCTTTTACTTTCCGTTCCATAAACCAAAAATACCAAAAATATTACTTTACCGTTTATCCATCTATATCGGATTTCACTTTGCAAATAACTGTGAAGGGATTGACAACCCTTTTTCGCGTTGGGTGCAAGTTGGTGTTTGTTTGTGCAGGTATTCCGTAGCTTTTCGCGTTATCTCTTACTGGATTGATACCTTGATTCTCAAAATTGAGGGAAATACTTACTCTACTTTGTTGTATCATCCTTTTCTCTTCAAGGAAAAAACTAACACAAGCTCAAAAAGTAGCAATATGTCTTAACTCGAGTTTTGAAAAAATAAACCATTGAAGTTCTGGACCATTTATGGGGAACATTACGAAGGGCTCGAGCCATCTTGTGCACATGTATATCCAGCATGGACCTATGCGTGGAGATCGAGACCTCCGGTTAACCGCCTTGTGCACCCAACTCACAACCTAGCGCACACACGCCCCATTTCCTTGGGTCGGCCCAATAAGCGTGTTGCCCTCTTGTTGACGGTTGAAGGTTTGACCGTTCACTGGTTGACCATTGACTTTTGGTAAAATAATCTTGAACTTGATTTTTTTTCTTGAATTTGAAAAATGTTCATAAATTTTTAAAAAGTTCATCAATCTGAAGAGCAAAGTTTGGGAATTTGAAAAAGTTTACGTATTTTAGAAAAGTTTGTGAACTTCTAAAAAGTGTGTGGATTTGGAAAAGGGAAAAACTTGCGTTCAACTGACCAATCTTTTATCTTACGTCCGGTCGTCCACTCATGCCACGCATCTTGATTGGGCCCGCGCACCACATCTCTCCTTCATCCTTATCTTCGTGGAACGCTCGCCACAAAAGCGTATATGTAGCCTACTTCCATTCCTGCAGCTGGTCACCTGTTTCAGAAAGCAAACCACAACAAATGATATGTTGGAGACCGACTAGAAGGTAACTCTGTCGGCGTTGGCCTCCTTGACCATGGTGGAGCGACCAGGGTGGCCGGGCACGAGCGGTTGTCATCGATGCCGCTCAGCAGGGAAGAGCCTCATCCAGCGAACCCAAGAGGGACTGCGACAATGACGCTACAATCTTTGGCGGACGACACGCATCCCCCCTGCCACTTCCACTGCGGTGTGAGCCCGGCAGGTGGTTTCCGTCGGCGGCGGGCAAAGCGGGTGCAGGACCAGTGTCGCAACACCGTCGGCCCGGACTCGCGCAGTGAAAGCCATGTGCCCGCCAGGGCATGCTACTGCACACCCATGAATTTCTGCAACAACGGCGAAGTGCAAAACGATGACGACAACGATGCTAGTGTTGATGCATCAACATCTCTTATTGCAAAAAAATTCTGCAACATCCTTCGTGTTGCAAAAGCCTTTTCTGCGACATCATCTATGTCAAAAAGTTCGAAAAAATTCTGCAACACAACCTCTGTTGCAATAGTGAGGAACACAGAGTGTGATCCTTCGGAGGGAAAGGTTCTGCAACATTGCCTATGTTGTAATAGTTGAGGACGAGGTTGGGTCAGATGTCGTCAGATCTAACGGTTGCCAAGGGGGCGGATCTTTCCGGCCGATGCGTAGCAAGCCCTCGTACATTTGAAATAAAAAGAGTACATGAATTTGAAAAAAGATCACAAATTTGATGAAGGTTCACATATTCGAGAAAAAGGTTCACTAATTTATTCAAAAAATGGAGAAAAAAAGGGGAAAAACGAACAAAAACTAGTAGAAAAGTCTCATCTCATCAGAAAAACGTAGGAAAAAACCTGTACAAGAAGCAGCTTATAGCTAACCGGAGCTCGCTGAGCGTTACATGGGCCGACCCAGGATGGGTGCGCGTTTAGTTTTGTGTTTTGTTTAGTTTTCCTATTTTCACGTTTGTTTTTCCTTTTTACTTTTCATTTTTAAATTTTCCTGCATGATTTCTTTTGGGTTTTTCTTCATTTTCCAGTTTTATGTTCATGTTTTTATTCTTTTTCAAGTTTTATTCCTAATTTTTTAATTCTATATTTTTTAAATTAATGTCTATTTGTCAAATTCGTGACTTTTAAAACTTTTTATACAATTTCGAATTCACAAACATTGTTTGAACTTGTGAACGTTTTCCAAATTTGTGCACATTTTTTGAATTCATGAACTTATTTTAATTTCATGGACATTATTAGAATTCGTGAACTTTTTCAACATTTTTTGAATTCATGAACTTTATTTGATTTTATGAGCAATTTTTGAACTCATGAACTTTTTTTCAAATCTGTGAATGTTTTTGCACTTCACAACTTTGTTAAATTCGTGATTTTTTAAAAAATTTGTGAACGCTTTTTGAATTCATAAACTATTGAACATTTAAATTCTTGAACATTCTTTGATTGTGAAGTTTTTTAGAATTCATGAGCATATATTTGAATTTTGCGGCAGTGTTTTTGAATTAGAAAACCGACCCAGGTAAAAGAAACCAAGTGTAAAAAAAAGGAACCCGCGCTCCTGGGCCAGCCCATTAGCTAGATGTTGTGAGCGCTCCCCTTATACTTATGGCATGAAGCGATACATATCACTGCCTGCTTAAGGCGCCGAATAGGGATTGGTGGGAAGATCTACATGGTTTTCTTCCTCGTTCGTCGCCAGTTTCGGGCATTTGGAATCATATATACTTAAGTGATTGATCTCCACTACTTCTGTTTATCTCAACATGCATACATACCACATCATCAACTTCTCTACTTTCATTTCTCTCAACATGGATCTCCACATCACCATCGACGAGATCGCGGAACACGCCAGATTCTGCAGCGCAGCATCCACCGATTTCACCGTGTCTAAACCAAGGGGCACCGCGGAAACGGCGCGGCGTGTGCAACCATGCTTCAGTTTTGGCTCGCCGAGTTGAGCCTGCCCAAGCTGCGGCCGTCTGTGGAAGGCAGTCGTGGAACGTGCTAGGCAGAAAGCAGCCTGTGTTAACTAACCTACCTGCGACTACGAGATTATACGTGTGGCCGTACGAAGTGACTAGGACTTTTCTCTCAGCAAAGTGACTAGGACTTGGGTCACTTCAAGGCCGACGGAACAAGTGAACGATCGACGGAGCGACGGAGCGAGCCCACTGGGTTTGACTCTATGCCTCGTTCTTCCACGGACACAGCCGCCCCCCTTGGCCTTGGGTGTGGTGTCAGGTAGTTTCGCGCATAAGGAAAAGAAAGGCGATCGCGATCTTGTCTGCCAGCGAGTGCATCCTTCCGCAGCCGCCCTCCGACGGCTCTCCGCTGACGGTCGTTGGTAGTAAGGTGGGTCGTCGGAGACATATATGTGCATTGTTTTAGGTACAGTTGTTTAGGTTTTTAGGTTATTTATCGTCTTTCTCTGGGACAACATAAGCGATTAAACTAGAAAAATTCAGATCCTTTTCTGACGAGGCGGTCAATCGTATGATTGGGGGTGGATTTAAATACCAGTCTGTCTAAGCAACGGCGGCGTGGTGGCGGGGACATCTTTGTGGTGAACTTGTGTCATCGGGCTCTGTTGCGACGACGTTTACTCTAACGCCGGCGCGGAGCTTGAGAGGTAGCACAGGAGCGGACGCAGATTATGGTCTCCATCGACGACATTTGAAAGATATTGGATCGTATGTTGGATTTGTGTATAGATGGCAGGTATGGTTTCCTCCTCCACATCTTAGTCGTGTGTCGATGACATTTATGAAGTTCGATGGCATGTCTGGAGTGTTGCCCCGGTCTGACGGACGGTAATGGTTTGCCTTTGATGAGCCACCTTAGGTCCACAAAGTTGCACATGGAGCCGCTTCAAGTTCGGGTGAGAAGGTGATCCGTCATATTTTTTATAGATGTTGTACTGATGTCAAAGACAGATGACAGGCGTGGTTTCAAGTTCAGAGGATTCTTTAGTCTTAATTGTAATTTTCTTACTTAGTTGGTGTTCTTTTGTGCAAATGCTAGCATTTTGTTGCCTTTTTAGATTTGTTGGTTAGGTTTATGTTTGTTGTATTGTATAATTTTTATTATGGTATAAATGAGAATATATTATCATGTACTCCCTCCGTCTTATAATGTAAGAAAAATGTTTAGATCATGGCATGAAGGGAGTAGAAGATAGTTGTTTCGCACATGCAGTTATTAGCTTTATGATTCAGCTGATCAATTAGACCAACTTTAATGGGACAACCTATTTCGTCCGCCTGCGTCTGTTTGCATCGGCGCGGATAAAAGTGGCGGCCCAATGCGCCGACCCAAACCCATATCACGTCTGCTTCGCGTCCGCGCTGACGCATTTGCGGCCTAAATTTGCGCCTTAAATATGGCGACGCGGACGCGGAACAGACGCCACGCGCGTTCTCTCAGCGTCCGCCGCGTCTCCATCTGGCGGCCGTCCAACTACCCGCTGCCTACGCGGTCAGCTTATTTTATGATCACAGACCCACGCGTCAGCGACGGCGATCGTCCTTTTTTAAGCCGACCGTGCGGCGGGCCGTCTTCATCCAAACTCATTGTCCACATCTAGCCAGCTCTGCTCCCCCATCGCCAATAAACCCTAGCCACCACCGCCACAGCGAGATGGGGCTCACATGGCAGATGGGGCAGCTACATAGTGCTGCCTTCATTGTACATGCCCTGACAGGCTTGAACTTGCTACTCACTTCATATGCGATGTGAAGGATATAATACATATAAATTTGTTCATTATGGATCGTCCGACCAGGATGTATTTTCTTTATTTTTTGCGCCAAAAGAAGCTACTGTCGACGAGATTTTTAAAATTAGCGAAGTGTCCTTTTCATATACTGGCAGCGAGAGGCAGCGATCGAAGGCATCAGCGGTTACATCATGGGCAAATGCTGACGCGTGAGTCGTTCGTGGCGGACTCCTGCACGTTTGCACATGCATAGGCGCCTCTTTTGTCTGGGAGCGAAGCACTTGGAACTTTGGAACCAGGTTTCAAGCTGAGGGCGGAAAGGACGAAACCCGTGGGAGGTTTGGGTTTGCATAGGGCGGCCGACGCTGTTTCAGTTCCCACGTTGCTTTCTCTGCAGCGGCTCCACTGTCCAGTCGTCTTCCTATCTTCTTGTTTTCTTTTCCGGGAGTGGGCTCCAACCTTCTTGCTAATGGATCTAATTAACACCAACATTATCCTAACACGTAGCTAGGGCAAAAGCATGTTGTACATGCCAAGTTAGTGCCACATCACTTGACAAGGGGCATATCTCATAGCTTAACTTGCGCATGTATAGTTGCACGAGGTTTACCCGAAATTATTTCTTCTTTTTTCTGTGAATTGAAAACAGCATGCACAGGCTACTAGTCGTCGAGGGGGTTCCTTTGGATCCATTTCACATTGATAACGCACACTCTTCCACACATTGCCCCAAATGCCTCTGGACGATCACAATGTCTGGCAATTTGTCATGTATTTGATCCCGCCGAGGTACTTCTTATGTTCTCTACTTGCAAACAGAAATGACAACACGTGCCCGAGAGAGTGAGGATTTTAGTTTTGCTCCCGTCCTTCATGGAACTCTTTATTTTTTTTCAAAAAAGTTAAAAGGTGTGTTTATGATTTATTTATTTTTTGACTTGAACAACACGAGTTCTACTTTTACATTAAAAAATAGAAGTTTTAGAAAAACTCAGTTAAGCCAAGGGGGAAACCCAACGGGCACCGAGAAACTCATGTACAAGAACCTGAAAGAGAAAGATCCCAGCCTACGTCTACGTGCCCCTGGCAGCCACCGCCCTTGTGGCCTCGTAGAACATCTTGATCTCATCTTTAATCAGTCTAGCAAGCGCGATCGCGACAACTCTTTGTGCTGAAAAACCCTGCGGTTTCTTTCTTTTCCAAATATTCCACGCAATGTAAGTTGCGAGGGTGATCTCCTCCCTGACCTTTTCCTTGGTCCTGCCGCCTGTGCACAACCTAGACCACCATTCTTCAATGGATGTTGTCGAAGAAGCCACTACACCAATCCTGTCATTAGATTGTTGGAACTGCATCCAGACTTCTTTCGTAAAGCAGCAGGTCAAGGTGTGTGACCGGGCGTCTCCTGTTCTTGGTCACAAAGACAACAAAAGTGGTTGTGCGGCAATCCCCTTACTCGTAGTCGATCCGCCGTCCAATTTCTGTTTTGGAGAAACAACCATAAGTAAAATTTTACCTTCCTCTCCATCTTGCCCCTCCGCACCTTGGCCAGTCTATGGCTATCAATCAGCAGTGATACGCGGACGACAGAATTCAGATGATTTACAGACAACACATACATCCAGCCGGACATGCGCATGAATGAGCAGGGTACCGGCCGCTGGATTTCCAAGTCGTGCATAGATCTGGCAAAAGCATCGTGTGTGGAGCAATTTCGGCTATCAATTCTTGCCACAAATTGGGCATCATAAGCAAAGGCGGCCGAGTAGACCCGATTAGCAGTTAGGGTCCCATGGATCATGCCTTTATTGTTCGTAGGAGTCACCATCTATACTCGCTCCCATAGTTGGACAAACTGACTGAGCTGCATTTCCATTGCAATTTTTTGTAACCCTTGCATTCATCTTACATTGTGAACAGACATGAACGTCGCCTAGGGTGTGTGCGCTTTAAAATAATTATGATTTCGGCATAAACAAATACGTAATAAAACTAGTGTTTAATTTGTTGACGCCAACCATTCAGGTACCTCGCGTCGACGTGGCTTGCATGGTTGGCTGGTGACTTGTCGATGACTGGGTCCAGAATGTTAGTGACACACGGGTGTCTGTGTCTGGGTTTACTGTATCTTTCGGAGGTCATTGACGTACGGCGACCTCCACCTCTCGGCATTCAAGCATGACAGTGCGGTGCGATTCACCATCGTCCGTGCACGAGTTGGTCTCGCCTCCGCGGCCGCGTTGCACACCCGACCAGGCAGGGCAGGTCGGCAGGTTCCGGACGGAATCGAGTCCGACCCGTGTGTGCCTGTCCACCTTTTTCTTCTTCTTTTGAACGTAGTGTCTGCCTGTCCACCTTGCGCAGCAAACAAGACCCAAAACCGCGACTTGCGCAGCAAACCGAAACCGCTGTCCCACGCCCAGCCCCAGCCCCGGCCCCCAGGGAAGGAAGGGAAGATCTCGCCCCCAAAAACGAAAGAGCATTCATTGCCCGCGGCGAATCTAAGGACATGTACAATGGTTCTATCTTAGCAATGCCACGTAGGATAAATGATGAGGTAGATGAGAGAGAAATCATAAGAGAAGGCTTGTCTTCTCTTAATTAAGAGAAGGCAAGAGATGATCTCTTAGCACAATATGTCTCACCACATTTTTAGGAATAACTAATTATTGATGATAAGGCTAAGAAATGACCCATTGTAGACATGTTTTTTTGCCATCTCTAAATTACATACAAGATTTAAGATAAGACTACCTTATCGACCATTGTACATGCCCTAATGAACACATTCTAGCCTCGTGCCACTGACACGTGCACCTACGCGACGCGCGGCCCCACCGGGCAGTGCCCGGGATGGGTGCGCTGCGCACCGGGCCAGTCCCCACCGCCGCCCGTGGTTTTCCTTTCGCCGAAGAAAAGCAGGCGAGTTTTGCACGAGCACCCCCGTCTTCCCACGAAACCCCCGATCCCCATCCCGTCTGCAAGCCAAGCCAAGCCCAGGTATAAATGGAGGACGTCTTCCCCTCCCAGAAGACCACCAAACCAGCACACGTCAACGGAACAGCTTAGCAAAATCCCCACCAAGGTGTAGAATATTCCCCAAAACCCCACGTCCCCTCCCTCTGCCGCCGCTCCCACTCCACCAGTGTGCCACCCGGATCGATCGATCGATTGACAGCGATGGACACCCACATCGGCTCCGTCGACGGGCCGTCGCCGGCGGCGGTGAACGGCGCGGTCGGCTGCCCGGCGTCCGCGCCGGGGTGCCCGATCATGTCCTCCCACCCCGTGGTCTCCGCAGGCGAGGCGTCGCTGGGGCGCCACCTGGCGCGCCGCCTCGTGCAGGTCGGCGTCAGCGACGTCTTCGCCGTGCCCGGGGACTTCAACCTCACGCTGCTCGACCACCTCGTCGACGAGCCCGGGCTGCGCCTCGTCGGCTGCTGCAACGAGCTCAACGCTGGCTACGCGGCCGACGGCTACGCGCGGGCCCGCGGCGTCGGCGCCTGCGCGGTCACCTTCACCGTCGGCGGCCTCAGCGTGCTCAACGCCATCGCCGGCGCCTACAGCGAGAACCTGCCCGTCATCTGCATCGCCGGCGGGCCCAACTCCAACGACTACGGCACCAACCGCATCCTCCACCACACCATCGGCATCCCGGACTTCTCGCAGGAGCTGCGCTGCTTCCAGACCGTCACCTGCCACCAGGTACCTACGCACGCGCGTTTCCTCAACATGCATTGCCCCTTCCTCATTCGATTCCTCCCTCTAATTTGTTGACGAGATCTCGTTGTTCTGCTGTTTGTTTGTCGATTCAGGCGGTGGTGACCAACCTGGACGACGCGCACGAGCAGATCGACACGGCCATCGCCACGGCGCTCAGGGAGAGCAAGCCGGTGTACCTCAGCATCAGCTGCAACCTCCCCGGGCTACCTCACCCCACCTTCACCCGTGACCCAGTCCCTTTCTTCCTCGCCCCCAGGTACCAACTGCCCCTACTCTGTTCTTATCCCAAGTCTTCGTTTCCGTGTACGTAGTGCTTTGAATCTGATCAGAGGCTTGTTTCCCGATTATTGTGCCAACACTTTATCTTGGATCATGGAACGTTTCCCCCCAATTTTCTACTCCGTGCTGGGAGCTTAAGATTTTATCACCACAAAAATGTGCCCAGTTGAATCATTAGCGTTGAGAATTTCAGATCGTGAATTTTGGTGTTATCTGTATCTGAAGTGACCGATGCACTTAACAGAGTACTGTTGTAATATGATTGTATTTGAAGCCATCTGATGAACTGAACTGTGTTGTGAAAATTTACAGGATGAGCAACAAGATGGGGCTCGAGGCTGCAGTGGAGGCAACCGTCGAGTTCCTGAACAAGGCGGTGAAGCCAGTGCTTGTCGCCGGCCCCAAACTGCGCGTGGCCAAGGCGGGGAAGGCCTTCGTCGACCTTGTGGACGCCAGTGGCTATGCCTATGCTATAATGCCATCGGCCAAGGGCTTTGTGCCAGAGACGCACCCCCACTTCCTCGGCACCTACTGGGGCGCCGTCAGCACGGCCTTCTGCGCCGAGATCGTCGAGTCGGCCGACGCCTACCTCTTCGCAGGCCCCATCTTCAACGACTACAGCTCTGTTGGCTACTCGTTCCTGCTCAAGAAGGACAAGGCCATCATCGTGCAGCCTGAGCGTGTCATCGTCGGGAACGGCCCGGCATTCGGCTGCGTCATGATGAAGGAGTACCTGTCTGCATTGGCCAAGCGGGTTCAGAAGAACACCACCGCCTACGAGAACTACAAGAGGATCTTCGTGCCTGAGGGCCATCCGCTGAAGGGCGAGGCGAACGAGCCGCTGCGTGTCAATGTGCTCTTCAAGCACATCCAGGACATGCTGACGGGTGATAGTGCAGTGCTCGCTGAGACCGGTGACTCCTGGTTCAACTGCCAGAAGCTCAAGCTGCCCGAGGGCTGCGGGTGAGCTTTCCTGATTCTACTTACAATCTTGTGATGGTGCATACTTCCTCCTTGTTTGTCTTGTCTTGTGCTAATTAAGCAGGGTTGGTTGGTTGTTTGCACGCAGGTATGAATTCCAAATGCAGTATGGCTCGATTGGATGGTCAGTGGGTGCATTGCTCGGGTACGCGCAAGGGGCGAGTGACAAGCGTGTCATAGCCTGCATTGGTGATGGGAGCTTCCAGGTGAGATATCCCTCGATCTGATGATCTCTGCTGCCGCGTGCTGCAATCTGTTTGCACTGCGTGCTGACGTCCGGGGAATTCCGTTGTCTGCAGGTGACAGCACAGGATGTGTCAACTATGCTGCGGTGCGAACAGAACAGCATAATCTTCCTGATCAACAATGGCGGGTACACGATCGAGGTGGAGATCCACGACGGGCCTTACAATGTCATCAAGAACTGGAACTACACCGCCCTTGTGGAGGCCATCCACAACGGGGAGGGCAAATGCTGGACTGCCAAGGTAAGCACTGCATTCTTTTGTCCATTGCATAGGCCAATGTAAGCATCAGAAGGTGGAGGCGAGCTTGCGGAACTGCTGCTGATGCATGCTTTTGTGTTGCGCAGGTGAAGTGCGAGGAGGAGCTGACGGCGGCGATAGAGACGGCGCTGGGGGAGAAGAAGGACTCTCTGTGCTTCATCGAGGTGATCGCGCACAAGGACGACACCAGCAAAGAGCTTCTGGAATGGGGCTCCAGGGTCTCTGCTGCCAACTCCAGGCCACCCAACCCCCAGTAGACCAAGCACGCCTGCATCACTAGTAGTCGCATCCAGCAGCACGTTGCCATCAAATAATGTTGAACAGTTTATCTTTGCTCTTCTGTTATGTTCTTAGTTTTGTGCCTACTAGTTACTTGTGAGCTGTGGCCATCGCCTGTGTTCTATCCTGCCAATGCTAAGAAGATCATGAGATATTTTTAGCTTGCCCCAGCTATTTGTGTGTGTGTGCCTTTTTCTTTCAAAATGTGCTTGCCAATGTAGTTGAAAATCACGAGCTACTCCTGAGTGGCTCCTTGAGGAATCTAGAAGCGCAATGCTACATGCATGAACACAGAATCTTGCAGATAGGATACTTTTGGTAAGAAATTGAGCTGATAGTGGTAGCTAGTAGTGCAACTTTTGGAGCAGTTCGGCCCTTTTTCTAGAAAACAGGTACTAATTCTGGAGCAAGTAGGCTTGGCGCTTTGCTCTCGGCAAAGGAAAGCCCTGCGTACGTATACATGCATCTGCTGCATCTCCTGGAGCTACTGTGTTTGTTTGTGGGTTTTGATATTGCCACCTTGTGCTGCTTTCGCCGGCTAAAAGACGGACAGCGTGGCAACGGATCGGCCAATCAGCCATTTAATCACCTATAAAAGCGAAAGGCATGCCCTGCGTTTATGTGGGAGCCACACCGCAAATATCAGAGTCTGCTTTTTGAGTAGAAAAGTGAGATAACGACAACCTTTGAAGTTTCCGCACGTAACAAGGACACGGGACAGGGTATCCGCCGCTACGTGGTGTGGTTCATCTGCCCCTTGTTTTCAATGCGTCACAGCATCTCCAGCAGCCCCAAGACGCCCTCAAAGCCACTTTTTGGACGCCGGCAATAAAATATCTTCCACTCACGTCCCTAAAGTCTCGCTTTTCACGGCATTTAGAAAAAATTGACGCCGTCAGTCCCATCCCAAACCCAGCCCCCGGGGAGCAGCTGGGCGTGCCGGCGATGCCTTTTTCTTGCGGTTGGCCCACCGTCGGCCTCCCACAACCTTTCTCCTCTCGCCTGCTCCTCTCTCTCTCGAGCGCGGAGCGCGTCGGCGCGGGGCAGAGCGGCGTCCAGCTCAGACGCGTGTGGTCGGCGTCCGGCGTGCTCGAGGCGAAGGCCAGCCCCAAATCCCTCTCTACCGCTTCGTAGCTGTCCGGGAAGGCGGCTGGCAAGCCAGCGGCAGGGCGAGCTCGGGCGAGGACGAGCGGGGCCGCGTGCGAGGCAACGCGGCACGGGGCCGGGTAGCGGGAGGTGCGGGGGACCCGACGACGAAGGACCGGGGCGCAGCCGGTCCGGGATGAGGCGGGCACGTCGACGGAGGCTCCTGCCACCTCGGAGCAGCAGCCGGCTCGGGAGCAGGGCCGGACGTGGGCGCGCGAGATGGCGTGGCTGGGCGCCGAGGGCTCGGGCGGAGGCCGGGCCAGTGCGAAGACGGCCGAGGCGCGGGCGGAGCCGGCCGGCGCAGGAGCGGAGGCCAAGCGGGGCGGCGCAGACCTGTGCGGAGTCGGGTCCAATGCAGGCGCAGGACGAAGCGACCACAGCGAAGCGAGCGCGTTGACGCCGGGGCCAAAGATGCAGGGCGTGCGATGGAGGAGCGAAGAGGCACGGTCGGAGCATGCTTGAGCTGACCGACCGTTCGCGTGGACGCCGCCGGTGTGGCTGGCCGCCTGTGCTCAAACGAGCCAAGCTAGCTAGCTAGCAAGCGCGTACACAGCTGAATCGATTGGCTATGCTCTGCTAGCTAGCTAGCTGGGCACGAGTACTTGTACTCATAGGGACGGAGGTGGCCAGCGAACCCTCGTGCGGAGGAGCGAGCTCGGCGGCGAGGCCGGGCCGGCCGTGGCTGAGGCGGGCGCGGCCTGGGCACGGCTTGGGGATGAACACGGCTGGAAACATTTTCACTCATAGACCAAAATTTTCGCCGGCAGCCTCCGAGCGGCGAAAAAATACCTCCTGGGGGGCTCAACGGCTGGAGATACTCTCACGCTAGTTCAGATTATGGAAGAGTTAAAAGCACCCTAGGTAACCCAACTTGCATGGAATGTGATGATTTACTCCGAAACTTGTAAAATGCAATTTCATCCTGCCCCAGTGCAATGTGATGATTTAGTCCGAAATTTGTAAAATGCAACTCCACCATACACCAGCTTGCACCGAATGTGTTGATTTGGTCCCTGGCCTATCACAACGCGACAATTGGCAGCCAGGTGACCGGACCGGTCGTAGCCTGCACTTTAGCGGAAAACACCCTGTCGTTTTGTCTAATTAACTCACACTATAGGGGCACCTGAATCAAATCTGTCTCAAATCCCCTTCGCGCCCGCCCATTGTTTCCCTGTTGTGTTCCCCATCTCCAGCTCCCCGCTCCTAGCTCGCCGCCGCCAGCAAGCTTTCAGCCGCAGTCCAGCTCGCCCTCATGGTCTCCTGGGATGATCTATCGAGCTCCTCGTTTGACGGCGACTCCGTCACCAGTTAGGTTTGCCCCCTTGGTGATGCAGCTAGGGTTAGGGTTAGGTTCAGGTTGGAAAATTAGGAATTTGACTGAAGAGGCCTATTTATTTTGTTGTAGGCACCTGCCACCATTTTCTGCTCAAAATGGAGAGGCCTTGCTACCGAATTTGCTTCTAGATGTGAGCACCTAGCTGTGTGTGAGAAACTGCTGGCATTTTGTTCAGTGGATAGTGATAGAAGGTTCTTGATGTCTACTACACAACCTTCTTCTTGTAGACGTTGTTGGGCCTCCAAGTGCAGAGGTTTGTAGGACAGCAACAAATTTCCCTCAAGTGGATGATCTATCAATCCGTGGGAGGCATAGGATGAAGATGGTCTCTCTCAAGCAACCCTGCACCCAAATAACAAAGAGTCTCTTGTGTTCCCAACACACCCAATACAATGGTAAATTGTATAGGTGCACTAGTTTGGCGAAGAGATGGTGATACAAGTGCAATATGGATGGTAGATAATGCTTTTTGTAATATGAAAATATAAAAACAGCAACGTAGCAAATGGTAAAAGTGAGCACAAATGGTATTGCAATGCTAGGAAACAAGGCCTAAAGTTCATACTTTCACTAGTGCAAGTTCTCTCAACAATAGTAACATAATTGGATCATATAACTATCCCTGTACATGCAACAAAGAGTCACTCCAAAGTCACTAATAGCGGAGAACAAACGAAGAGACTATTGTAGGGTACGAAACCACTTCAAAGTTATTCTTTCGGATCGATCTATTCAAGAGTTCGTACTAGAATAACACCTTAAGACACATATAAACCAAAACTCTAATGTCACCTAGATACTCCAATGTCACCTCAAGTATCCGTGGGTATGATTATACGATATGCATCAAACAATCTCAGATTCATCTATTCAACCAACACAAAGTACTTCAAAGAGTGCCCCAAAGTTTGTACCGGAGAGTCAAGATGAAAACGTGTGCCAACCCCTATGCATAAGTTCACGAGGTCACGAAACTCGCAAGTTGATCACCAAAACATACATCAAGTCGATCACGTGATATCCCATTGTCATCATAGATAAGCACATGCAAGACATACATCAAGTGTTCTCAAATCCTTAAAGACTCAATCCGATAAGATAACTTCAAAGGGAAAACTCAATCCATTACAAGAGAGTAGAGGGGGAGAAACTGTTGGGGAACGTAGTAATTTCAAAAAATTTCCTACGCACACGCAAGATCATGGTGATGCATAGCAACGAGAGGGGAGAGTATTGTCCACATACCCTCGTAGACCGAAAGCGGAGGCGTTATGACAACGCGGTTGATGTAGTCGTACGTCTTCACGGCCCGACCGATCAAGCACAGAAACTACGACACCTCCGAGTTCTAGCACACGTTCAGCTCGATGACGATCCCCAGACTCCGATCCAACAAAGTGTCGGGGAAGAGTTCCATCAACACGATGGCGTGGTGATGATCTTGATGTTCTACTATCGCAGGGCTTCGCCTAAGCACCGCTACAATATTATCGAGGATTATGGTGGAGGGGGGCACCGCACACGGCTAAGAGAACGATCACGAAGATCAACTTGTGTGTCTAGAGGTGCCCCCTGCCCCCGTATATAAAGGAGCAAGGGGGAGGCCGGCCGGCCCTTGGGGCGCGCCAAGGAGGGGGGGAGTCCTCCTCCTAGTAGGAGTAGGACTCCCCTTTCCTAGTCCAACTAGGAAGAGAGAAGGGGGAAGGAAAGAGAGGGATAGGGAGAGGGAAAGAGGGGTCGCGCCCCCCTCCCCTAGTCCAATTCGGACTCCTCATGGGAGGAGGCGCGCCACCTCCTGGGCTGCTGCCCTCTCTCTTCCCTCATGCCCACTAAGGCCCAATACTTCCCCGGGGGGTTCCGGTAACCCTTCCGGCACTCCGGTTTTCTCCGAAATCACCCGAAACACTTCCGGTGTCCGAATATAGCCGTCCAATATATCGATCTTTATGTCTCGACCATTTCGAGACTCCTCTTCATGTCCGTGATCACATCCGGGACTCCGAACAACCTTCGGTACATCAAAATATATAAACTCATAATGAAACTGTCATCGTAATGTTAAGCATGCGGACCCTACGGGTTCGAGAACAATGTAGACATGACCGAGACACGTCTCCGGTCAATAACCAATAGCGGAACCTGGATGCTCATATTGGCTCCTACATATTCTACTAAGATCTTTATCGGTCAGACCGCATAACAACATACGTTGTTCCCTTTATCATCGGTATGTTACTTGCCCGAGATTCGATCGTCGGTATCTCAATACCTAGTTCAATCTCGTTACCGGCAAGTCTCTTTACTCGTTCCATAATACATCATCTCACAACTAACTCATTAGTTGCATTGCTTGCAAGGCTTAAGTGATGTGCATTACCGAGAGGGCCCAGAGATACCTCTCCGACAATCGGAGCGACAAATCCTAATCTCGAAATACGCCTACCCAACATGTACCTTTGGAGACACCTGTAGAGCACCTTTATAATCACCCAGTTACGTTGTGACGTTTGGTAGCACACAAAGTGTTCCTCCGGTAAACGGGAGTTGCATAATCTCATAGTCATAGGAACATGTATAAGTCATGAAGAAAGCAATAGCAACAAACTAAACGATCAAGTGCTAAGCTAACGGAATGGGTCAAGTCAATCACATCATTCTCCTAATGATGTGATCCCGTTAATCAAATGACAACTCATGTCTATGGTTAGGAAACTTAATCATCTTTGATCAACGAGCTAGTCAAGTAGAGGCATACTAGTGACACTCTGTTTGTCTATGTATTCACACATGTATTATGTTTCCGGTTAATAAAATTCTAGCATGAATAATAAACATTTATCATGAAATAAGGAAATAAATAATAACTTTATTATTGCCTCTAGGGCATATTTCCTTCAGTCTCCCACTTGCACTAGAGTTAATAATCTAGATCACATCGCCATGTGATTTAACATCAATAGTTCACATCACCATGTGATTAACACCCATAGTTCACATCGTCATGTGACCAACACCCAAAGGGTTTACTAGAGTCAATAATCTAGTTCACATCGCTATGTGATTAACACCCAAAGAGTACTAAGGTGTGATCATGTTTTGCTTGTGAGAGAAATTTAGTCAACGGGTCTGCAACATTCAGATCCGTATGTATTTTGCAAATTTCTATGTCAACAATGCTCTGCACGGAGCTACTCTAACTAATTGCTCCCACTTTCAATATGTATCCAGATTGAGACTTAGAGTTATCTGGATCAGTGTCAAAACTTGCATCGTCGTAACCATTTACGACGAACCTTTTGCCATCTCCATAATCGGGAAACATATCCTTATTCCACTAAGGATAATTTTGACCAATGTCCAGTGATCTACTCCTAGATCACTATTGTACTCCCTTGCCAAACTCAGGGCAAGGTATACAATAGGTCTGGTACACAGCATGGCATACTTTATAGAACCTATGGCTGAGGCATAGGGAATGACTTTCATTGTCTCTCTATCTTCTGCCGTGGTCGGGTTTTGAGTCTTACTCAATTTCACACCTTGTAACACAGGCAAGAACTCTTTCTTTGACTGTTCCATTTTGAACTATTTCAAAATCTCGTCAAGGTATGTACTCATTGAAAAAACTTATCAAGCGTCTTGATCTATCTCTATAGATCTTGATGCTCAATATGTAAGCAGCTTCTCCGAGGTCTTTGTTTGAAAAACTTCTTTCAAACACTCCTTTATGCTTTGCAGAATAATTCTACATTATTTCCGATCAACAATATGTCATTCACATATACTTATCAGAAATGCTGTAGTACTCCCACTCACTTTCTTGTAAATACAGGCTTCACCGCAAGTCTGTATAAAACTATATGCTTTGATCAATTCATCAAAGCGTATATTCCAACGCTGAGATGCTTGCACCAGTCCATAGATGGATCGCTGGAGTTTGCACATTTTGTTAACACCTTTAGGATTGACAAAACCTTCTAGTTGCATCATATACAACTCTTCTTTAAGAAATCCATTAAGGATTGCAGTTTTGTTATCCATTTGCCAGATTTCATAAAATGTGGCAATTTGCTAACATGATTTGGACAGACTTAAGCATCGCTACGAGTGAGAAGGTCTCATTGTAGTCAACTCCTTGAACTTTGTCAAAAACCTTTTTCGACAAGTCTAGCTTTGTAGATAGTAACACTACTATCAGCGTCAGTCTTCCTCTTGAAGATCCATTTAATTTCAATGGCTTGCCGATCATCGGGCAAGTCAACCAAAGTCCATACTTTGTTCTCATACATGGATCGTATCTCTGATTTCATGGCCTCAAGCCATTTCGCGGAATCTGGGCTCATCATCGCTTCCTCATAGTTCGTAGGCTCGTCATGGTCAAGTAACATGACCTCCAGAACAGGATTACCGTACCACTCTGGTGCGGATCTCACTCTGGTTTACCTACGAGGTTTCGGTAGTAACTTGATCTGAAGTTAGATGATCTTCATCATTAGCTTCCTCACTAATTTGTGTAGTAGTCACAGGAACAGATTTCTGTGATGAACTACTTTCCAATAAGGGAGCAGGTACAGTTACCTCATCAAGTTCTACTTTCCTCCCACTCACTTCTTTCGAGAGAAACTCCTTCTCTAGAAAGACTCCGAATTTAGCAACAAAAGTCTTGCCTTCGGATCTGTGATAGAAGGTGTACCCAACAGTCTCCTTTGGGTATCCTATGAAGACACATTTCTCCGATTTGGGTTTGAGCTTATCAGGATGAAACCTTTTCATATAAGCATCACAACCCCAAACTTTAAGAAACGACAGGTTAGGTTTCTTGCCAAACCATAGTCCATACGGTGTTGTCTCAACGGATTTAGATGGTGCCCTATTTAATGTGAATGCAGCTGTCTCTAATGCATAACCCCAAAATGATAGTGGTAGATCGGTAAGAGACATCATAGATCGCACCATATCTAATAAAGTACGGTTATGACGTTCGGACACACCATTACACTGTGGTGTTCCAGGTGGCGTGAGTAGTGAAACTATTTCACATTGTTTTAACTGAAGGCCAAACTCTTAACTCAAATATTTTACCTCTGCGATCATATCGTAGAAACTTTTATTTTCTTGTTACGATGATTCTCCACTTCACTCTGAAATTCTTTGAACTTTTCAAATGTTTCAGACTTGTGTTTCATTAAGTAGATATACCCATATCTGCTCAAATCATCTGTGAAGGTCAGAAAATAACGATACTTTCCGTAAGCCTTAACACTCATCGGACTGCATACATCAGTATGTATTATTTCCAATAAGTCAGTTGCTCGCTCCATTGTTCCGGAGAACGTAGTCTTAGTCATCTTGCCCATGAGGCATGGTTCGCAAGCATCAAGTGATTCATAATCAAGTGATTCCAAATGTCCATCAGCATGGAGTTTCTTCATGCGCTTTACACCAATATGACCTAAACGGCAGTGCCACAAATAAGTTGCACTATCATTATTAATTTTGCATCTTTTGGTTTCAAGATTATGAATATGTGTATCACTACGATCGAGATCTAACGAACCATTTTCATTGGGTGTGTAACCATATAAGGTTTTATTCATGTAAACAGAACAACAATTTATTCTCTTACTTAAATGAATAACCGTATTGCAATAAACATGATCCAATCATATTCATGCTCAACGCAAACACTAAATAACATTTATTTTAGGTATAACACTAATCCCGAAAGTACAGGGAGTGTGCGATGATGATCATATCAATCTTGGAACCATTTCCAATACACATCGTCACTTCACCCTTAACTAGTCTCTCTTCATTCTGCAACTCCCGTTTCGAGCTACTATTCTTAGCAACTGAACCAGTATCAAATACCGAGGGGTTGCTATAAACACTAGTAAAGTACACATCAATAACCTGTATATCAAATATACCCTTGTTCACTTTGCCATCTTTCTTATCCACTAGACATTCAGGGCATTTTCGCTTCCAATGACCAGGCCCTTTGCAGTAGAAGCACTTAGTCTCAGGCTTAGGTCCAGACTTGGGCTTCTTCACTTGAGCAGCAACTTTCTTGCCGTTCTTCTTGAAGTTCCCTTTCTTTCCCTTGGCCCTTTTCTTGAAACTAGTGGTCTTGTTAATCATCAACACTTGATGCTCTTTCTTGATTTCTACCTTCATCGATTTCATCATCATGAAAAGCTCGGGAATCATTTACGTCATCCCTTGCATACTATAGTTCATCACGAAGTTCTACTAACTTGGTGATGGTGACTAGAGAATTCTGTCAATCACTATTTTATCTGGAAGATTAACTCCCACTTGATTCAAGCGATTGTAGTACCCAGATAATCTGAGCACATGCTCACTGCTTGAGCTATTCTCCTCCATCTTTTAGCTATAGAACTTGTTGGAGACTTCATATCTCTCAACTCGGGTATTTGCTTGAAATATTAACTTCAACTCCTGGAACATCTTATATGATCCATGACGTTCAAAACGTCTTTGAAGTCCCGATTCTAAGCTGTTAAGCATGGTGCACTAAACTATCAAGTAGTCATCATATTGAGCTAGCCAAACGTTCATAACGTCTGCATTTGCTCCTGCAATAGGTCAGTCACCTAGCGGTGCATCAAGGACATAATTCTTTTGTGCAGCAATGAGGATAAACCTCAGATCACGGATCCAATCCGCATCATTGCCACTAACATTTTTCAACTTAGTTTTCTCTAGGAACATATAAAAATTAAACGGGGAGCAACATCGTGAGCTATTGATCTACAACATAGATATGCTAATACTACCAGGACTAAGTTCATGATAAATTAAAGTTCAATTAATCATATTACTTAAGAACTCCCACTTAGATAGACATCCCTCTAATCATCTAAGTGATCACATGATCCAAATCAACTAAACCATAACCGATCATCACGTGAAATGGAGTAGTTTTCAATGGTGAACATCACTATGTTGATCATATCTACTATATGATTCACGCTTGACCTTTTGGTCTCAGTGTTCCGAGGCCATATCTGCATATGCTAGGCTCGTCAAGTTTAGCCTGAGTATTCTGCGTGTGCAAAACTGGCTTGCACCCGTTGTAGATGGACGTAGAGCTTATCACACCCGATCATCACGTGGTGTATGGGCACGACGAACTTTGACAATGGTGCATACTCAGGGAGAACACTTTTTATCTTGAAATTTAGTGAGAGATTATCTTAGAAAGCTACCGTCGAACTAAGCAAAATAAGATGCATAAAAGATAAACATCACATGCAATCAAAATATGTGACATGATATGGCCATCATCATCTTGTGCCTTTGATCTCCATCTCCAAAGCATCGTCATGATTTCCATCGTCACCGGCATGACACCATGATCTCCATCATCTTGATCTATATCAATGTGTCGTCACATGGTCGTCTCGTCAACTATTGCTCTTGCAACTATTGCTATCGCATAGCGATAAAGTAAAGCAATTATTTGGCGCTTGCATCTTATGCAATAAAGAGACAACCATAAGGCTTCTGCCAGTTGCCGATAACTTCAACAAAACATGATCATCTTATACAACAACTTTTATCTCATCACGTCTTGACCATATCACATCACAACATGCCCCGCAAAAACAAGTTAGACGTCCTCTACTTTGTTGTTGCAAGTTTTACGTGGCTGCTACGGGCTTAAGCAAGAACCAATCTTACCTACGCATCAAAACCACAACGATAGTTTGTCAAGTTGGTGCTGTTTTAACCTTCGCAAGGACCGGGCGTAGCCACAATTGGTTCAACTAAAGTTGGAGAAACTGACGTCCGCCAGCCACCTGTGTGCAAAGCACGTTGGTAGAACCAGTCTCGCGTAAGCGTACGCATAATGTCGGTCCGGGCTGCTTCATCCAACAATTCCGCCGAACCAAAGTATGACATGCTGGTAAGCAGTATGACTTATATCGCCCACAACTCACTTGTGTTCTACTCGTGCATATAACATCAACGAATAAAACCTAGGCTCGGATGCCACTGTTGGGGAACGTAGTAATTTCAAAAAATTTCCTACGCACACGCAAGATCATGGTGATGCATAGCAACGAGAGGGGAGAGTATTATCCACGTACCCTCGTAGACTGAAAGCGGAAGCGTTATGACAACGCGGTTGATGTAGTCGTACGTCTTCACGGCCCGACCGATCAAGCACCGAAACTACGACACCTCCGAGTTCTAGCACACGTTCAGCTCGATGACGATCCCCAGACTCCGATCCAACAAAGTGTCGGGGAAGAGTTCCGTCAACACGACGGCGTGGTGATGATCTTGATGTTCTACTGTCGCAGGGCTTCGCCTATGCACCCGCTACAATATTATCGAGGATTATGGTGGAGGGGGCACCGCACACGGCTAAGAGAACGATCACGAAGATCAACTTGTGTGTCTAGAGGTGCCCCCTGCCACCGTATATAAAGGAGCAAGGGGGGAGGCCGGCCGGCCCTTGGGGTGCGCCAAGGAGGGGGGAGTCCTCCTCCTAGTAGGAGTAGGACTCCCCTTTCCTAGTCCAACTAGGAAGAGAGAAGGGGGAAGGAAAGAGAGGGAGAGGGAGAGAGCAAGAGGGGCCGCGCCCCCCTCCCCTAGTCCAATTCGGACTCCTCATGGGAGGGCGCGCGCCACCTCCTGGGATGCTGCCCTCTCTCTCCCCTCAGGCTCACTAAGGCCCAATACTTCCCCGGGGGGTTCTGGTAACCCTTCCAGCACTCCTGTTTTCTCCGAAATCACCCGAAACACTTCCGGTGTCCGAATATAGCCGTCCAATATATCGATCTTTATGTCTCGACCATTTCGAGACTCCTTGTCATGTCCGTGATCACATCCGGGACTCCGAACAACCTTCGGTACATCAAAATATATAAACTCATAATGAAACTTTCATCGTAACGTTAAGCGTGCGGACCCTGCGGGTTCGAGAACAATGTAGACATGACCGAGACACGTCTCCGGTCAATAACCAATAGCGGAACCTGGATGCTCATATTGGCTCCTACATATTCTATGAAGATCTTTATCGGTCAGACCGCATAACAACATACGTTGTTCCCTTTGTCATCGGTATGTTACTTGCTCGAGATTCGATCGTCGGTATCTCAATACCTAGTTCAATCTCATTACCGGCAAGTCTCTTTACTCGTTCCGTAATACATCATCTCGCAACTAACTCATTAGTTGCATTGCTTGCAACGCTTACGTGATGTGCATTACCAAGAGGGCCCAGAAATACCTCTCCGACAATCAGAGCGACAAATCCTAATCTCGAAATACGCCAACCCAACATGTACCTTTGGAGACACCTGTAGAGCACCTTTATAATCACCCAGTTACGTTGTGACGTTTGGTAGCACACAAAGTGTTCCTCCGGTAAACAGGAGTTGCATAATCTCATAGTCATAGGAACATGTATAAGTCATGAAGAAAGCAATAGCAACAAACTAAACGATCGAGTGCTAAGCTAACGGAATGGGTCAAGTCAATCACATCATTCTCCTAATGATGTGATCCCGTTAATCAAATGACAACTCATGTCTATGGTTAGGAAACTTAATCATCTTTGATCAACGAGCTAGTCAAGTAGAGGCATACTAGTGACACTTTGTTTGTCTATGTATTCACACATGTATTATGTTTCCGATTAATACAATTCTAGCATGAATAATAAACATTTATCATGAAATAAGGAAATAAATAATAACTTTATTATTGCCTCTAGGGCATATTTCCTTGAGAAACATCATAAGATCCAACTATAATAGCAAAGCTCGTGATACATCAAGATCGTATCACCTCAAGAACACGAGAGAGAGAGAGAGATCAAACACATAGCTATTGGTACATACCCTCAGCCCCGAGGGTGAACTACTCCCTCCTCGTCATGGAGAGCATCGGGATGATGAAGATGGCCACCGGTGAGGGATTCCCCCTCCGGCAGGGTGCCAGAATGGGTCTAGATTGGTTTTCGGTGGCTATGGAGGCTTCTGGCGGCGGAACTCCCGCTCTATTAAGTGCTCTAATGTTTTTAGGGTATATGGACATATATAGGCGAAAGAAGTCGGTCAGGGGAGCCACGAGGGGCCCACGAGGGTGGGGGTGCGCCCAGGGGGTAGGGCGCGCCTCCCTGCCTCGTGGCTTCCTCGAAGCTTCCCTGACGTCTACTCCAAGTCTCCTGGATTGCTTCCGTTCCAAAAATAACTCTCCCGAAGGTTTCATTCCGTTTGGACTCTGTATGGTATTCATTTTCTATAAAACTCAAAAACAAGGAAAAAATAGAAACAGGCACTGGGCTCTAGGTTAATAGGTTAGTCCCAAAAATCATATAAAATAGCATATAAATGCATATAAAACATCCAATGTTGATAATATAATAGCATGGAACAATCAAAAATTATAGATACGTTTGAGACGTATCAAGCATCCCCAAGCTTACTTCCTGCTCGTCCTCGAGTAGGTAAATGATAAAAACAAATTTTTTGATGTGGAATGCTTCCTAACATATTTATCCATGTAATTCTCTTTATTGTGGAAAGAATATTCAGATCCATAAGATTCAAGACAAAAGTTTAATATTGACATAAAAACAATAATACTTCAAGCATACTAACAAAGTAATCATGTCTTCTCAAAATAACATGGCCAAAGAAAGCTATCCCTACAAAATCATATAGTCTGGCTATGCTCTATCTTCATCACACAAAAAATTTAAATCAATTACAACCCCGATGACAAGCCAAGCAATTGTTTCGTAATTTTGATGTTCTCAAACTTTTTCAATCTTCACGCAATACATGAGCGTGAGCCATGGATATAGCACTATAGGTGGAATAGAATGGTGGTTGTGGAGAAGACAAAAAGGGAGAAGATAGTCTCACATCAACTAGGCGTATCAACGGGCTATGGAGATGCCCATCAATAGATATCAATGTGAGTGAGTAGGGATTGCCATGCAACGGATGCACTAGAGCTATGAGTGTATGAAAGCTCATCAAAGAAACTAAGTGGGTGTGCATCCAACTCGCTTGCTCATGAAGACCTAGGGAATTTGAGGAAGTCCGTCATTGGAATATACAAGCCAAGTTCTGTAATCAAAAATTCCCACAAGTATATGAAAGTGACAAAATAAGAGACTCTCTATCATGAAGATCATGGTGCTAATTTGAAGCACAACTATGGAAAAAGGATAGTAACATTGTCCCTTCTCTCTTTTTCTCTCATTCTTTTTTTTTGTTTTTATTTGGGCTGTAACGCCCTCGATGCAGCTATATCTCCCACGTGGCGAAGCACGACTTAGAGGCATAATCGCATTGAAAGCAATGTCGCAAGTGAGGTAATCTTCACACAACCCATGTAATACATAAGGGAAAGAGATACATAGTTGGCTTACAATTGCCACTTCACACAATTACATGAATAAGGCACTACATCATCCAAATACAATCAAGGTCCGACTACGGAACCAAAATAAAAGAAGACTACCCCAAAAGCTACACAGATCCCCGATCGACCCCAACTGGGCTCCACTACTGATCAACTAGAACGAAACAACGTAAAGGACAAGATCTTCATCGAGCTCCTCCTTGAGCTTGGTTGCATCACCTGCTCGGTTCAACGGCACCTGCAAGCTGGTTTTGGAAGTATCTGTGAGTCACGGGGACTCAGCAATCTTACACCCTCGCGATCACGACTATTTAAGCTTATGGGTAAGGTAAAGGTATGAGGTGGAGCTGCAGCAAGCGACTAGCATATATGGTGGCTAACCTATTCGCAAAAGAGAGCGAGAAGAGAAGGCAAAAGCACGGTCGAACAACAATGATCAAAAAGTGATCCTAGAACAACCAACGTCAAGCATAACTCCAACATCGTGTTCACTTCCCTGACTCCGCCGGAAAGAGACCATCACGGTTACACACGCGGTTGATGTATTTTAATTAAGGTCAACTTCAGGTTTTCTACAACCAGACATTAACAAATTCCCATCTTCCCATAACCGCGGGCACGGCTTTCGAAAGTTCAAATCCCTGCAGGGGTGTCCCAACTTAGCCCATCACAAGCTCTCACGGTCAACGAAGGATATTCCTTCTAGCGGGAAGACCCGATCAGGCTTGGAATCCCGGTTACAAGACATTTTGACAATGGTAAAACTAAACCAGCAACACCGCCCAAATGTGCCGACAAATCCCGATAGGAGCTGCACATATCTCGTTCTCAGGGCACACCGGATTGTCCAAGGTACGGGTAGGCCAGCCCAGAGTTGCCCCTGGTGGCCACCGGCAGCTGACAGGTTGGACCAACACTCAGAGGAGCACTGGCCCCGAGGGGGGGGGGGTAAAATAATGATGACCCTCAGGAGCGCGACTCCCAAGAAAAAAGAAAAGGCTAGGTGGTGAATGGTAAAACCAAAGTTGGGCATTACTGGAAGAGTTTTATTCAAGGCGAACTGTCAAGGGGTTCCCATTATTACCCAACCGCGTAAGGAACGCAAAATCCGAGAACATAACACCGATATGACAGAAACTAGGGCGGAAAGAGTGGAACAGAACACCAGGCATAAGGTCGAGCCTTCCACCCTTTACCAAGTATATAGATGCATTAATTAAATAATAGATATTGTGATATCCCAACAAGTAAACATGTTCCAACAAGGAACAACATCTCCATGTTCCAACAAGGTACAAACTTCAATCTTCACCTGCAACTAACAACGCTATAAGAGGGGCTGAGCAAAGCGGTAACATAGCCAAACAATGGTTTGCTAGGACAAGGTGGGTTAGAGGCTTGGCATAACAACATGGGAGGCATGATAAGCAAGTGGTAGGTATCGCAACATAGGCATAGCAAAAGAGCGAGCATCTAGCAAGCAAAGATAGAAGTGATTTCGAGGGTATGGTCATCTTGCCTGAGATCTCGCAAGGAAGAAGAACGAGTCCATGAAGAAGACAAACGGACGTAGCCAACGTATCCTCACAAATGCAACGTTACCGGGACTAACCCGAAGAAGCAACACCGGAAAGAAGCAAACAACATAGTAAAACATCCACCACATAAACATGACATGATGCACAACCAAGTATGATGCATGTCCGGTTTAAAGATTCATGGCATGGCAAAGTGCACAAACAATCCTACAAATTAAGTGGAGCTCAATATGCAACGAGTTGCATATTGACGGAACACCACATCAATTATTTAGTTCACTCCCAGTTAGGTACTCAACAATATTAAAGGTTGGTTAACATGACAAGAGGTGAAGCATAAAAAATCTATACCATCTAAACAATTTAAATGGGGCCGGATATAACAAACAACAAACCCGGTAAATCCCCATATGCATTAGTAATTTAAAGCAAAAAACAATTTTAACCATTTAAATGTTATTATCATGATGAGAATGACATGTGCAAGTTTATGCAAGTTTTATGAAAATGTTGACAAGAGCATTATATGAAGCATTTGTCATCGTGGCGGAAACGAAAGGGGTGCCACGACAATGATAACGAAACGGTACCACGGCAACGTTCCGGTTCCGACAACTCATTGAGACGTCGGTGCAAAAGAAAATGTGGCGGGAGCGTGCAAAATATGGTGGGGTGATCCCGGTTACCGGGTGTCCCATGAGTTGGCGACAAGGAAACGAGTGACAATTTGGACACGGTGCAAAACCCGAGCATCTCAAACATCGCAAGCATTCGTTCACGGACGTCGTCTCGAGGTTATACCTTCGGAGCGTGCAAAGGGGACGGTTCTCGTTCGTAGAGGGAAGTAGACGTTCTCGCGACGGCGGTAGTGGAAGTAGACGTTCTCGCATGCTCTAGGGTCGACGGTAGAGGTTCTCGCGATCTCGGCGACGGTAGTGGAACATGATGATCCGGATAGGGTACTTGGCAACATGCACGTCGTCGGTAGTTGTGCACAATCATTGTCGGACTTTACGGGTTCGAGGTCCTCGGACGTAGTGGTACATGTTCGTTTTTCGGAGAGGTACATGGCGTTCTTCGGTCATAGGTACTTGACGTTTTGCTATCCGGGTCTTCGGCGACGGTCGTTGTACACATGAGGTTGGGGTACTTGTCGGTCCAGGTCTTGACGGAGTAGATGTACATGTTTCTTAGATGAACTTGGCGTAACCGTGCGGTAGTCGAAATTGGCGGTCCGATGCGGTAACCAACACGTAGGGGTACACTTGTTGAACCGTAACTTGACGAAATCCAAATGGAGGTAGCCGTTTGTTCGGGGACATTGCGACAACAGCAGCAGCCGGAAGTGCTCGCGGGTGAGAGGGTCGGCCCTAGGACCGATGCAGGGAGCAGCAGTGGAGGTCTAGCGATGGGCATGGAGCGGCAAGGCGATGAGGACGAGGCACGTCGGGGCAGCAAGGCGGAGCAGAGGCGGAGGCGCCTGGCACAGGGACTTGGCGCGGCGACTCCTCGACGCAGGGAGCAGCGGCTGCAGGCTGGAGCCATGCGGGCGGCGGGGCGGCGACGAGCGCTGGCGAAGACGGTGAAGCAGGGCAGCAACATGACTTGACGCGACTCCTGCGAGGGAAGAAAGTAGTAGGAGGCGGCGGGGCTTGACGGATCCGGACGAGGGACTTGACAGGAGCGGCGGCCGCCATGGACGAAAGAGGAGAGCTGCTCGCTGGCGACGGCTGGAGGCAGAGGCAGGACGAGGAAGGAGGAGAGGCCGACGTGGTCCTGGTGGAGCTCGGCGGTGGCGTCGCAGGCCGGCATGGCAGCGCCAAGGGGAGGGTGAGGATCGAGGAGAGGGTCTCCTCTGGTGGCGCAAGAGGAGGAGGGGGAGACATGCGGGATCGAGAGAAGCGCGAGGGGATTGAGTGCTGGGAGGGACGAAGGGAGAGGCGGCGGTGCGGGAAGGGGTCGAGGGAGAGATGGGATCGAGAGGGAGAGGAGATGGGCTCTCTCCCTGCGCTAGGGTTAGCTGGGGAGTGGGCCTTGGGAGGCCGGCCCAATGGAGAGGAAAACGGCCAGGGGCCTGCTGGGCTACTCTCTCTCCTACTCTCTTTCTCATTTCCTTTTATTTGCCAAAAATAGCAAATAGCAAAGGCATAAATAAGAGAAATAAAAGGTTGGAGAAGGAATTTGGGCACTGGGATAATTTTCGCGGACTTGTAAAAATGTGCATGGTCCACGAAAAATGGAGTGGCCATTTTTCAAAGTTTAAATTCAAACTCATTTGATTTAAATTCAAATGATTCGAATAGGAAGTGAGGGTTAGGAAGGTCCAAAAATGTTGAGGTTTTTGGTGGAGCTCCGGAATATGATGAAAGAAATATATGGCCATATTGGAGACCAAGAATTAAGATAACAAAGGCATTGGGATATTTTGCAAATGTGTTTGCAGTAAATCCAAATAATTGGAATATTTACTATAGCTCTCTAAATATCGAGAGGATATGTTGTAAAGAGAATCACCATGTGAATTCCCTCGGTTTAAATGGATCAAAGATCCATGCCATTTGTTTAGTTGAGTTAAGAAAAAATAATTAAATGACATGATGGCATGATGACATGATGGCATGATGACATGATGCAATGCACATGATGCAATGAACCAAAACAAATCACACGACAACACTCGGAAACATGGAAGGCATCTGTAGCTCCGGTCTTGGGGCGTCACAACACTCCACCACTACGAGAGGATCTCGTCCAGAGATCTAGGATGACACCGGAGAGAAACGGAAAAGGAAGAGAAAAGGTAAAACTAAGTTGCTTTTTTGACAAACGAATGAAGCCAAAGAACCTGTCGAGGTTGAACAAAAGAAAGGAGGAATGCCACAAAGATGAACAAAGTTGAAAATGCTCCGCTGGAAAAGAGGAACAAGGAACATTATGGAAACCTTGAGATTGCAAAGCTAAGAATGACGAGCACAAAGGACAAGAAGGAAATTGAAACCACTCTAGTTGAAAAGTGATATGAAGCTTGATAAGATGAAAAGAACTTGAGCAGAGGGCACAACACTCCGGTTAAATGGATAAGCATGAAAAGAACAAGGTCCTAACAAGAACAAGAAGGAGGGTTGAAGAGAGCAACATCACAATGCCTCCGGAAGAAAAGAGAGAATGGAATGGGATGAACGGAGGAGAGAACAATATCTTCTATCTCGAATGAGCTTGAAAAAGGCATCCTTAGGAGAAGGGTCGAACGGAGTTGTTGGAAAAAACAACAACGTAAAGGATAAACTTGATATGGACTTATAGAAGACATCTCAAAATTATGAGGTGACAACTTGCCACTTACGGAAAATATTTGATTGGATTGATATGAACAAGGAGATGAGGAAATATTTCACCGGGAGGATAAGTGAAGAACTTGGATCATTTATAAGCACCATAATTAGCAACAATCCTTAGGGAAAGTTTTAGGTGAAATATAACCCAAGATAACTCCAACGAAGAGGTTGATGGATTTAAAATATCTCATTCTTAACAACATGTGAATCATGAAACATGAACTCAAATTATCAAGAATGACATAGCACCACCTTAAATGGTACGGAATAAAGAATTGCACTCCGGATTGCAAGATCAAGAATGCTTGAGTTCCTCTGAAAAGAATCTCAATGAACATCTCGAGAAGGAATTACGTCCTTGATGAACCAACATGTAGAACCTCCATGAAGAACTTTGGTAAACAAAAGGATAACAAAAGGAAGGAGAAGTTGAAAACTCAAGGTGAAACCTTGTAAAGATTTAGAAGGAGCTTCGCGACGAGATAATGTGGAAAAGCTAGGAACTCCGGAAAAGAAAGATGAAGCATCTTGAACTGAGAGTGAGATAAGATGAACCTCCGGAATAAGGAATTGAATTTACTCGATGAAACAAGAATAAGGAATTACATTATGCTTATCCTTCACCAATTTAATTGATGACAAGCAACGGATTTGGCATACTACTTATTCTCGTTGAAAAAGGATTAAGATAGATATGGAGCAAACTTGGTAAGGTCTTCAACGAATCACCGGTAGAATCGAAACAACGGATGAATTGATATGATAACGAAAGAAGAGGAATCTTGCACGAACCACCGTAAGAATTGAAAATGAACGAAGAAAAGATAAAGAAACACCGGGAAGAATTAGCAAATGAACGAAGAAGCTTGAGGGGATTTAGTTACATGAGAACGAAGAGATCAAGAACTGATTAGAGGATAATTGATCGATGCACCGGTAAGATTAGGAGAACGATAAGTGAAAGCTGGGAATGAATAATTATGAGATGGTGGGCTCCGGAGAATCAAACTGAAAATACTCTGAATTACTCCGGATGGGTGAAAAGAATTCTGACAATCGAAAACAATTATGAGAGGATGGCCTTGAACTAGAACCACGAATCTTGAAGAGAATGGAGCAAGATTGAGAGAAAATCTTCTTCGGTCTTCCAATCTGAGAACGACTACGAGAAACACCACCATGAATTATTTAGACACTCCGGAAGAATAAAAACGAAGAGGTTGAGCCAACAATGAAAAGAATTCGACGGAAATTGGAGAAAAAAGATAAGACTGATGATAATTCATTCTTACGTCAAACTTTAGAAAAGAATTTGAGAAGCTCCGGAAAAATAAGAAGAGTCAGGTAAGATCCTGGGAAAAGACCTGTGGGTTAGGGCTCACTCAAAGAAACACCGTAGAAATGATTACTCGAAAGAGAGATTGCACCCGTTGAATTAAAATACTTGAATGAGAGAACGTCCTCGAAGATATTGAACAACTGCAGAGTGGTAACACGAATCTTCGAGATATCTTGAGCACTCCGGAACAATTGAGTAGCGAGAGGTGAATGATTAAGAATTGCACCGGCATGAGAAAGTATTAGAAATATGGAAAAGAATATGATTACACCGAAAGCTTGAATTGAATCCACTGGAGAAGAAAAGAATGAAGAATGACTAACTTGAGGTTCTGTTAGAATCTTCATGAGTATCACCGGATTGACGGAAAAGGAATAGAGAGACTTCACAAGAATAAAAGGATACTTGATTAAGACATCGGATTCCTTGAAGAAAAAGGGTGGGTGGGCGGGAAAACAAAGGCAACTTGGGGATGGATGAAACAAACACCGTTGAGAAAAAACTGATACTTGATCTTGCGGATGTTGCAATGATCGGCTTCACTTGAAGAGAAAACACACCGGTTGAAAAAGAATTAACATGACAACCTCGATTGTCATGAAGGATTTGCATTCACATAGAAATGTGAGAACACCACTTAGGAAAGGTATGGAATCAACATTTGACATTGAAGCAACTCGAATACCACAACTGAAAACAAAAGAAAGGATTGGCTTGCAGTATAAGCCAGAACAAACATATGATAGAGATTTCGTCCGAAGTTTTTGTGGTGGGGCCTACACGGGCTCGATCGTACAACACCATCATGTACAAGGCAGTGCACATGACATACGAAGCGTCCCTGAGTCGGCATAGCCAAGGACTCTTTAAGACACAACGAGACCACTGTAAAACCAACCGTGAATAGGCGGACCACTAGACATCGAACCCCAATTTCACATCATACGTCTGTCGAAAAGATATCCTACGAGCTACTTGAATTCCCACCTATGAAACTCCCGAACCTTTCCGGTTATGCAATCAGGTGTTGGGGATACAGGGGAAGCATAATATCTCACCCAAAACTAGCACCTACATCCAGCTGTATCCATCCTTCAACACATAACCAAGAAACCTTCAGAAATCATCTACCTCAACCTTCGAAAAGCATCCGTTATACAAGTTATGGCAATACTCCCGAACTCCCGCCCCAGTACTGGGTGGCATCGAGGTTATCTCACCAACAACTGCATAAAAGAGATTTTCGATGTCGGCGAAACTAAACTCAGGTATTCCAGAACTGCAACGATAAAATTGTGACGACAACACCTCGGAGCTCAACTCCCTGGGACACTGCCACAACCCCTAAATGACAGGAGGCACCAAGAACAATGTTCTCGTCACAAAACCATCGGAATGATTCCAAGATACCCGCGTGATCCTAAAAAAATTTAGTGAAAATTTGAGAAGAGAAGAGTCAAAATTCTACGTCAGGATGCCTTACCAGAGCGATGAAGGGACTGGGAAGTAAAAAGAATTCCTAAACTCTCCGATATATATAATTCCTAAATGACTCAAAACATTTCTAGACTCAATAACGCCAGCGATTCGATCAAGAAGGGGGCTCCTAAGGTCGGGGAAGGCTCTGATACCAACTTGTAACGCCCTCGATGCGGCTATATCTCCCACGTGTCGAAGCACGACTTAGAGGCATAACCGCATTGAAAGCAATGTCGCAAGTGAGGTAATCTTCACACAACCCATGTAATACATAAGGGAAAGAGATACATAGTTGGCTTACAATCGCCACTTCACACAATTACATGAATAAAGCATTACATCATCCAAATACAATCAAGGTCTGACTACAGAACCAAAATAAAAGAAGACTACCCCAAAAGCTACACAGATCCCCGATCGACCCCAACTGGGCTCCACTACTGATCAACTAGAACGAAACAATGTAAAGGACAAGATCTTCATCGAGCTCCTCCTTGAGCTTGGTTGCATCACCTGCTCAGTTCAACGGCACCTGCAAGCTGGTTTTGGAAGTATCTGTGAGTCACGGGGACTCAGCAATCTTACACCCTCGCGATCAAGACTATTTAAGCTTATGGGTAAGGTAAAGGTATGAGGTGGAGCTGTAGCAAGTGACTAGCATATATGGTGGCTAACCTATTCGCAAAAGAGAGCGAGAAGAGAAGGCAAAAGCACGGTCGAACAACTATGATAAAAAAGTGATCCTAGAACAACCTACATCAAGCATAACTCCAACACCGTGTTCACTTCCCGGACTCCACCGGAAAGAGACCATCACGGTTACACACGCGGTTGATGTATTTTAATTAAGGTCAAATTCAGGTTTTCTACAACCAGACATTAACAAATTCCCATCTGCCCATAACCGCGGGCACGACTTTCAAAAGTTCAAATCCCTGCAGGGGTGCCCCAACTTAGCCCATCACAAGCTCTCACGGTCAATGAAGGATATTCCTTCTAGCGGGAAGACCCGATCAGGCTCGGAATCCCGGTTACAAGACATTTCGACAATGGTAAAACTAAACCAGCAACACCGCCTGAATGTGCCGACAAATCCTGATAGGAGCTGCACATATCTCGTTCTCAGGGCACACCGGATTGTCCAAGGTACGGGTAGGCCAGCCCAGAGTTGCCCCTGGTGGCCACCGGCAGCTGACAGGTTGGACCAACACTCAGAGGAGCATTGGCCCGGGGGGGGGGGGTAAATAATGATGACCCTCAGGAGCGCGACTCCCAAGGGAAAAGAAAAGGCTAGGTGGCGAATGGTAAAACCAAAGTTGGGCATTACTGGAAGAGTTTTATTCAAGGCGAACTGTCAAGGGGTTCCCATTATTACCCAACCGCATAAGGAACGCAAAATCCGGGAACATAACACCAATATGACGGAAACTAGGGCGGCAAGAGTGGAACAAAACACCAGGCATAAGGCCGGGCCTTCCAACCTTTACCAAGTATATAGATGCATTAATTAAATAAGAGATATTGTGATATCCCAACAAGTAAACATGTTCCAACAAGGAACAACATCTCCATGTTCCAACAAGGAACAAACTTAAATCTTCACCTGCAACTAACAACGCTATAAGAGGGGCTGAGCAAAGCGGTAACATAGCCAAACAACGGTTTGCTAGGACAAGGTGGGTTAGAGGCTTGGCTTAACAATATGGGAGGCATGATAAGCAAGTGGTAGGTATCGCAGCATAGGCATAGCAAAAGAGCGAGCATCTAGCAAGCAAAGATAGAAGTGATTTTGAGGGTATGGTCATCTTGCCTGAGATCCTGCAAGGAAGAAGAACGAGTCCATGAAGAAGACAAGCGGACGTAGCCAACGTATCCTCACAAATGCAAATACCGGGACTAACCCGAAGAAGCAACACCGGAAAGAAGCAAACAACATAGTAAAACATCCACCACATAAACATGACATGATGCACAACCAAGTATTATGCATGTCCGGTTTAAAGATTCATGGCATGGCAAAGTGCACAAACAATCCTACAAATTAAGTGGAGCTCAATATGCAACGAGTTGCATATTGACGGAACACCACATCAATTATTTAGTTCACTCCCGGTTAGGTACTCAACAATATTAAAGGTTGGTTAACATGACAAGAGGTGAAGCATAACAAATCTATACCATCTAAACAATTTAAATGGGGCCGGATATAACAAACAACAAACCCGGTAAATCCCCATATGCATTAGTAATTTAAAGCAAACAACAATTTTAACCATTTAAATGTTATTATCATGATGAGAATGACATGTGCAAGTTTATGCAAGTTTTATGAAAATGTTGACAAGAGCATTATATGAAGCATTTGTCATCGTGGCGGAAACGAAAGGGTTGCCACGGCAACGATAACGAAACGGTACCATGGCAACATTCTGGTTCCGACAACTCATTGAGACGTCGGTGCAAAAGAAAGTGTGGTGGGAGCGTGCAAAATATGGTGGGGTGATCCCGGTTACCGGGTGTCCCACGAGTTGGCGACAAGGAAACGAGTGACAATTTGGACACGGTGCAAAACCCGAGCATCTCAAACATCGCAAGCATTCGTTCACGGACGTCGTCTCGAGGTTATACCTTCGGAGTGTGCAAAGGGGACGATTCTCGTTCGTAGAGGGAAGTAGACGTTCTCGCGACGGCATAGTGGAAGTAGACGTTCTCGCACGCTCTAGGGTCGACGGTAGAGGTTCTCGTGATCTCGGTGACGGTAGTGGAACATGACGATCCGGATAGGGTACTTGGCAACATGCACGTCGTCGGTAGTTGTGCACAATCGTTGTCGGACTTGATGGGTTTGAGGTCCTCGGACGTAGTGGTACATGTTCGTTTTTTGGAGAGGTACATGGTGTTCTTCGGTCATAGGTACTTGACGTTTTGCTATCCGGGTCTTCGACGACGGTCATGGTACACATGACGTTGGGGTACTTGTCGGTCCGGGTCTTGACGGAGTAGATGTGCACGTTTCGTAGATGAACTCGGCGTAACCGTGCGGTAGTCGAAATTGGCGGTCCGGTGCGGTAACCAACACGTAGGGGTACACTTGTTGAAGCGGAACTTGACGAAATCAAAATGGAGGCAGCCGTTTGTTCGGGGACATTGCGACAACAGCAGCAGCCGGAAGTGCTCGCGGGTGAGAGGGTCGGCCCTAGGACTGATGCAGGGAGCAGCAGGGGAGGTCCAGCGATGGGCATGGAGCGGCAAGGCGATGAGGACGAGGCACGTCGGGGCAGCAAGGCGGAGCGGAGCAGATGCGGAGGCGCCTGACACAGGGATTTGGCGCGGCGACTCCTCGACGCAGGGAGGAGCGGCTGCAGGCTGGAGCCATGCGGGCGGCGGGGCGGCGACGAGCGCTGGCGAAGACGGGGAAGCAGGGCAGCAATGTGACTTGACGTGACTCCGGCGAGGGAAGAAAGTAGTAGGAGGCGGCGGGGCTTGATGGATCCGGACGAGGGACTTGACAGGAGCAGCGGCCGCCATGGATGAAAGAGGGGAGCTGCTCGCTGGCGACGGCCGGAGGCAGAGGCACGACGAGGAAGGAGGAGAGGCCAGCATGGTCCTGGTGGAGCTCGGCGGTGGCGTCGCAGGCCGGCATGGCAGCGCCAAGGGGAGGGTGAGGATCGAGGAGAGGGTCTCCTCTGGTGGCGCAAGAGGAGGAGGGGGAGACATGCGGGATCGAGAGAAGCGCGAGGGGATTGAGTGCTGGGAGGGACGAAGGGAGAGGCGGCGGTGCGGGAAGGGGTCGAGGGAGAGATGGGATCGAGAGGGAGAGGAGATGGGCTCTCTCCTTGTGCTAGGGTTAGCTGGGGAGTGGGCCTTGGGAGGCCGGCCCAATGGAGAGGAAAACGGCCAGGGGCCTTCTGGGCTGCTCTCTCTCCTACTCTCTTTCTCATTTCCTTTTATTTGCCAAAAATAGCAAATAGCAAAGGCATAAATAAGAGAAATAAAAGGTTGGAGAAGGAATTTGGGCACTGGGATAATTTTCGCGGACTCGTAAAAATGTGCATGGTCCACGAAAAATGGAGTGGCCATTTTTCAAAGTTTAAATTCAAACTCATTTGATTTAAATTCAAATGATTCGAATAGGAAGTGAGGGTTAGGAAGGTCCAAAAATGTTGAGGTTTTTGGTGGAGCTCCGGAATATGATGAAAGAAATATATGGCCATATTGGAGACCAAGAATTAAGATAACAAAGGCATTGGGATATTTTGCAAATGTGTTTGCGGTAAATCCAAATAATTGGAATATTTACTATAGCTCTCTAAATATCGAGAGGATATGTTGTAAAGAGAATCACCATGTGAATTCCCTCGGTTTAAATGGATCAAAGATCCATGCCATTTGTTTAGTTGAGTTAAGAAAAAATAATTAAATGATATGATGGCATGATCACATGATGCAATGCACATGATGCAACGAACCAAAACAAATCACACGACAACACTCGGAAACATGGAAGGCATCTGTAGCTCCGGTCTTGGGGCGTCACATGGGCCTTCTTTTTTTTCTTTTGGCCTCTTTTATTGTTTTATTTTTCGTCCGGAGTCTCATCCCGACTTGTGGGGGAATCATAGTCTCCATCATCCTTTCCTCACATGGGACAATGCTCTAATGATGATCATTGATACATCTCCAACGTATCTATAATTTTTGATTGCTGCATGCTATTATATTATCTATTTTGGATGTTAATGGGCTTTATTTTACACTTTTATATCATTTTTGTGACTAACCTATTAACCGTAGGCCTAGCCCAAATTGTTGTTTTTTTTGCCTATTTCAGTGTTTCGCAGAAAAGGAATATCAAACGAAGTCCAAACGGAATGAAACCTTCGGGAACGTGATTTTCTCAACAAACATGATCCAGGAGACTTGGAGTGGGCATCAAGAAACAATCGAGGAGGCCACGAGGCAGTGGGGGCGCCTACCCCCTGGGCGCGCCCTCCACCCTCGTGGGCCCCTCGTTGCTCCACCGACCTACTTCTTCCTCCTATATAAGTCCACGTACCCCGCAAAACATCCAGGAGCACCACGAGAACCTAATTCCACCGCCGCAACCTTCTATACCCGAGAGATCCCATCTTGGGGCCTTTTCCGGACCTCCATCGGAGGGGGCATTGATCACGGAGGGCCTCTACGTCAACTCCATGGCCTCTCCGGTGATGTGTGAGTAGTTTACTTCAGACCTTCGGGTCCATAGCTAGTAGCTAGATGGCTTCTTATCTCTCTTTGGATCTCAATACAAAGTTCTCCATGATTCTCTTGGAGATCTATTCGATGTAATCTTCTTTTCCGGTGTGTTTGTCGAGATCCAATGAATTGTGGGTTTATGATCCAGATTATCTGTGAACAATATTTGATTCTTCTCTGAATTCTTTTATGTATGATTTCTTTATCTTTGCAAGTCTCTTCGAATTATCAGTTTGGTTTGGCCTACTAGATTGATCTTTCTTGCAATGGGAGAAGTGCTTAGCTTTGGGTTCAATCTTGTGGTGCTCGATCCCAGTAACAATAGGGGAAACGACACGTATTGTATTGTTGCCATCGAGGATAAAAAGATGGGGTTTATATCATATTGCATGAGTTTATCACTCTACATCATGTCATCTTGCTTAAGGTGTTACTCTGTTCTTATGAACTTAATACTCTAGATGCATGCTGGATAGCGGTCGATGTGTGGAGTAATAGTAGTAGATGTAGAATCATTTCGGTCTACTTGTCGCGGACGTGATGCCTATATACATGATCATGCCTAGATATTCTCATAATTATTCGCTTTTCTATCAATTGCTCGACAGTAATTTGTTTACCCACCGTAATACTTATACTATCTTGAGAGAAGCCACTAGTTAAACCTATGGCCCCCGGGTCTATTTTCCATCATACAAGTTTCCAATCTATTTTATTTTGCAATCTTTACTTTCAATCTATATCATAAAAATACCAAAAATATTTATATTATTATTATTATCTCCATCAGATCTCACTCTTGCAAGTGGCCGTGAAGGGATTGACAACCCCTGTTTCGCGTTGGTTGCGAGGTTCTTATTTGTTTGTGTAGGTACGAGGTGACTCGCGCGTGGTCTCCTACTGGATTGATACCTTGGTTCTCAAAAACTGAGGGAAATATGTACGCTGCTTTACTGCATCACCCTTTCCTCTTCAAGGGAAAACCAACGCAGTGTTCGAGAGGTAGCAATCATCACACTTTTATTTTCTTACAACTCAAGAATTACAACTCGATACTTAGAACAAAATATGACTCTATATGAATGCCTCCGGTGGTGTACCGGGATGTGCAATGAATCAAGAGTGACATGTATAAAAAAATTAAGCATGGTGGCTTTGCCACAAATACGATGTCAACTTCATGATTATGCAAAGCAATATGACAATGATGATGCGTGTCATAATAAATGGAACGGTGGAAAGTTGCATGACAATATATCTCGGAATGGCTATGGAAATGCCATAATAGGTAGGTATTGTGGCTGTTTTGAGGAAGGTAATGGTGGGTGATATGGTACTGGCGAAAGTTGCGCGGCACTAGAGAGGCTAGCAATGGTGGAAGGGTGAGAGTGCGTATAATCCATGGACTCAACATTAGTCATAAAGAACTCACATACTTATTGCAAAAATCTATTAGTTATCGAAACGAAGTACTACACGCATGCTCCTAGGGGGATAGATTGGTAGGAAAAGACCATCGCTCGTCCCCGGCCGCCACTCAGAAGGTAGACAATCAATAAATAAATCATGCTCTGACTTCATCACATAACGGTTCACCATACGTGCATGCTACGGGAATCACAAACTTTAACACAAGCATCTCTCAAATTCACAACTACTCAACTAGCATGCCTTTAATATCACCATCTTCATATCTCAAAACAATCATCAAGTATCAAACTTCTCATAGTATTCAATGCACTCTATATGAAAGTTTTTATTATATCCATCTTGGATGCCCGTCATATTAGGACTAGTTTCATAACCAAAGCAAATTACCATCCTGTTTAGGACTCTCAAAATAATATAAGTGAAGCACGAGAGTTCATCTATTTCTTCAAAATAAAACCACCGCCGTGCTCTAAAAAGATATAAGTGAAGCACTAGAGCAAATGACAAACTACTCCGAAAGATATAAGTGAAGATCAATGAGTAGTTGAATAATTATGAAACTATGTGAAGACTCTCTAACATTTAAGAATTTCAGATCTTGGTATTTCATTCAAACAACAAGCAAAACAAAAGAAAATAAAAAGACGCTCCAAGCAAAACACATATCATGTGGTCAATAAAAATATAGCTCCAAGTAAAGTTACCGATGAACGAAGACGAAAGAGGGGATGCCTTCTGGGGCATCCCCAAGCTTAGGATCTTGGTTGTCCTGGAATATTACCTTGGGGTGCCTTGGGCATCCCCAAGCTTAGGCTCTTACCACTCCTTATTCCGTAGTCCATCGAATCTTTTCCCAAAACTTGAAAACTTCACAACACAAAACTTAACAGAAAACTCGTAAGCTCCGTTAGTATAAGAAAATAAATCACCACTTAGGTACTATTGTGAACTCATTCTAAATTCATATTGGTGTAATATCTACTGTATTCCAACTCATCTATGCTTCATACCATCTGATACTACTCATAGATTCATGAAAATAAGCAAACAACACATAGAAAACAGAATCTGTCAAAAACAGAATAGTATGTAGTAATCTGTAGGTTCCGACTACTTCTGTAACCCCAAAAATTCTAAAAAAAATTGGTGGACGTGAGGAAATTTTCTATTAATCACCTGCAAAAAGAATCAACCTCGTGAGCGCTAAAGTTTCTGTTTTTACAGCAAGATCGCAAAGACTTCCCCTAAGTCTCCCCAAAGGTTCTACTTGGCACAAACACTAATTAAAACATAAAACCACATCTAAACAAAGGCTAGATGAATTATTTATTACTAAACAGGAAAAAAAAGTAAAGAACAAAAAATAAAATTGGGTTGCCTCCCAACAAGCGCTAACGTTTAACGCCCCTAGCTAGGCATGATGATTTCAATGATGCTCACATAAAAGATAAGAATTGAAACATAAAGAGAGCATCATGAAGAATATGACTAGCACATTTAAGTCTAACCCTTTTCCCATGCATAGGGATTTTGTGATTAAACAACTTATGGGAACAATAATCAACTAGCATAGGAAGGCAAAACAAGCATAACTTTAAAACTTTAAGCACATAGAGAGGAAACTTGATATTATTGCAATTCCTACAAGCATATATTCCTCCCTCATAATAATTTTCAGTAGCATCATGAATGAATTCAACAATATAACCATCACATAAAGCATTCTTTTCATGATCTACAAGCATAAATTTTTTATTACTCTCCACATAAGCAAAATTCTTCTCATTCGGAACAGTGGGAGTATCATAAGAAACTCGAATACTATAAATTGTTTCCACATTAAAAGAGTAATGTTCAGAAAAGGGGTAATAATAATCATGACAAGTTTTATAAATATAATCATCACTACTTTTTATAGCATAAGTGTCATCACAATAATCATCATAGTAGCAACTTTGTTCTCATCATAATCAATTGAAACCTCTTCCAAGATAGTGGAATCATTACTAAATAAAGTCATGACCTCTCCAAATCCACTTTCATAATTGTCAAAATAAGATTCAACATCCTCCAAAATAGTGGGATCATTACTTCCTAAAGTTGATACTCTTCCAAACCCACTTTCATCAATATAACCATCATACATAGGAGGCATGCTATCATCATAATAAATTTGCATATCAAAACTTGGGAGACTACAAATATCATCTTCATTAAACATAGCATCCCCAAGCTTGGGACTAACATTAATTGCAGCAAATACATTTTCAAACATGTCATTCTCATCAAACATAGAATCCCCAAGCTTGGGCCTTTTCATATCATAAGTATAATCACTCGCATCATTAATAGTATGGATAGCACCAATAGTATAACAATTATCATCATCACAATGAGTAATAGGAGCAACATCATTTGGGAGGGATACATTTTTACCTTTGCTTCTCCGTCTTTTCTTTTTCTTCTTCACATCATGTGTGGGTTTAATCCTCCTTTCAGAGCTCCTTATTAATGAGATTGGTTGAATAGGAGGCTCCTCCTCGTTACCTGATTCATCATAAGAAATAATAGGAGAATATTGGGAAGCCTCTTCCCTTTCATTAGTATTCTCTTCGCCTTCTATTTTTTTTCTTTTCTTTATGTAATTGGCAATATAAGGATTTTCAATGCAATTCACCGCACAATACATAAAAATTTCTTCTAGATCAATATCGAGGAATTTCTCAAGGTTATATTCTGGAATATGCTTAGTTATACGTTTCATTTCTTCATAACCCAAAATCAAACTAAGTTTATTATGATGTGCAAGGGAAATCAAATCATCACAATTTTTGTGCACGATACGATCATGAAACAATTTGCATTGGAGATTTAAATGACCATGTTCATTGCAAAGTTCACAAGTATGGCGAAGAAATTTTAAATTTTCAGCACAAACATCTAGCCTCTCTTGCAACCATTTAGTTTCCAAATACTTATGCCTCTTGAAAATCTATCTCACCTATTTGGTGTGTGCTTGCAAGCTCTATGTATTCCACAAAATTTGACATGCTTATAAGAGACATTTTCATCATGACTAGTGCAATCATCATTAGTACTATGGATATTCAAAGAATTCATACTAACAACATTGCAATCATGCTCACCATTCAAATATATAGTGCCAAACATTCTAATGCATTCTTCTTCTAATATTTTGGCACAATTATCAGAATCCTTATTTTCATGAAAGATATTAAAAATATGAAGCATATGAGGTACCCTTAATTCCATTTTTTTGTAATTTTCTTTTTATAGACTAAACTAGTGATAAAACAAGAAACTAAAAGATTCAATTGCAAGATCTAAAGATATACCTTCAAGCGCTAACCTCCCCAGCAATGGCGCCAGAAAAGAGCTTGATGTCTACTACACAACCTTCTTCTTGTAGACGTTGTTGGGCCTCCAAGTGCAGAGGTTTGTAGGACAGCAGCAAATTTCCCTCAAGTGGATGACCTAAGGTTTATCAATCCATGGGAGGCGTAGGATGAAGATGGTCTCTCTCAAGCAACCCTGCAACCAAATAAGAAAATTTCCCTTGTGTCCCCAACACACCCAATACAATGGTAAATTGTATAGGTGCACTAGTTCGGCGAAGAGATGGTGATACAAGTGCAATATAGATGGTAGATAATGGTTTTTGTAATCTGAAAATATAAAAACAACAAGGTAGCAAGTGGTAAAAGTGATCACAAATGGTATTGCAATGCTAGGAAACAAGGCCTAAGGTTCATACTTTCACTAGTGCAAGTTCTCTCAACAATAATAACATAATTGGATCATATAACTATCCCTCAACATGCAACAAAGAGTCACTCCAAAGTCACTAATAGTGGAGAACAAACGAAGAGATTATTGTAGGGTACGAAACCACCTCAAAGTTATTCTTTCAGATCGATCTATTCAAGAGTTCGTACTAGAACAACACCTTAAGACACATATCAACCAAAACCCTAATGTCACCTAGATACTCCAATGTCACCTCAAGTATCCATGGGTATGATTATACGATATGCATCAAACAATCTCAGATTCATCTATTCAACCAACACAAAGTACTTCAAAGAGTGCCCCAAGTTTCTACCGGAGAGTCAAGACGAAAACATGTGGCAACCCCTATGCATAAGTTCACGAGGTCACGGAACTCGCAAGTTGATTACCGAAACATACATCAAGTGGATCATGTGATATCCCATTGTCACCACATATAAGCACATGCAAGACATACATCAAGTGTTCTCAAATCCTTAAAGACTCAATCCGATAAGATAACTTCAAAGGGAAAACTCAATCCATTACAAGAGAGTAGAGGGGGAGAAACATCATAAGATCCAACTATAATAGTGATACATCCATTTTGCATCATGCTTTTATATCGATATTTATTGCATTATGGGCTGTTATTACACATTATGTCACAATACTTATGCCTATTCTCTCTTATTTTACAAGGTTTACATAAAGAGGAGAATGCCGGCAGGAGGGATTCTGGGCTGGAAAAGGAACAAATATTAGAGACCTATTCTGCACAGCTCTAAAAGTCCTAAAACTTCACGGAAGATGTTTTCCAAATATATAAAAAATACTGAGAGCAAGAACCTCACCAGGGGGGCCACACCCTGCCCATGAGGGTGGGGGGCGTGCCCCCTACCTCGTGGGCCCCCTGGTGGCCCTTCGGTGGGCATCTTCTGCTATATGGAGTCTTTCGATGGGAAAAAAAATCATAAGCCATCTTCTCAGATGAAACTCCGCCGCCACGAGGCGGAACCTTGGCAGAACCAATGTAGGGCTCTCGCGGAGCTGTTCTGCCGGAGGAACTTCCCTCCTGGAGGGGGAAATCATCGCCATCATCATCACCAACGCTCCTCTCATCGGGAGAGGGAAATCTCCATCAACATCTTCATCAACACCATCTCATCTCAAAACCCTAGTTCATCTCTTGTATCCAATTCTTGTCTCCAAGTTCGGGATTGGTGCTAGTAGGTTGCTAGTAGTGTTAATTACTCCTTGTAGTTGATGCTAGTTGGTTTAATTGGTGGAAGATCATATGTTCAGATCCTATATGCATATCAATACCCCTCTGATTATGAACATGTTTATGCTTTGTGAGTAGTTACTTTGGTCCTGAGGACATGGGAGAAGTCTTGCTATTAGTAGTCATGTGAATTTGGTATTCGTTCGACATTTTGATGAGATGTATGTTGTCTCTCCTCTAGTGGTGTTATCTGAACGTCGACTACATGACACTTCACCATTATTTGGGCCTAGAGGAAGGCATTCAGAAGTAATACGTAGATTATGGGTTGCTAGAGTGACAGAAGCTTAAACCCTAGTTTATGCGTTGCTTCGGAAGGGGATGATTTGGATCCATATGTTTCATGCTATGGTTAGGTTTACCTTAATACTTTTGTTGTATTTGCGGATGCTTGCAATAGAGGTTAATCATAAGTGGGATGCTTGTCCAAGTAAGGGCAGCACCCAAGAATCGGTCCACCCGCATACCAAATTATCAAAGTACCGAACGTGAATCATATGAACGTGATGAAAACTAGCTTGAAGATATTCCCATGTGTCCTCGGGAGCGCTTTACATCTTATAAGAGTTTGTCCAGGCTTGTCCTTTGCTACAAAAAGGATTGGGCCACCTTGCTGCACCTTATTTACTTTTGTTACTTGTTGCTCGTTACAAATTATCTTATCACAAAACTATCTATTACCACTTATTTCAGTACTTGCAGAGAATACCTTGTTGGAAACCGCTTATCATTTCCTTATGCTCCTCGTTGGGTTCGACACTCTTACTTATCGAAAGGACTACGATAGATCCCCTATACTTGTGGGTCATCAAGACTCCTTTCTGGTACCGTTGCCGAGGAGTGAAGCGCCTTTGGTAGGTGGAATTTGGTAAGGAAAAATTTATATAGTGTGCTGAAATTTACTGTCACTTGTTACCATGGAAGGTAATCCTCTGAGGGGCTTGTTCGGGGTATCTTCACCCCGACCAGTAGAGCAAGGAGTTGCTCCTCAACCTACTGAACCTACTGAAAATGAAAATGAAAATGATAATGCTTGCTTTGAAGTTCCTTCGGGTATGATAGAAAAACTGCTAGCTAATCCTTTTATAGGAGATGGAACAAAACATCCTGATGAACATTTGATATATGTGGATCAAGTTTGTGGATTATTTAAGCTTGCAGGTGTACCCGGAGATGTTGTTAAGAAGAAGGTCTTCCCCTTATCTTTGAGGGGAGATGCATCGACATGGTATAGGCTATGTGATGAGATGAGGTCTTGGAATTACAAACGATTGAAATTGGAATTTCATCAGAAGTTTTATGCTATGCATCTTGTTCATCCTGATCGCAATTATATATATAATTTTTGGCCTCGTGAAGGAGAAAGCATCGCTCAAGCTTGGGGGAGGCTTAAATCAATGTTATATTCATGCCCCAGTCATGAGCTCTCAAGAGAAATGATTATTCAAAATTTTTATGCTCGACTTTCCGGTAACAATCGCACCATGCTTGATACTTCTTGTGCTGGCTCTTTTATGATGAAGACTATTGAATTCAAATGGATTTATTGGAAAAAATTAAATGCAACTCTGAAGATTGGGACCTCGACAATGGTAAGGAGTCAGGTATGACACCTAGTTTTGATTGTGTTAAATCTTTTATGGATACCGATATTTTTCGTAAATTTAGCACTAAATATGGACTTGACTCTGAGATAGTAGCTTCTTTCTGTGAATCTTTTGCTGCTTATGTTGATCTCCCCAAGGAGAAGTGATTTAGATATCATCCTCCCATAGAAGTAAAAGTAGCTGCACCTGTTAAAGTTGAAGAAAAGACTATCACTTATAATGATCCTATTGTTCCTACTTCTTATGTTGAGAAACCACCTTTCCCTGTTAGGATAAAGGATCATGCTAAAGCTTCAACTGTGGTTCGTAAAAGCAATATTAAAACATATACCCTCCTGAGCAAGTTAAAGTTGAACGTAATATTTCTATTGTTAAAGATCTCTTGTCTGATAATATAGATGGGCATGTTATTTATTTCTGTAATGAAACTGCTAGAATTGCTAAACCCCGTGATAAAGATAAACCTAGACCTGTGGTAGGCATGCCTGTTATTTCTGTTAAAATAGGAGATCATTGTTATCATGGCTTATGTGATATGGGTGCTAGTGCTAGTGCAATACCTTATTCCTTATACAAAGAAGTTATGCATGATATTGCACCTACTGAGATGGAAGATATTGATGTCACAATTAAACTTGCCAATAAAGATACTATTTCACCAATGGGAATTGCTAGAGATGTTGAAGTCTTGTGTGGGAAAACTAAATATCCTGTTGATTTTCTTGTTCTTGGTTCCCCACAAGATAGCTTTTGTCCCATTATATTTGGTAGACCCTTCTTAAATACTGTTAATGCTACCATAGATTGCAAAAGGGATGTTGTTACTATCGGTTTAGATGATATGACTCATGAATTTAATTTTTCTAAATTTAGTAGACAACACCGTGAAGAAGAATTACCTAGTAAGGATGAAATTATTGGTCTTGCTTCTATTGTCGTACCTCCTAGTGATCCTTTAGAACAATATTTGCCAGACCATGAAAATGATACGTTTATGAATGAAAGAAGGGAATTAGATGAAGTATTCTTTAAACAGGAACCTATTCTGAAAAATAATTTACCTGTTGAAATCCTAGGGGATCCTCCTCCACCCAAGGGTGATCCCGTGTTTGAGCTTAAACCGTTACCTGATACTCTTAAATATGCTTATCTTGATGAGAAAAAGATATATCCTATTATTATTAGTGCTAACCTTTCAGAACATGAAGAAGAGAGATTATTGAAAACTCTGAAGAAGCACCGTGCTGCTATTGGGTATACTCTTGATGATCTTAAGGGCATTAGTCCCACTCTATGTCAACATAAAATTAATTTGGAAGAAGATGCTAAACTAGTTTGTGGTCATCAACGCCGGCTGAATCCTAAAATGAAGGAAGTGGTAAGAAAGGAGATACTAAAGCTCCTTGAGGCAGGTATAATTTATCCCATTGATGATAGTCAGTGGGTAAGCCCTGTCCATTGTGTCCCTAACAAGGGAGGTATTACTGTTGTTCCTAATGATAAAGATGAATTGATTCCTCAAAGAATTATTACAGGTTATAGAATGGTAATTGATTTCCGCAAATTAAACAAGCCTACTAAAAAGGATCATGACCCCTTACCTTTTATTGATCAAATGCTAGAAAGATTGTCCAAACATACACATTTTTGCTTTGTAGATGGTTATTCTGGTTTCTCTCAAATACCCGTGTCAGCCAAAGATCAATCAAAGACTACTTTTACATGCCCTTTTGGTACTTTTGCTTATAGACGTATGCCTTTCAGTTTATGTAATGCACCTGCTACCTTTCAAAGATGCATGATGGCTATATTCTCTGACTTTTGTGAAAAGATTTGTGAGGTTCTCATGGATGACTTTTCCGTCTATGGATCTTCTTTTGATGATTGCTTGAGCAACCTTGATCGAGTTTTGCAGAGATGTGAAGAAACTAATCTTGCCTTGAATTGGGAAAAGTGACACTTTATGGTTAATGAAGGTATTGTCTTGGGGCATAAAGTTTCTGAAAGATGTATTGAAGTTGATAAAGCCAAGGTTGATGCTATTGAAAAGATGCCATGTCCCAAGGACATCAAAGGTATAAGAAGTTTCCTTGGTCATGCCGGTTTTTATAGGAGGTTCATTAAGGACTTCTCAAAAATCTCTCGGCCTCTGACTAATTTATTACAAAAAGATATACCATTTGTTTTTGATGATGACTGTGTAGAAGCATTTGAAATACTTAAGAAGGCATTGATCTTTGCACCTATTGTTCAGCCACCTGATTGGAATTTACCCTTTGAGATTATGTGTGATGCTAGTGATTATGCTGTAGGTGCTGTTCTAGGACAAAGAGTTGATAAGAAACTAAATGTTATTCAATATGCTAGTAAAACTCTAGACAATGCTCAAAGAAATTATGCTACTACTAAAAAGAATTCTTAGTAGTTGTATTTGCTTGTGATAAGTTTAGACCTTATATTGTTGATTCTAAAGTAACTATTCACACCGATCATGCTGCTATTAAATATCTTATGGAAAATAAATATGCTAAACCTAGACTTATTAGATGGGTTCTCTTGCTACAAGAATTTGATTTGCATATTGTTGATAGAAAAGGAGCTGAGAACCCCGTTGCAGACAACTTGTCTAGGTTAGAAAATGTGCTTGATGACCCACTACCTATTGATGATAGCTTTCCTGATGAGCAATTAAATGTCATAAATGCCTCTCATACTGCTCCATGGTATGCTGATTATGCTAATTACATTGTTGCTAAGTTTATACCACCTAGTTTCACATACCAGCAAAAGAAAAAGTTCTTCTATGATTTGAGGCATTACTTTTGGGATGACCCACTTCTTTATAAAGAAGGAGTAGATGTTGTTATTAGACGTTGTGTACCTGAGCATGAACAGGAACAGATCCTACGCAAGTGGCACTCCGAAGCTTATGGAGGACACCATGCTGGAGATAGAACTACACATAAGGTACTGCAATCTGGTTTTTATTGGCCTACTCTCTTCAAGGATGCCCGTAAGTTTGTCTTATCTTGTGATGAATGTCAAAGAATTGGTAATATTAGTAGACGTCAAGAAATGCCTATGAATTATTCCCTTGTTATTGAACCATTTGATGTTTGGGGCTTTGACTATATGGGACCTTTTCCTTCCTCTAATGGTTACACACATATTTTAGTTGCTGTTGATTACATTACTAAGTGGGTAGAAGCTATTCCAACTAGTAGTGCTGATCATAACACTTCTATTAAAATGCTTAAAGAAGTTATTTTTCAAGATTTGGAGTCCCTAGATATTTAATGACTGATGGTGGTTCACATTTTATTCATGGTGCTTTCCGTAAAATGCTTGCTAAATATGATGTTAATCATAGAATTGCATCTCCTTATCACCCTCAGTCTAGTGGTCAAGTAGAATTGAGTAATAGAGAACTTAAATTAATTTTGCAAAAGACTGTTAATAGGTCTAGAAAGAATTGGTCCAAGAAACTTGATGATGCATTATGGGCCTATAGAAATGCATATAAAAATCCTCTGGGTATGTCTCCGTATAAAATGGTCTATGGAAAAGCATGTCACTTACCTCTCGAACTAGAACACAAGACTTATTGGGATATTAAAGAACTTAATTATGATTTTAAACTTGCCGGTGAGAAGAGGTTATTTGATATTAGCTCACTTGATGAATGGAGAACCCAAGCCTACGAAAATGCCAAGTTGTTTAAAGAATAAGTTAAAAGATGGCATGATAAAAGGGTACAAAAGCGTGAGTTTAATGTAGGTGATTAAGTATTGCTATACAACTCTTGTTTAAGATTTTTTGCAGGAAAGCTTCTCTCTAAATGGGAAGGTCCTTACGTTATCGAGGAGGTCTACCATTCCGGTGCCATAAAAATCAACAACTTCGAAGGCACCAATTCGAAGGTGGTGAACAGTCAAAGAATCAAACACTATATCTCAGGTAATCCCATAAATGTTGAAACCAATGTTATTGAAACCGTAACCCCGGAGGAATACATAAGGGACACTTTCCAGAATGTTTCAGACACCGAAAAGGAATAGGTATGTGGTACGGTAAGTAAACCGACTCCAAAATAGTTTTTAAGGCAATATTTCTCCGTTTTGGAATATTTAGAAAAATAGAAAAATAAGCAGGAGTCCGGGAAGGACACGAGGCCTCCACGAGGGTGGAGGGCGCGCCCTACCCTACTGGGCGCGCCCCCTACCTCGTGGGCACCTCGTGTGCTCTCCGGACTCTGTTTTCGTACACGACACGTATTTTGGTCGGTAAAAATTCATTATATAATCTCCCGGGGGTTTTGACTCCCGTATCACGCAAAAATCTCCTATCTTTGTTTCGAGCTATTTTCTGTTAGGGTTGTCAAGGCCAGGCACTATGTCGTCTCCCTCCTCCTCCAACCATGAGGGCAACGATGCTTGGCTAATGAAGATAGAGCTGAAGAGAGAAGAACCCATGGAGACCAACAAGGATGAAGGGATCAAGAAGGCCATGGAGGACCAAGCTCCGGCAACAGAAGACATCCTTCAACTTGATCACAATCTTCTTACCCCAACTGAGATCGAAGCTTTCAAGATGATTGAGTTAGCTCATATACAAAATAAGTATCTCACACGTGAAAATATTTTGTTGAAGGAGCATATCATCGCACTCAAGGGCATTATCCGCAAGTTAGAAGACCTCCTACGCTCGATGTGCGACTATCCATCATCAACGACTCCACCTTCTTCACCAACAAAGGAGACATAATCACATGGGTATGGGCACTCCCCCTAGCAACTGCCAAGCTTGGGGGAGTGCCCCGGTATCGTATCACCATCACTTTTATCTTTACCATTTTTCTTAGTTTGATCCTTTTGGTAATATCTTGATCTAGTAGAATAAAAGTTCTTAGTATGATCTAGTTGCGAGTTTTGGTTTATTATCCTTCTATGTAATCGAGTCTGTGATCTATATAATAAAGATTAGTGTTGAGTCAAGGGCTTGATTATTTTGCCATGATCCTAAAGGAATAAAAGAAAAGAGAAAGAAATAAAAAGAAACACAGAGATCATATGAGTCTTATGGAGAGTAATGAGCTCACATAGAAAGAGTTTGATGAATAAAAGTTGTTGAGAGTTGACAAACACAGTTTTGGTCATCGTTGCAATTAATAGGAAGTAATAAAGAAAGAGAGGTCTTCACATATAAATACACTATATTGGACATCTTTTATGATTGTGAGCACTCATTAAAATATGACATGCTAAAGAGTTGACATTGGACAAGGAAGACAACGTAACGGTTATGTTTTCTTACATCTGAGATAAATTATATTGTCTTGGATCTTCCAACATGATGAGCTTGCCTTTCCCCCTCATGCTAGCCAAATTCATTGCACCAAGTAGAGATACTACTTGTCCTTCCAAATACCTTTAAACCAGTCTTGCCATAAGAGTCCACCATATCTACCTATGGATTGAGCAAGATCCATCAAGTAAGTTGTCATCGATGCAAGCAATAAAAATTGCTCTCTAAATATGTATGATTGATTGGTGTGGAGGAAATAAGCTTTATACGAGCATGTGATATGGAAGTAATAAAAGCGACAGTCTGCATAATAAAGGTCCATATCACAAGTGGCAATATAAAGTGACATTCTTTCGCATTAAGATTTTGTGCATCCAACCATAAAAGCGCATGACAACCTCTGCTTCCCTCTGTGAAGGGCCTATCTTTTACTTTTATCTCCTACATTGCATAAGAGTCATGGTGATCTTCACCCTTCCTTTTTACATTTTATCCTTCGGCAAGCACAATATGTTGGAAAGATCCTAGTATATATGGCTAATTGGATGTCAGTTTTCATGAACTATTACTGTTGACATTACCCTTGAGGTAAAACGTTGGGAGGGAAAACTATAAGCCCATATCTTTCTCTTTGTCCGATTAAAACTCCATACCCATAAATATTGCATGAGTGTCAGCAATTGTGAAAGATTATATGATAGTTGAGTATGTGGACTTGCTGAAAAGCTCTTATACATTGACTCTTTCCTATGTTATGATAAATTGCAATTGCTTCAGTGACTGAGATTGTAGTTTGTTAGTTTTCAATGAAGTTTACGATTCATACTTGATATTGTGATTGAATTATTACTCTAGCATTAGAGATTATATAACAAGAATTATATAAGTTGTTGTTCTAAGAATGATCATGATGCCCTCATGTCCGTATTTTACTTTTATCGACACCTCTATCTCTAAACATGTGGACATATTTTTCGATTTCGGCTTTTCACTTGAGGACAAGCGAGGTCTAAGCTTGGGGGAGTTGATACGTCCATTTTGCATCATGCTTTTATATCGATATTTATTGCCTTATGGGCTGTTATTACACATTATGTCACAATACTTATGCCTATTCTCTCTTATTTTACAATGTTTACATAAAGAGGAGAATGCCGGCAGCAGGGATTCTGGGCTGGAAAAGGAGCAAATATTAGAGACCTATTCTGCACAGCTCCAAAAGTCGTGAAACTTCACGGAAGATGTTTTCCAAATATATAAAAAATACTGAGAGCAAGAACCTCACCAAGGGGGTCACACCCTGCCCACGAGGGTGGGGGCGCGCCCTACCCCCCAGGGCGCGCCCCTACCTCGTGGGCCCCCTGGTGGCCCTCCGGTGGCCATCTTCTGCTATATGGAGTCTTTCGATGGGAAAAAAATCATAAGCCATCTTCTCGAACGAAACTCCGCCGCCACGAGGCGAAACCTTCGCGGGACCAATCTAGGGATCTGGCGGAGCTGTTCTGTCGGGGAAACTTTCCTCCCGGAGGGGGAAATCATCGCCATCATCATCACCAACGCTCCTCTCATCGGCAGAGGGAAATATCCATCAACATCTTCATCAGCACCTTCTCATCTCAAAACCCTAGTTCATCTCTTGTATCCAATTCTTGTCTCCAAGTCCGGGATTGGTGCTAGTAGGTTGCTAGTAGTGTTAATTACTACTTGTAGTTGATGCTAGTTGGTTTAATTGGTGGAAGATCATATGTTCAGATCCTATATGCATATCAATACCCCTCTGATTATGAACATGTTTATGCTTTGTGAGTAGTTACTTTTGTTCCTGAGGACATGGGAGAAGTCTTGCTATTAGTAGTCATGTGAATTTGGTATTCGTTCGATATTTTGATGAGATGTATGTTGTCTCTCCTCTAGTGGTGTTATGTGAATGTCGACTACATGACACTTCACCATTATTTGGGCCTAGAGGAAGGCATTGGGAAGTAATAAGTAGATGATGGGTTGCTAGAGTGACAGAAGCTTAAACCCTAGTTTATGCGTTGCTTCGTAAGGGGCTGATTTGGATCCATATGTTTCATGCTATGGTTAGGTTTACCTTAATACTTTTGTTGTATTTGCGGATGCTTGCAATAGAGGTTAATCATAAGTGGGATGCTTGTCCAAGTAAGGGCAGCACCCAAGCACTGGTCCACCCACATACCAAATTATCAAAGTACCGAACGCGGATCATATGAACGTGATGAAAACTAGCTTGACGATATTCCCATGTGTCCTTGGGAGCGCTTTACATCTTATAAGAGTTTGTCCAGGTTTGTCTTTTGCTACAAAAAGGATTGGGCCACCTTGCTGCACCTTATTTACTTTTGTTACTTGTTGCTCGTTACAAATTATCTTATCACAAAACTATCTGTTACCACTTTATTTCAGTACTTGCAGAGAATACCTTGCTGGAAACCGCTTATCATTTCCTTCTGCTCCTCGTTGGGTTCGACACTCTTACTTATCGAAAGGACTATGATAGATCCCCTATACTTGTGGGTCATCAAATAGCAAAGCTCGCGATACATCAAGATCGTATCACCTCAAGAACATGAGAGAGAGAGAGAGAGATCAAACACATAGCTACTGGTATATACCCTCAGCCCCGAGGGTGAACTAGTCCCTCCTCATCATGGAGAGCGCCGAGATGATGAAGATGGCCACCGGTGCGGGATTCCCCCCCGACAGGGTGCCAGAACGGGTCTAGATTAGTTTTCGGTGGCTACGGAGGCTTCTGGTAGTGGAACTCCTGATCTATTCTGTGCTATGATGTTTTTAGGGTATATGGACATATATAGGTGAAAGAAGTCGGTCAGGGGAGCCACGAGGGGCCCATGAGGGTGTGTGGGGGGGACGCCTAGGGGGTAGGGCGCGCCTCCCTGCCTCGTGGCTTCCTTGAAGCTTCCTTGACGTCTACTCCAAGTCTCCTAGATTGCTTCCGTTCCAAAAATAACTCTCCCGAAGGTTTCATTCCGTTTGGACTCCGTTCGGTATTCATTTTCTGTAAAACTCAAAACAAGGAAAAAACAGAAACTGGCACTGGGCTCTAGGTTAACAGGTTAGTCCCAAAGATCATATAAAATAGCATATAAATGCATATAAAACATCCAAGGTTGATAATATAATAGCATGGAACAATAAAAAATTATAGATACGTTGGAGACGTATCAGTTCTTAGCTTGTGCATAGAAGGTTAGTAGCTAATTATTCATTTTGCATAGCTTTCTATTGCTTGATCTACGTAGTGTGTTTCAAGTGTTGATGACCGTGCCAGTTTTGAAAGTGCAAGTGTCACTTAAAGTGTATTTTGGTGTGATGATAGTATGGTTAGAGAAACTAATATCAAGTGGTAAAGTTTATCTTGGGATATTGGTTCCAAGTTGTTCTTGATGGAGGTGTGCGACCCCTCAATTCAAAAAGATCAAAGGCGTGGTCTACGACAATTCGAATGTTATTTTGGTTCGATTCGAGTCGTAGAAAAGACCGCACTATTAAGAGGGTTCGGTGTGGATCTGTGTTGTGTGGGAATGCCATTGCCAAAACCTAAACACCAGCCTACCCACTCCTACTGTTGGGGAACATAGTAATTTCAAAAAAAATTCCTACGCACACGCAAGATCATGGTGATGCATAGCAACGGGAGGGGAGAGTATGTCTACATACCCTCGTAGACCGAAAGCGGAAGCGTTTATCAACGCGGATGATGTAGTCGTACACCTTCACGATCCGTCCCGATCAAGTACCGAACATACGGCACCTCCGCGTTCAGCACACGTTTAGCTCGATGACGTCCTCGCCTTCTTGATCCAGCAAGACGGGTGAAGTAGTAGATGAGTACCGGCAGCACGACAGCGTGGTGACGGTGTTGGTGAAGAACAATCTCCGCAGGGCTTCGCCTAAGCACTACAAAAACTATGACGGAGGATAAACTAGAGGGGACGGGGTTCCCGACACACGGCTTGGTGTTTCTTGATCTGTCTTGGGTGCTAGCCCTACCCCTCTATTTATATGTTGAGCCTTTGGGTCGGAACTTGGAGTAAAAGCCTCCACAAAGTCGGTTTCACCCGAAAGGCAAGAGTCCTTGTCGGACTCCAGGGCCAGACGCCAGGGTTGCCGGCGTGTGGGCCCAGAAGCCAGGGACCCTGGCGTCTAGCCCCTGGACTCTGCAAAACTTCCTTTTGCGCTTTCCAAAAACCTTGTGGGCTTTCCCCTTTGGCCCAAACAAAGTGTTCTCGTACCCAAACATTTCGGGAAACATCCGGAACCCCTTCCGGTGAATTCCGGAACCCTTCCGGTGACCAAACACTATTACCCCATATATCAAACTTTATCTTTGGACCATTTCGGAGTTCCTCGTCATGTTCGTGATCTTATTCGGAACTCCGAACAACATTCGGTTACCAACACACATAACTCATAAATACTATATCGTCAACGAACGTTTAAGCGTGCGGACCCTACAGGTTCGAGAACTATGTAGACATGACCGAGACACTTCTTTGGTCAATAACCAGTAGCGGAACCTGGATGCCCATATTGGCTCCTACATATTCTATGAAGATCTTTATCGTTCGAACCGCATAACAACATACGTTGTTCCCTTTGTCATCGGTATGTTACTTGCCCGAGATTCGATCGTCAGTATCTCAATACCTAGTTCAATCTCGTTACCGGCAAGCCTCTTTACTCGTTCTGTAATACATCATCCCGCAACTAACTCATTAGTTACAATGCTTGCAAGGCTTATAGTGATGTGCATTACCGAGTGGGCCCAGAGATACCTCTCCGACAATCAGAGTGACAAATCCTAATTTCGAAATACTCCAACTCAACAAGTATCGGAGTGACAATCGGAGTGACAAATCCTAATTTGTCACCTCCATAATCGAGAAACATATCCTTATTCCACTAAGGATAATTTTGACTGTTGTCCAGTGATCTACTCCTAGATCCCTATTGTACTCCCTTGCTAAACTCAGTGTAGGGTATACAATAGATCTGGTACACAGCATGGCATACTTTATAGAAACTATGGCTGAGGCATAGGGAATGACTTTCATCCTCTTTCTATCTTCTGCCATGGTCGGGCTTTGAGTCTTACTCAATTTCACACCTTGTAACACAGGTAAGAACTCTTTCTTTGACTGTTTCATTTTGAACTACTTCAAAATCTTGTCAAGGTATGTACTCATTGAAAAAACTTATCAAGCGTCTTGATCTATCTCTATAGATCTTGCTGCTCAATATGTAAGTAGCTTCACTGAGGTCTTTATTTGAATAACTCCTTTCAAATACTCTTTTATACTTTCCAGAAAATTCTACATTATTTCCGATCCACAATATGTCATTCACATATGTTTATCAGAAATGCTGTAGTGCTCCCACTCACTTTCTTGTAAATACAGGCTTCACCACAAGTCTATATAAAAATATATGCTTTGATCAACTCATCAAAGCGTAGATTCCAACTCTAAGATGCTTGCACCAGTCCATAGATGGATCGCTGGAGCTTGCACATTTTGTTAGCACCTTTAGGATCGACAAAACCTTCTGGTTGCATCATATACAACTCTTCTTTAATAAATCCATTAAGAAATGTAGTTTTGACATCAATTTGCCAGATTTCATAAAATGTGGCAATTTGCTAACATGATTCAGACAAACTTAAGCATCTCTACGAGTGAGAAAATCTCATCGTAGTAAACACGTTGAACTTTGTCAAAACCTTTTTCGACAAGTCTAGCTTTGTAGATAGTATCACTACTATCAGCGTCCGTCTTCCTCTTGAAGAACCATTTATTTTCTATGGCTTGCCGATCATCGGGCAAGTCAACCAAAGTCCACACTTTGTTCTTATACACGGATCCTATCTCAGATTTTATGGACTCGAGCCATTTCGCGGAATCTGGGCTCATCATCGCTTCCTCACAGTTCATAGGTTCGTCATGGTCAATTAGTATGACCTCCAGAATAGGATTACCGTACCACTCTGGTGCGGATATCACTCTGGTTGACCTACGAGGTTTGGTAGTAACTTGATCTGAAGTTACATGATCATCGGCATTAGCTTCCTCACTAATTGGTGTAGGTGTCACAGGAACCGTTTCTGGGATGAACTACTTTCCAATAACGGAGCAGGTACAGTTACCTCATCAAGTTCTACTTTCCTCCCACTCACTTCTTTCGAGAGAAACTCCTTCTCTAGAAAGGATCCATTCTTAGCAATGAATGTCTTGCCTTCGGATCTGTGATAGAAGGTGTACCCAACAGTTACTTTTGTGTATCCTATGAAGACACACTTCTCCGACTTGGGTTTGAGCTTTATCAAGATGAAACCTTTTCACATAAGCATCGCAAGCCCAAACTTTAAGAAACGACAGCTTAGGTTTCTTGCTAAACCATAGTTCATATGGTGTCGTCTCAACGGATTTAGATGGTGCCCTTTTTAATGTGACTGCAGCTGTCTCTAATGCATAACCCCAAAACGATAGTGGTAAATCGGTAAGAGACATCATAGATTGCACTATATCAAATAAAGTACGGTTATGATGTTCGGACACACCATTACGCTGTGGTGTTCCAGGTGGCATGAGATTGTGAAACTATTCCACATTGTTTTAATTGAAGACCAAACTCGTAACTCAAATATTTTCCTCTGCAATCAGATCGTAGAAACTTTATTTTCTTGTTACGATGATTTTCCACTTCACTCTAAAATTCTTTGACTTTCAAATGTTCCAGAGTTATGTTTCTTCAAGTAGATATACCCATATCTGCTTAAATCATCTGTGAAGGTCAGAAAACAATGATACCCGCCGCGAGCCTCAGCACTCATTGGACCTCATACATCAATATGTATTATATCGAATAAGTCAGTTGCTCGCTCCATTGTTCTGGATAACGGAGTCTTAGTCATCTTGCCCATGAGGCATGGATCACACGCATCAACAGATTCATAATCAAGTGATTCCAAAAGCCCATCAACATGGATTTTGTCCATGCGCTTTACACCAATATGACCTAAACGGCAGTGCCACAAATAAGTTGCACTATCATTATTAACTTTGCATCTTTTGGCTTCAATATTATGAATATGTGTATCACTACGATCGAAATCAATAAACCATTCACCTTGGGTGTAAGACCATTGAAGGTTTCATTCATGTAAACAGAACAACAATTATTCTCTGACTTTAAATGAATAACCGTATTGCAATAAACATGATCAAATCATATTCAATCTTAACGCAAACACCAAATAACATTTATTTAGGTTCAACACTAATCCCGAAAGTATAGGGAGTGTGCGATGATGATCATATCAATATTGGAACCACTTCTGTCGGATGTGGGGTTCCGGCAAACCCTTAAGGTTTGAACACTGGGGTGCACGCGAAGTCTTTCCCTCCTACCAATCTGCGCCCTAGCTCACTAAGATCTCGTGGACGAACTCGACAAACTCGCAACACAGAAAGACACAAGGTTTATACTGGTTCGGGCCACCGTTGTGGTGTAATACCTTACTCCAGTGTGGTGGTGGTAGATTGCCTCTAGGGCTGATGATGAACAGTACAAGGGAAGAACAGCCTCCGGAGGTTGAGGTGTTCTTGTGAGTAGGCTCTCGGTCGGGTTGGATTAAGCTAGGGCGAGATGATGTCTCCCCGATCCGATCCCCCCTACTATGGTGGCTAGCTCTACTTATATAGGCCCTAGTCCTCTTCCCAAATATCGAGCGGGAAGGGAGCCAACAATGGCGGGCTAATTTGAAGGGGGACAACAGTACAAGCTATCCTGACAAAAGTGGTCTTCGCCTGCCAAAAGCTCTGCGGGTGACGTTGTCTTGGTCTCCACGATGACCTCCGTCTTGCCGTCCTCCTGGTCTTGGTCTCGTTGCACCAATATAGCAACCTTTGTCTGATGCCTCGGTACTCTTCGCCTGCGCTGGCCTCCTTAGCACCAAAGAGGAAACAAGGACGCTACGTGCGTTGGCGCCCGCCTGGTGTCATGCGTCATGGCTCACGTTGCGAGGGTCTCGTGAGGTTTGCCCCGCCTTGATAGCTCCGCTCCTCGTGAGCCTGCCCGTCTAAGCCACTCCAGCAGAGGTCTTGCGTCGTCCGCCTCGTGAGGCTTGAACCCTCGTGAGGGTCTTGGATGCTTTGTTGGTGAAGATGGGTTGTACAGCCTGCTGGCTCAGCTACACCATGGGCCGCAGGCAGGCAAGTCTGGGGACCCCCGTTCCCAGGACAACGACAGTAGCCCCCGGGCCCAAGGTGCGCTCGGGCTTGGCTTCGCGGCAAAGTCAAGGGCCAAGTATGGAGCGCCGCGGGCCCCAAAAGACTGCGGCCTCGATTGACGCATGGTGGTTGACTGGACGTGGGCGTCTCCGCTTCCCGATGTTGCCTCGGCAACTGCTCGTCTTGTCAAGTCCCTACGCCATGCAAGGAAAACCATCATTACCTGTGATCGTGGGAGATGCCGATTGGCCTTCCCTTGCTATAAATGGGGAGGGGGGCGGAGCCCCCGTTGCCCATCTCTTCCTGGCTTGCTTGCTTCTTCCTCCTTGCTCCACTGCCAACAACAATGGCGCCCATCAGAAAGTTTTCTACTGAAGAGAAAGGAAAGGCTCCCCGTGATGATCCGGGGCCTCTTCCGCCGAAGAAGAGGTCGATCCATTGCTGTGATGAGGCGGCGATGTAGGTGGTGTCGAGGCCTTGGCCCGAGCGGCCTCCTCCGGGGTACCCGCTTCCCGTGTACGCCTGAGCCGATGGCTCGGGAGGACGAAGTGACAAGCAGTGCCGCCCATACCGCATCCAGGGTCACCGCCCCACGGCGACGTGTGCCATCGCCCCTGGGGTTCACGCCGCTGAATCCTCGCGCGAGTTGGTGCTGTGGGCACCAGTGCCTCCGAGCTCCTGGATCCACTTCCCGCGGTTCTTCTCCGACGTGATGCCGCCGAGGGGGCCTCTCGAGCTCTAGCTGTAGCATGCCGACTACAGCGCTCCGGCAACCGGAGCGGAGATTGAAGCGGTCCCCACCGATAAGATCTTCGTGACGCGCGGCTGGGGCGAGATCGTGCGGGTCTGCCGTGCGAGGGGCGCCCTCGCGATCCACTTTGAGTACGACGGCGTCTCCACGCTCTTCTTCAAGGTCTTCGATGCTGAGGGCCGCCGCCTGGAGTGCTGCTCCAGAGAGGAGCGTGAGGTTGATGCATGTCCCGCTAGCGGCCACTCCAGCAGCAGCAACCCTTGGGAGTCCAGCAGCTCTCCTGAGCTCTATGAGACTCCGGAGACGAGCGATGACAACTACGTGCCCCCGAGCTCTCACCGCGCTTGGAGCAGAGCTGCGACGTCTGGCCTTCGCCGCTGCTGATTTGGATGGGGTTGGTGTCGGCCTCCCATGGCCCACTGTTGATGATGGCGTCCACCATGGGAGGATGTAGATAGGATTCCCCTTAGTATCGGCTTTTGTTTCCGCAATGAATCATGAATTACCCCGTGGGGGCATGTAATGGTTCGTAATGTCCTTTGTGCTTATCTTCCCTGTTATGAGAATTTGGTGAACGCATGTCCCGTTAAGGCTCGGTCCCCCCTTTCTTTCCTCGCGATAGCTTGTTGCTCTACACTGACAGGTCCCGGTCCCCAGGCAGGCTACAGCCGTCGCTGGTATGCCAGGTCGCGTGCTGTGGTCAAGGCCAGGAGGTGTGTGGCCCGAGGTCTAGTAAAAGCCCCTGAGGCGTGATGCTCAGGAGGTCCCCCTTAGCGCTCAAGCAGCCATGGTAAGGCGAGAAAGGGAGTTGACGTGGCCGCAACGGGGTTGCGGCAAGGCGTGAGTGGCCAAACATTTAGCCGATCCGAGTGCGGGACTTATCTTGTTGATCTCATGGCGACTCCTGACGTTGCGGTAGGGCTGCGTGCCTACTCGTGCGGCATAGCTAGGCCGGCCCATATGAGTTTCCCTCCCCTCATGCCCTCCTTAGTGCTCTACGTCCTCATGTCCCGGCCCTCGAGCGAGCTCAGCCGCCGCTGGTATGCCAGGTCACGATGTCGTAGTCAAGGCCAGGGGTGAGGGCTGGAGAGCCAGTAGGAGCTCCTGAGTCGCGATGCTCAGGAGCCCCCATTTTAACGCGCAAGAGAATTGCACGAGGGAAAAAGAGACCCGCGGTTCCACCTGCTATCCTTCCCATGGGGTCCCTGTGAACAGGCACAAGAAGAAACACGGTTCGCTGTTACAGCTGTCAGCCTGCCACTAGTTGCTCTGGATGAGGAGAAGGCACTAAGGGCCTGGTGAGGTGATGTGCTCGGGGCGTGCCACAAGCCAGAGCTCGACCGCTCAGATATGTCGGCGTGGCAGGGACGGACCCGTGCACCAGCGCCGTGCCTGTGTGGAGGCCCCG
>NC_041386.1:136188744-136211225 GCF_002162155.2 Triticum dicoccoides | reverse complement strand
GATGATAGCAATTGGCAGGTTAAGCATGGAGAGCAGATCAACTTGGATAAATGCAGGAAGGTACATGCCACCGGCTCCGGCCCAAGTGGCTTGGGGATGATGCAGCACGAAGGGCGCCCCCAACAAGGTAAGCTGAAGACATAAGCAAAAGGGATACATGGCGCAGGGACAGACCCACGCGTCCTGGGAATAATGCAGCCCGAGGGGCGCTCCCAGCTAAATGAGATTGGAAGATGTCACCTGGTTCTATAGATGAAGCAGAGTTGGTGCAGCTGAAGACGTGCATTGGAGAAATGACTCCTCATGAGCCGCCAGGACCCCGAGCCTCGGGAGGCTCTGGGGGCTCGGGAGGTTCCCTGAAGACCGTCTCCATCTCCTCCAGAACGGCGTGGTACCTAGCTTCCTGATCCACCAGGATACGTCGCATGTTGCGCTGATAGGCCGATGCCGCACTTGGCAAGCCAAAGGGCATACGAACGTAGCTGTGCGGCGGGCCCTCGCAGCGGACCACACGTGAAGGCCAGAAACGCTCCTGAGATGCGGCCCTGTTGAGCCCTGGGACGTCGATGCAGATGCGCAGCCCAGCATCCTCGCCAGGATGCGGAGCTGTGCCTTGTGGTCGGCCGTCGCCGCGCATGGCTCTTGCTTCTTGTAGTTCCTGGGTTGTCTTGGTGATAAACTCCTGAGTGGTGGGCACTCCTCGCCCTGCGCTCTCCTGAGGGTCACGTGCCATGAAGCATGCCTCCAAGTGGCGCCCAAGCGCCTCCCTCGCGAGGTTGGCTAGGTCTGAGGCCCTCCAGAAGAGAGCCCCCGAGCCCTGCCTGAGGAGGGCACCGGGCGCGCCTTCCTATGTGATAGAGGGAGGCGCCCCTGGAGCGGGCGCTGGTCCTGACGTGGCTTCTGCCGCGACGCCATCCTCCTGAGGTCCTGCATGGCGTGACTGTTTCTTCTTGGGGATGGCCTCCAGAGGGCCTTCATTTCTGTTGTCGGGGTCGTCGAGTGCAGCGGCCTAAAAGGCGCGCTCGAGGGAGCACACCACATCTCTCTCTTCACACGGGACCGTGGTGATTCCTCCGCTTCCTGGCATCTTGAGAATGTTGTACCCGTGATGAGTGACTGCCATGAACTTGGCCAGGGATGGATACCTGAGGATGGCATTGTATGGCAGGCGGATGTGCGCGATGTCGAAGTCAATGAGCTCGGTGCGGTAGTTCTTGCGCTCCCCGAAGGTGACAGGCAGGCGGACCTGCCCTATCGGTGTGGTGGAGTCGTTGGTCACTCCTGAGAAAGACTTGGTGGGCTGGAGCTGCTCATATGGCACTTGGAGTTTGTCAAACGTGTCGACGGACAGGACGTTGAGCCCTGCGCCGCCGTCGATCAGGGTCTTAGTGACTTGCACATTGCTGATGACTGGGGAACACAGCATAGGGAGGGTGCCAGTGGTGGCTGCGCACTTGAGCTGATCCGCCGAGTTGAAAGTGATGGCGCATTGGGACCACCTGAGCAGGCGTGTGGCCTCGAGTTTAGGGAGCGCCGCGTTCACCTCGCGAGTAAACTGTTTGAAGATGCACTGAGAGGCCAGGGCCTGGGCGCCGCCCAAGATGCAGGCGATCGCACGTGGCTCCTGGAAGCCCTCAGCCCGTCGTCCTGGTGGTGGTCGTCGTTCCTTCTTGGTGGCGGCAGCGGGGGAAGACCGGCGTTGCCCTGGGGGCGATCCTCACGCGGCGGGTCCCTCCAGGCGCCCTCACGAGGTTGGTCCTGCCAGCGGTCCTCACGAGGTCGGTCGCGCCACTATTGGCGCGGGCCACGGTCATCCTAGCGTCCGCCTCCACATCCTCCTCCACGGCCGTAGCCTCGGTCGTTGCACTCGGGGCGTCGACCGTAGCGTCCTTCTCGTATGGCTCTGAGCTCTTGACAGTCGCTGGTGTTGTGGGTGTTCAGGTTGTGGAAGGCGCAGAACGGTCGGCCGTTCTTGGATGACTCAGGCCGATCTCTGCCTCGCTTGATGTCGGGCTCCGCTGCGAGCACAGCTACCTCCTTGCGCTTCACGTCCTTGGCCTTGGCCTTCTTCTCCTCCGCGCCCATGACTGGCAGCTCAAGGAGAGAGAGGCACCCCTCCTCAGCTCTTGCACACTTGGTCGCCAGGTTGAACAACTCCTGAGATGTGCAGAGCTCCTCGTGGATGGCGAGCTCTTCCTTCATCTTGACATCGCGGACGCCGTCGAAAAACGCGGAAATGATGGCCTCGTCCGTGACCTTAGGGATCTTGAGGCGGGTGTTATTGAAGTGCTGGATGTACTTCTGGAGGGTCTCTCCTGGTTGCTGCCTGATGCAGTGTAGATCACCCGCGGCCGAAGGGCGGTCGCGAATGCCCTGGAAGTTGGCGACGAAGCGGTCGTGCATCTCGTCCCAGGAGGAGATCGATCTGTGCTGCAGATTCAGGAGCCAAGAGCGAGCTCCATCCTTGAGAGCCATGGGAAACCAGTTCGCCATGACCTTTTCATCGCCGTTGGCCGCTTCGATGCTCAGCTCATAGAGCTGCAGGACTCCGCAGGGTCGGCGGTACCGTCATAGCGAGGAGGCAGATCCGGCTTGAACTTGCCCGGCAAGGCGATGCTACGCAGCTCGGGGGTGAAGGCGTGGCAGCCGGCCGTGGTAGCCGGGGCCCGCTTCGGAGGTGGAGCTTGGTGTTGATGAGGTGCGCGCTGCGCCGCTGCGGGTGGTGCGCGGTCTTGACGAGGTGGCGCGTGGAGCGCAGGTGCAGCTTCTCGCGGCCGCAGAATTTCTTGGCAGCTTCTCTCTTTGCGCGCGGGCGCCGGGCGCGGCAGATCACGTCGCATAGCTGCGCGCCTCGGTGCCAAGGCGACGTCTTAGGGCTGAGGTGGTGGAGGTGCACCATGAGCCCCGTCGCCTACGGCTGGTTGAGGGGGAGGCAGAGAGTGGGATGGCGCCAGAGATCCCCCCGCGGCGCGGACGAGCTCGGCGACACGTTCGAGCCACTCCTCGTAGAGGTCGTCGATGGGGCGGTAGCGCAGGAGCTCATTCGTTGCGAGGAGCGCGACCCGTGCCTCCATGGGAGCGCGATGCGCGTGAGACGAAGAATCGACAGGGGTCAGCGATAGAGTGGCGGTGCAGCCGTCCTGCCGTACCGAAGGATGCAGCGAGCACGCCTGCTGCTTGTTCCCCGTCGGGCGGTGGGGGACGGAGAACGACGATGTGGCCCGGCGACGAGAGCCGTCTAAGCGACGCGGGCGGTGAGGGCAGCCCGACGCTCAACTCGAGCACGGTGAGCGTTCACCATGGAGACGACAGAGCAACAGAGCAACGAACTGATGGAAAGGAGGCTACGACGCACCCCTACCTGGCGTGCCAAATGTCGGATGTGGGGTTCCGGCAAACCCTTAAGGTTCGAACACTGGGTTCGCGCGAAGTCTTTCCCTCCTACCAATCTGCGCCCTAGCTCACTAAGATCTCGCGGACGAACTCGACGAACTCGCAACACAGAAAGACACAAGGTTTATACTGGTTCGGGCCACTGTTGTGGTATAATACCCTACTCCAGTGTGGTGGTGGTAGATTGCCTCTAGGGCTGATGATGAACATTACAAGGGAAGAACAGCCTCCGAAGGTTGAGGTGTTCTTGTGAGTAGGCTCTCGGCCGGGTTGGATCGAGCTAGGGCGAGATGATGTCTCCCCGATCTGATCCCCCTACTATAGTGGCTAGCTCTACTTATATAGGCCCTAGTCCTCTTTCCAAATATCGAGCGGGAAGGGAGCCAACAATGGCGGACTAATTTGAAGGGGGACAGCTAGTACAAGCTATCCTGACAAAAGTGGTGTTCGCCTGTCAAAAGCTCTGGTGGTCACGCCGTCTTGGGCTCCACGATGACCTCCGTCTTGTCGTCCTCTTGGTCTTGGTCTCGTTGCACGAATATAGCAACCTTTGCCTAATGCCTCGGTACTCTTCGCCTACGCTGGCCTCCTTAGCACCAAAGAGGAAACAAGGACGCTGCATGCGCTAGCGCCCGCCTGGTGTCGTGCGTCATGGCTCACGTCACGAGGGTCTCGTGAGGTTTGCCCCGCCTTGATATCTCAGCTCCTCACGAGCCTGCCCGGCTAAGCCACTCCAGCAAAGGTCTTGCATCGTCTGCCTCACGAGGCTTGGACCCTCGCGAGGGTCTTGGATGCTTTGTTGGTGAAGATGGGCCATACAGCCTGCTGGCTCAACCACGCCATGGGCCGCAGGCAGGCAAGTCTAGGGACCCTTGTTCCCAGGACGCCGACAACTTCCAACACACATCGTCACTTCACCCTTAACTATTCTCTGCTCATTCTGCAATTCCTGTTTCGAGTTACTAATCTCAGCAACTGAACTGGTATCAAATACTGAGGGGTTGCTATAAACACTAGTAAAGTACACATCAATAACATGTATATCAAATATACCTTTGTTCACTTTGCCATACATCTTATCCGCCAAATACTTGGGGCAGTTCTGCTTCCAGTGACCAGTCCCTTTGCAGTAGAAGCACTTAGTCTCAGGCTTAGGTCTAGACTTGGGCTTCTTCACTTGAGCAGCAACTTGCTTGCTGTTCTTCTTGAAGTTCCCCTTCTTCCATTTGCCCTTTTCTTGAAACTAGTGGTCTTGTTAACCATCAACACTTGATGCTTTTCTTGATTTCTACCTTTTGTCGATTTCAGCATCACGAAGAGCTTGGGAATCATTTCCATTATCCCTTGCATATTATAGTTCATCACGAAGTTCTAGCAACTTGGTGATAGTGACTAGAGAACTCTGTTAATCACTATCTTATCTGGAAGATTAACTCCCACTTGATTCAAGTGATTGTAGTACTCAGACAATCTGAGCACATGCTTACTGGTTGAGCTATTGTCCTCCATCTTGTAGGCAAAGTAATGTCAGAGGTCTCATACCTCTCGACACGGGCATGAGTATGAAATACCAATTTCAACTCTTGGAACATCTTATATGCTCCGTGGTGTTCAAAACATTTTTGAAGTCCCGGTTATAAGCCGTAAAGCATGTTGCACTAAACTATCAAGTAGTTATCATACCGAGCTTTTGTCAAAATGTTCAAAACGTCTGCATTTGCTTCTGCAATAGTTCTGTCACCTAGCGGTGCATCAAGGACATAATATTTTTGTGCAGCAATGAGGATAACCCTCAGATCACAGAGCTAGTCCGCATCTTTTGTACTAACATCTTTCAACTTATTTTTTTCTAGGAGCATATCAAAATAAAAGGGGAGCTACATCGCGAGCTATTGATCTACAACATAGTTATGCAAATACTATCAGGACTAAGTTTCATGATAAATTAAAGTTCAGTTAATCAAATTATTAAAGAACTCCCACTTAGATAGACATCCCTCTAATCATCTAAGTGATCACGTGAAGGAGTAGTTTTCAATGGTGAACATCACTATGTTGATCATATCACTTATATGATTCACAGTCGACCTTTCGGTCTCAGTGTTCCGAGGCCATATCTGCATATGCTAGGCTCGTCAAGTTTAACCTGAGTATTCTGCGTGTGCAAAACTGGCTTGCACCTGTTGTAGATGAACGTAGAGCTTATCACACCCGATCATCACGTGGTGTCTCGGCACGACGAACTTTGGCAATGGTGCATACTCAGGGAGAACACCTATACCTTGAAATTTAGTGAGAGATCATCTTATAATGCTACCGTCGATCTAAGCAAAATAAGATGTATAAAGGATAAACATCATATGCAATCAAAATATGTGACATGATATGGCCATGATCATCTTGCACCTTTGATCTCCATCTCCATAGTACCTTCATGATCTCTATGGTCACTGGCATGACACCATGATCTCCATCATCTTGATCTCTATCAACGTGTCGTCACATGGCCGTCTCGCCAACTATTGCTCTTGCAACTATTGCTATCGCATAGCGATAAATTAAAGCAATTGTATGGTGCTTGTATCTTATGCAATAAAGAGACAGCCATAAGGCTTTTGCCAGTTGGCGATAACTGTGTAACAAAACATGATCATCTCATACAATAAAATTTAGCATCATGTCTTGACCATATCACATCACAACATGCCCTGCAAAAACAAGTTAGACGTCCTCTACTTTGTTGTTGCAAGTTTTACGTGGCTGCTATGGGCTGAGCAAGAACCGTTCTTACCTACGCATCAAAACCACAACGATAGTTTGTCAAGTTGGTGCTGTTTTAACCTTCTCAAGGACCGGGCGTAGCCACACTCGATTCAACTAAAGTTGGAGAAACTGACACCCGCCAGCCACCTGTGTGCAAAGCACGTCGGTAGAACCAGTCTCGCGTAAGCGTACGTGTAATGTCGGTCCGGGCCACTTCATCCAACAATACCGCCGAACCAAAGTATGACATGCTGGTAAGCAGTATGACTTGTATTGCCCACAACTCACTTGTGTTCTACTCGTGCATATAACATCTACGCATAAACCAGGCTCTGATACCACTGTTGGGGAACGTAGTAATTTCAAAAAAAAATCCTACGCACACGCAAGATCATGGTGATGCATAACAACGAGAGGGGAGAGTATGTCTACGTACCCTCGTAGACCGAAAGCGGAAGCGATTATCAACGCGGTTGATGTAGTCGTACACCTTCACAATCCGTCCCGATCAAGTACCGAACGTACGGCACCTCCGCGTTCAGCACACGTTCAGCTCGATGACGTCCTCGCCTTCTTGATCCAGCAAGACGAGCGAAGTAGTAGATGAGTACCGGCAGCACGACGGCGTGGTGACGGTGTTGGTGAAGAACAATCTCCGCAGGGCTTCGCCTAAGCACTACGAAAACTATGACGGAGGATAAACTAGAGGGGACGGGGTTGCCGACACATGACTTGGTGTTTCTTGATCTGTCTTGGGTGCTAGCCCTACCCCTCTACTTATATGTTGAGCCTTGGGGTTGAAACTTGGAGTAAAAGCCTCCACAAAGTTGGTTTCACCCGAAAGGCAAGAGTCCTTCTCAGACTCCAGGGCCAGATGCCAGGGTTTCCGGCCTTTGGACATCCCTGGCGTCTGGCCCCTGGACTCCGCAAAACTTCCTTTTGCGCTTTCCAAAAACCTTGTGGGCTTTCCCCTTTGGCCCAAATAAAGTGTTCTCGTACCCAAACATTTCGGGAAACATCCGGAACCCCTTCCGGTGACCAAACACTATTATCCCATATATGAAACTTTATCTCTGGACCATTTCGGAGTTCCTTGTCATGTCTGTGATCTTATCCGGAACTCCGAACAACATTCGGTTAGCAACATACATAACTCATAAATACTATATGTCAACGTATGTTTAAGCGTGTGGACCCTACGGGTTCGAGAACAATGTAGACATGACCGAGACACTTCTCTGGTCAATAACCAATAGCGGAACCTGGATGCCCATATTGGCTCCTACATATTCTATGAAGATCTTTATCTGTCGAACCGCATAACAACATACGCTGTTCCCTTTGTCATCAGTATGTTACTTGCCCGAGATTCGATCGTCAGTATCTCAATACCTAGTTCAATCTCGTTACCGGCAAGTCTCTTTACTCGTTCCGTAATACATCATCCCACAACTAACTCATTAGTTACAATGCTTGCAAGGCTTATAGTGATGTGCATTACCGAGTGGGCCCAGAGATACCTCTCCGACAATCGGAGTGACAAATCCTAATCTCGAAATACGCCAACTCAACAATTACCTTCGGATACACCTGTAGAGTACCTTTATAATCACCCAGTTACGTTGTGACGTTTGGTAGCACAAAAGTGTTCCTCCGGTAAACGGGAGTTGCATAATCTCATAATCATAGGAACATGTATAAGTCATGAAGAAAGCAATAGCAACATACTAAACGATCAAATGCTAAGCTAACGGAATGGGTCAAGTCAATCACATCATTCTCCTAATGATGTGGTCCCGTTAATCAAATGACAACTCATGTCTATGGTTAGGAAACATAGCCATCTTTGATAAACGAGCTAGTCAAGTAGAGGCATACTAGTGACACTCTGTTTGTCTATGTATTCACACATGTATCATGTTTCCGGTTAATAGAATTCTAGCATGAATAATAAACATTTATCATGATATAAGGAAATAAATAGTAACTTTATTATTGCCTCTAGGGCATATTTCCTTCACCTACCACTTATATCAGTAGTGTGCTTGCGTGGGGTACTCAGAAAGTTTGCAACATAAAGTTTCTGGGTACCGCGTGCGCACGTGGTCTTTTGACCCCCGTGCGCACGGGATACTGCGTAACTTCCTGCATAACTTCCTGGGTACCCCATGCGCACGGGGTACCGCGTAACTCCCTGAGTACCCCGTGCGCACGGGGTCTTTTGACCCCATGCGCATCGGGTGGTGCGTTTGTTCCTGAGTACCCCGTGTGCACGGGGCTGACTTAGCCCATGCGCACGGGGTCCAACAGGAAGAAACGGCCACCCGACCAAGAACACTATAAAAGCCCTCCTTCTTCCTCCTTCGCCCGCAACCCTAATGTCTTGTTGAGCTCCACCATTGCTACACCCCATTTTGCTCAATACTCTCAATCCCTCCACCCAAACTTGTTGAAACTTTGGGGATTGGGAGAGCAAGACCCAATCTACATCTTGACCAAACCAAATCACGTTCCCCACAACATTTCTTCCCCCATTGACTTGTTACTCTTAGAGCTTGGGCTCCTAGGCGGTTGGAGGTTCCTCCGGAAGCTTCCGTGCTTGTGGTGTGCTCCGGAGAAGTTTGTAAAGGTGTGGTGGTCGCCTTCAAGACCAAGGCTCCTCCATTGGGGGTGACTCGAAAGAGATTACGGTGAGCCTTCATGGTGTTTCGCAAGCTTTGGCTCTGGCACCGCTCTAAACAGAGAGTAGCTCTTCCCCAAGGAAGAGTGAACTTCGGGATAAAGTCCGCGTCCTCACCTAACTTGTGGTTAATCCTTTCCTGCACTTTACTTTGCCTTGTATGTGATACGTCTCCAACGTATCTATATTTTGTTGTTGTTCCATGCTGTTATATTATCATTTTTGGATGTTTCATAATCATTTTATAGTCATTTTATATCATTTTTGGTACTAACCTATTGACATAGTGCCAAGTGCCAGCTGCTATTTTATGTATGTTTTTTACATAGCAGGTAATCAATATCAAATGGAGTCCAAATGGAGCGAAACTTTCTGTGATTTTTTTGGACCGGAAGACATACAATGGGCCGGAGAAGCGCTTGGGAGGTACTTTGAGGGGAGCACAACCTACTAGGGCGCGCTTGGAGGCCCAGGCGCACCCTGGTGGGTTGTGCCCACCTCGGGTGCCCCCCGGGCCGCCTCTTTGCTCTATAAATACCCCAATATTCCATAAACCCTAGGAGAGTCGATGAAAATCAATTCCAGCCACTGCAGAGTCCAAAACCACCAGATCCAATCTAGACACCATCACGAAGGGGTTCACCACTTCCATTGGTGCCTCTCCGATGATGCGTGAGTAGTTCTTTGTAGACCTTCGGGTCTGTAGTTAGTAGCTAGATGGCTTCCTCTCTCGTTTGATTCTCAATACAATGGTCTCTGGGAGATCCATATGATGTAATTCTTTTGCGGTATGTTTGTTGGGATCTGATGAACTTTGAGTTTATGATCAGATCTATCTCTTTTTATCCATGAAAGTTATTTGAGTTTCTTTGATCTCTTATATGCATGATTGCTTATAGCCTCGTATTTATTCTCCGATATTTGTGTTTTGTTTGCCCAACTCAATCTATTTATCTTGCAATGGGAAGAGGTGCTTTGTAGTGGGTTCGATCTTACGGTGCTTGATCCCAGTGACAGAAGGGGAACCGACACATATGTTTCATTGCTACTAAGGATAAAACGATGGGGTCTATTTCTACATAAATAGATCTTGTCTACATCATGTCATCATTCTTATTGCATTACTCCGTTTCTCCATGAACTTAATACACTAGATGCATGCTGGATAGTGGTCGATGTGTGGAGTAATAGTAGTAGATGCAGGTAGGAGTCGGTCTACTAATCTTGGACGTGATGCCTATATAATGATCATTGCCTGGATATCGTCATGATCATTTGAAGTTCTATCAATTGCCCAACAGTAATTTGTTTACCCACCGTTTGCTATTTTTCTCGAGAGAAGACACTAGTGAAACCTACGGCCCCCGGGTCTCTTTCTCATATTATTTGCCTTTGCAATCTTTTTTCCTTTGCTTTTATTTTCAGATCTATTAAACCCAAAAATACAAAAATACCTTGCTGCAATTTATTTTATTTGGCGTTCGATCTATCAATATTTACAATTCTCTCATGTCTGTTTGCCAATTTCTGGCATCGTTACCCGAAAGGGATTGACAACCCCTATTACACGTGGGTTGCGAGTATTTGTTATTTGTGTGCAGGTGCTGTTTACATAATGTTGCTTGGTTCTCCTACTGGTTCGATAACCTTGGTTTCATTACTGAGGGAAATACCTACTGTCGCTGTGCTACATCATCCCTTCCTCTTTGGGGAAATACCGATGTAGCTTCAAGCCGCATCAGTATGCTTGTTGGCTTGCTAATTAGATTGTGGCCTAGCATATTTAGCTTTAAGATTACTTGTCATATAGGTTGTGTTCACCTAGTTGCATATCTAATGAACCATATTTATCTCCTAAACCTTAAAATTGACAAGAAAGATTAAAATTTGTAGTCTCCTATTCACCCTCTCTAGTCGACCGTATCGATCCTTTCAAGTGTTTTGTGTAATCATTAGATTTTTAGTTAGCATAGTGATTCTGCAATTCACTGAATTTGTTCAGTGTTAACATTTAATTAGATTTTTTCATTTTGAATAGTTAACTGAATTTGTGCAGTGTGAATTGATAACTAAACTTTTGCAGTTATTATGTTAACTGTTAACTGAATTTGTGCAGTGTGGATAGATAAATGAGTTTTTCGGTTATTATGTTAACTGGATTTGGTTAGTTAACTGCCTTTTTGAACTTAAGTATTTTCATTTTACAAATACGTCACCATTTGTGCACATAACTTAATGTTTGCATAGGTTTATGTGAATTCTCTATTGTTTTCTGTTTAGGCCTAATTGTAATTTTCTCTTTTTTCAATTGATAGGAAGCACCTAAATGCAACTATGTTGAGTGGGTTGACCCTGAATGGCTTGCCCCTTTAAAGACGAGCCTAGCTAGGATATGTGACATGTATGAGAATGAGAACAAGCTGAGGCTGAGGAAAAATGTAGTTAATGCAGAAGAAAATTTCAAGATCCTGGGAGAGAAGGAGAAGGTGGAAAAAGAGTTGAAGTTTTTTAAGGTTGATTTTGTAATAGTGGTGGCTGGCAAAGAGTAGGCATTGGCCCAATTAGGTAACACACAACTTTCTCTGACAGACTTGAAGCAAGAACTTGACAAGAAGAAAATTTGTGACAAAACTGTCACAAATATTCATTAGGTTGTGAGGGCCAAGGGAGAGAAAGAGAGGGACCTGATGCAGCAAGAGAGGGAGAAATTAATGGAAGAGAGGGACAGTTTGGTGTTGCACAGAGATCAGCTAAAGTAAGATAAAAATAAGTTGGAGTACACGATGGGTGATCTTTTCAAGCATAATGAGGAAACTAGGGGCAAGATAAGGAAGCTAAAGGAGACGCTGGATGAATTTGACTGATGATGTGCACTATTGTGGTAATGGCTCCATAATTTCTCAGTTAACTGAATTATTTCAGTAAACTAAATTATTTCAGTTAACTAAATTATAAAGGTAAGTTACTTTATCTAAATCAGCTAACTGAATTTTTTCAGTTAACTGAAAGTTACTTTATCCAGTTTAACTAAATTTGTGTGTAAGTGTGAATAGCTAAGTGACTTGTCCAGCTAAGAAAATTTGATTCTAAGTGCAAATTTAGAATTTGCATGAGGAGGCATCAGCGTACATCCTATTTTGGTACAATAAAACATATGTGCCTACATAATGTTGCATTCTCTTTTTTGGAAAGTTGTAGCAACAGACCACAACAAAAAAGGCACATTAGACCAACATAGGAGCACAACACAACAACAATTGCAGTAACATAAAGGAAATAAAACATCTTCATCCATAATATAGCAGAGCAGTACTTGTTCACATCAAAGTCCATTGGTAGTTCATACATTAAACCGGTTGAATGTGCTCAAATATAGGATCACACCTAAGCAACATGCCCAAAATATTCCTAACTTATATGTTGCAATATACCAACATACCTAAGCTCTTCTTTAAGAATCTTCATTTTATCAGCACAAGCTTTAGTTGATCTTCAACAGCTTCGGGCACTCCGAGCGGCGAGGCTCCCCTGCAACGAGAGCCCTCTTCTTCCCTACCGCCCTCTTCTTCTTTTGGCCCTGGCCTGGTTCCTGCACCACGACCTCCTCCTCAGCTTGTTTCTTGACGATGGTGATGTGAGCGCATCTGGAACATCCGATAGTGCCTCCATGATGATTGGGAGGTTTTTGTCACCCTCCTTGGCGCCCACGGCCAGTGCTACTATCTGCACATCGTCCGGCTCATCGTAGGAGAACACAGCGACCTCGACCTCCTCTTCATCCGTAACATCCCAATTTTCAATTTGGATGTTATACATAGGTCATCATATGCATATTATATTTTATTTTCATTTTGGTTGAGATCCTAAAAATCTTAAGCAACTCAAGGACCCAAGGAGAGAGTTGGAGATTTCACAAATTTTCATATTTGATTTTTTCTCAAATTTGAAAAGATGATCAATTTGATTTTAATATTTTTCTCTCCAATTATTTCCCATAATAAAAATCAATGAGAGAAGATAATATGACATCTTCAAAAGAGAGGAATATTGGAGAATAAATTTTAAAATCAAATTAATATTTTATTGGTATTTTATTTGAATTAGAAAATATGCATTTTTAGGCCAGAAAAATGTTCACCTTGTCCTAAATATTAGGTTTGGACGGTGAAAATTATTTTTGGTATTTTTAAAAATTCTTTTATATTTTATTAGGATTTTCTTTTAGACGAAATTTATTTAAGAAAAAACTTCGTCGCCCGACTGGGCCGAAGGCCCAGCCGAGCCTGCCCACCGCGCGCCGCTTCCTGCTCGGCAGAGTCCCGCCGCCGCCCGACTCGCCGGAGTCCAAGCCGGACTCCGGGTCCGCCACCGCCCGCCCCTTCCACCAAGTCGTCCCCGGGCCCCTTTTATAACCGCCCCAGCCCTGCCGCCTCCTCCTCATCCCGCCACCACAGCCGCCGCCGCCTCCCCGCCGCCGCAGCCGCATCGCGCCGCTAGCCACCGCTGCTCGCCGCTCGCTGCCATGTGCCGCGCCGCGCCCCATCGCCGCTCCCGCGCCGCCGGCGCACCCCGCCTCGCCGGACCTTACCGGAACACGCCATCAGTTTTCGCCGGTTTTTAGGTAAAACCTAGATCGGTTTTTTAGGGTTTCGACGATTTATTATTTCTTTCGGGTTTTCATTTTAGTTTTAGTTTATTTAGCGAACGTTCACCGGTTAGCTTCTGTTAACGAACGGTTTTCGTTTGTTAGTCTCTGATAGCGGACGTTCGTCCTATAGATTTTTCTTTCTAGTTTTACTTTCGGCCAGGGACCTATCTGCGAATTCTTTTATCACAGATTAGCCCCTGCACTTCAAACCCTCGCTGCTCTTTGCTCGTTCATCCAAATCTAGTGAAACCAACGTCAAAATCTTCGTCTTGTTCCCCCCTTTCCAGATAATCAACTTGAACATGGTTTTGACAGATTAAAATTTGGTTTCAAGCAGATTTGAATTCGAACTTCTTTTGATTGTAGTTTGAGTTTTGTAGCTCCGGTTCGATTGATTCTTTTTGCAATTTGAAGCTCTTCAGTTGAACTTTCAATTTGGATCTTTTCTCTTGAATTTTACCCTTGAATCTTATGCTTGAGTGCTTATGTATGCTATTTTTTGATCATGATAGAGTTTCTGGAGTGCAAGGCTTGCTACTACGAGTCACTAGGGTTTTCAGATCGCCAGCAAGGCAAGTAACACTTTGATCATATTCCTTATTACCCAGTTTTTATGCATTAGTTTCAATCCTCAAACACTGCATGTTTAGGTCTTGAATACTTGTGGGTATTGGGAAGTAGCTGATGAGGTAGAACCTATTGTCTTTTATACAAACCTTGGGAGTTACTACGTTATGCTTATACTGCTATGCTATGCTTGTAGACGTGATTTGGTTTGAGTGATCCATGACAGATGTGAGAGTTTAATTAATGGTTAAACTTAAGGTGGCTACTTTAATACACATCTGGGTGGATTGGTTGCGGGCACCTGGAGAATCCAGTGTTGTCCTAGGATATCCTGGAGTACCTGTGTGATCATCCTATGGTTTGCCACCCAGGCTCAAAGGGATCATAAGATTATTCATGCTAGAAACTTACGTGTGCAGCCACAAGCCATTATGGGCTCTGGCATAGTTGAGTATGCTGTGTGACCTTTTTCAGTGGTAGGCTAGCAGATGTAGGGGAAGTAGGTGGTACTATCTACCCAGAGTAAAGAGTTAATGCTTCGGAAAGACTGTGTCTCGGTCATCCGTTTCTCAAATAACATATAGTGCGAGAAATTCAATGGAGGAGATCGAGTCTTGTGGGGAAAAGTGTGAAAACCTCTGCAGAGTGTATAAACTAATCATGGTTAGCCATGTCCCCCAGTTATGGAGATCCTGAGTATCTGGTACTTGAATTATTATGTTGATCTCATCACTCTACTTAATTAATTTGTGGGGATTATAATTGTTATTTTGGGATTGAGTTGGAGGAACCTTCTCAATATTTTTCTCAACAAACTTTGTACTTCAATAAAATATATTCCTTTGTTGTAGGGAAAAACTAGCTTTATGCAAACGATAACCATAGAGCCTCCACTAGCCATATATGCATATAGTGTTAGTTGTTACTTGTTCATTGCTCTATAGTGTTATCTTGCTAGCATATTCCATGTGCTAGCCTACACAGGCTGCAACGTATTATGTTGCAGAGTTTTCAGACGAAGAGTAAGGTGCGCTAGGTCGTTGTCGTGCACTTAGCTATGCCGTTGGAGTTGATGGACTCATTTACCTTCAAAGCTTCCGATGTTATCTTATTTAGATGGCCTTCGGCCATATTATTGTAATAGTTCTCGTTTGAGACATTCGGTGTAATAACGGTGTGATTGAACTCTGTTATAAATCCTCGAGTACTGTGTGTATCAGCATTACAGATCCAGAGATGAGACTTATGCACAGAGATTTGACCGTCTGAGGTCGGATCGCTGCATCGTCAGGCGACTCTCCCTCCATCTCATAGTCGAGTTCGCGTCGGAGTCCAGATGCGCGTACTCTGAGTTGAAGGAGTCTATGTCGGAGACGTCATTGGGCAGAAGCAACTCTGGATTGAAGTGGTCCCAGTATGCGATGTTGACTGGTGCAGGGAGGGCGAGGACGATGTCGTCAACGCGCTCCATCCTCGACGCGATGTAGGCCACAACTATTTTTCATTTTATTTCTTATTTCAAATTTTAGAAACAGGCTCAATGTTAATCATTTATAGCAAAATTCAGTCAACACCAACATTCAGGTAACAACAACATTCAGTTAACAGCAACAAAGCTCACTTAATAGAATTCAGTTAACACCAAAATCAGTTAACGTTCACTTAACATCCAAAATTCATAATTCAGTTAACACCAAAATTCATAATTCAATTAACTGAAATTCTGAATTCGGTTAAGAAACATCAGTTAACACGAAAATCCAGTTAACCGAAATCCAGAATTCCTTTAAGAAAATTCAGTTTATAGCAGCATTGAGTTAATAGCAAAATTCAGTTAACATCAATAATAAATTAGTTAACTACATGAAATTCAATAAACATTCACTTAACATCCATTATAATATTTAATTACAAAAAAGGCAATGAATGCCATGGTTTGCCATAAAAAGTTGGCAATGTATGGCACAATTTGATATCAAAAAGTAGGCAATGTATACCATAGTTTGCCATCAAAAAGTAGGCAATGTATGCCATACTTTTCCATAACAAAAAAATGCCAGTTCATGAGTTACATCATTATAGGACTTAACAAAAAATGGCACTCAAACCTGCCACTGAATCATGCATCAGGAAATTCATCAGAAGGAGCATTGAGGTGAGGAATTTGGCTGCCCATGTCATCTCCAAACAACTGCCATCATGCCCTCTCACCTGAATTTCCTCCTCCTCTGCCTCTCCATTCATCTGGACGTCTTCCTCCTCTGCCTCTCTAGGCATGCACATTTCTGCCTCCTCTCCCTCTCTCTGGAACTGCACTTGCTCCTCTTCCTATCCCTGAAACTGTAGTTCCTCAAGTCCCTCCCCCTGCATCAACACTCGCTGCTCTTCACGTCCCTAAAACTGCACTTGCTCCTCTCCCTCTCCTTGCATTTGGATTTCCTTTTCCTCTGCCTCTCCTTTTCCTTCCTCTTCCCCTACCAGTAGGTTGAGATCCTTCTCCTGTGTGAGCTGCTGTTCTTGCCCTTGTCTGCCTACCTATGTTCATCTTTGTAGTGACCTTGGGCTGGGGTTTTTCAGTCCTAGCAGCAGCAACAAATGAAGATTGCTCAGGCAATGGGCCATGAACCCTTTGAGGAGCTCTTCTCGTTCTTTCTCTGTTGGCCATGTTAAAAACCATACTGGTTGGTGACACACTAGGATCCAACCAAGGATCTGGCCTATTTGAAAAGATGTTCTGCAAAGAAACAAGGTCAAGCTCATTTTCATCAGTTAAGCTCATTTTCTTCAGTTAAACTCATTTTCTTCAAGTAAGCCCATTTTCTCCAGTTAAGCTAATTTTATGCAGTTAAGCTCATTTTCTTTTGTTAAGCACATTTTCTTTGGTTAAGCACATTTTCTTCAGTTAAGCTAATTTCCTTTAGTTAAGCTCATTTTCATCTAATAAGCAAATTTTCTTTAGTTAAGCTAACTTTATGCAGTTAAGCTCCTTTTCTTCACTTAAGCATGTTGACATGGTTTTTGACCAAAACAAAATAGAGTGCAAATACTGTACCAAAAGTTAGATAACTGCAAATGGAAAAAATCCATTTAATAATGAAAGGAAACAATTTAAACATAGTCGATCGTTCAAAGCAATGGCTAATGGAAATAATGGTATGATATATTGCCGAATGTTGATATTACGGACATCGAAAAGATCCGGTAATTATAAAATGTGACGGAAAAATAATAATCATCAAGTTGTTGTCCTAAGGAAATTACAGAGGACAGATAGCTTGCGTACGTGTACCGTCACCGACCTAGAATTCTAATGTCAACATAAAATCCCGGCATCTAAGACGAGCGCCGGTATCGGCAAAATATAACATGTATGAATGCGGCCCCACCAAAATTTCATTGTAATTAACTAAGTTTATAGAAAATATAATCTAAAGCCAATAATAACATTGAGTCATTGGATAACACGTGCATACGTACATACACGTATAAGATGTACGTACATGACATGGCCTATATAATCTAATACGTAATTGATTTCCTGATCAATGCATAGACATGCATGCATGTGTATTAGGTTCTCCAACTAAATCAAGAGGCTCATACGATGTGTTAGTTCAAGCCATATATGCATGCAATTAAAGCTTAATCAAATAATTAGGCTTAATGGGCCCAAGACCTACACGTTGTAAAAAACTTGGCCTAATTAAGCCCATATTGGCTGATGGGACCTTGCCGGTTAATTAGCAATAAAGAAATAAGAGAAAGGAAAAGAACAGCCCACGTTCCCATGATCTCACGATCCCACGTACACAGGACGTGGGCAGGCGAGCGCGGCAGTGATCCAAAAATCAGAGCTAGCTCCAGCCCTCCCTATAAATACCTCCTCGCTCAGCATACATAGGGTCGGCCTTTTAGTTCGTTCCTCTTCTCTGCCAAAAATCATACAGACACAGTGGCACATAAGGAGAGAAGGAGGAAGGCCTACAGGAGGTTTGAAAGGTGAGATTCAATGGCTCTCCTCTAGTCCCTGGTTTGGCCATTGTGGTACAGGCCAAGGAGCTTTCTTTCCATTCTTCTCCCAAATCTCAAACCCTTGGTTCGGCCATCACGGTACAAATCAAGGGACATGTTTCATCTTCCCAAAATTCTTATTCTTGGTTCGGCCATCGCGGTATAAATCAAGGAGCATGTTTCATCTCTCCAAATTCTTGCCCTCGGTTCGGCCATTGCAGTACAAACCAAGGTGCATGTTTCATCTATATTAAAATTTCATCTTTGGTTCGGCCACTGTGGTACAAACCAAGGAGCATGTTATAGCTACGTCAAATTTTTGTCCTTGGTTCGGTCATCGCTGTACCAATCAAGGAGCATGCATATTTCTTTTACATGTTGCATATGCTTTGTCCTAATGATCTCCTTCTTGGTTTGGTCCCCTTAGCGATACAGGCCAGGACGAGCGTCTCGCTTCTTGGTTTGGTCCCTATATGCGGATACAAATCAAGAGAGTGTCATAGGTATAAAAACCTCATAAAAATTGCCTTAATTTGGTCATCATAAAAAAATTGGATATGACTAAGTTGGAACGAAATTACAAACGTGCTAAACTGAACTCATGATAAATTCTTGTTTGGTTGTGCTACGGGCATTATGTGTCATACTAGTTGCAATACAAATAGGAGCATAAAAATATATATTCCTTCACTTGGTTACGCTACATGCGGGCATTATCATATTGGTACGTGGTTAGTAGTAATACAAGCAAGGCAAAACTTAATTTAAAATGCGTTCATGTTGCACTCACCAAAACCAAAATCATGCAAGATGAATTATAAAACATGTTGCATCACAAAAACCAATCTTACTTGGTTGCGCTACACGCGGGCATTATCTAAATGCTACGCAGTGTTAGTAGTAATACAAGTGAGAGAAAACTGAACAGAATATTCAGGCCACATATTTGGGCCAAAGTCAAATAAAATATGGCATGAAATGCTCCAACGCCATAAGAGCCTAAACTATTAGCATCATGAATATTGCACATCATAAACCAACTTTACTTGGTTACGCTACACGCGGACACGATATTCATGTTACATGGTGTTAGTAGTAGTACAAGCGAGATAAAACTAAACAAAATACCTGGGCCACATGTTTTGGGAAAAATTCAAATAAAATATGTCATAAAATCCTCCAATGCTATAAGATCCTAAACTATTAGCATAATCACAAATGGATATCACAAACTCACTTTACTTGGGTTACACTACACACGGGCGCTAATGAAATAACGCTACGTGGATTTAGTGCTAATACCATCTAAGGTACAAATATAAAAAAATATATGTCATATGACTCATGCAATACCATAATTTTCCAACAAACCCTTTGATTTGTTACGCTGCATGCGGGCATTATCTTAGTGCTACGCAATATTAGTAGTGATACAAGTAAAGTAGAACTTAATAAAAATAACTTTACTTCACATCCACATATGCATACAAATTCATGCAAAATACATGATAAGGCATATTCCATGTAACCCACATAGGCTTTAAACAAAAAAAATATCATAAACAAATTCCATTCGGGTCAAGCTACACATAGGTGTCATAGTATTGCACCTTGTAGTTAGTTGTGATACTGTGTGGACTCAGAGTCAACAAAATATGGCACATATCACATGCACTATAAAAAGCATCAAGATTGTGTCAGAAAGCTTTAGTCTGTTACGCTACACGAAGGCACCACATCAGTGCTACATGATGATAGTAGTAATGTGATGATGCAAAACTTACTAAAATTAGCATGTCACATACATTCATGCTACCAAAACCTATATCACACAAAATTCCTAGAGAAAAATACATACTATCCTATGTGACAAACATAGGATAAAACTATGCCTAATCAAAATCAATCTCAATTTTGCATGCAAATGAGGTTGAACACGAACAAATTGTTGCATGTGCAAAGAAAATATATTCCCAAACATCAAACATGAAATCATGGAGAAGTACTTGCATGAAAGCACACTTCAAGTACCCAAGCAGGAGTGCATCAACGGTCGCGAGGAGGATTTTTCTTGTAGCATATTGTAATAGGAATGTGTTGCTATGTTATGTAATAGATATGTTGGAATTCTTAATCAGGGGTTTTCTCTCCGGAGATGTAATTAACAAAATGTGTATGTAAATGTAAGAGTTCTGGAAATAAAGTACTTGTAATGTTTGATCTTCATTTTATTTTATGCATGTATGGACTTAAAATTATTCATTCTGTATCAATGACGTGGACGCGTGTCTCACGCCCGCCATTTTCTCGTCATCAGATTCTGGCACGCCCGGTGGGACCTATTTCTCCCCTCATATCCTCGAATTCCAACATAGTATTGTAACACATGAATTTCCATAGTACATAAAACATAAAATATTATGTAAACATACACAAAAAAAAGATGAAGAAAACTAGTATATGGTTTTCTTTAGTTTGAAGGTATGGAAGGTCGGGTGCCGCAGTCAGTGATACTCCGCATTGGAGACATTTGGCTTGATGTGCCAGTTGGTCCATGTGTGACTTCAACAAATCGACATATGGATATTATGACGGCATCACCAAATGAACATGACCAAGGAATGGAAGTATTCTCTCCACTCAAGTTTGGGGGAAGTATGAGGGTAGATAAAGTAGGAAAAGGGAAGACAATGGACAAACTCCACTATGACCAACCTATGAATGGGGGCAATACCATGATTATATTTCCCTCCTCGTTGTTTATGCATGGAAGGACATCAAAGGTTCAGAATAAAGTTCAAGTTGATGCTTCAGAGCCTATTCTTTCGTTGGCCGATAAATCCAGTGGAGAATGCTCTGAGACAGTTCTCAAGTTTTTCCTTGAATGCAAGAAAAAGCACCCCAATTGCCATGGCTATGAAACATGTCATGTGAACCCAACATCAACATTGTCAAGTCCCTTGTCGTCATCAACACCCGTCGCATATGATTTCTCTCTGACTTCGTTTGAGTCGATGTGCCATCAACCTCAGCGAAGAAATGTTTGCCATGTCAAACTTCGCAATATTAAGGTCAACAAAGTCCATGTCCAATTCCCCAAGAGTGTGGACAACAATCATCCAGACTGCCTTTTTCATATCAGTAAGGGCGGTATTAGAATTCATACTATGGTGACTAGCAACCCTTCAACAGTTGTTGCCTTCATCAGGTTCTGCTGGAAAAAGTATCTTAATCACGCCAAGTGGCGTGTGTTGGCCTTGACTGTGAATACACTAGATATGTCCACAACAAGGAGCGTAAGAAGCTTCCACTTGAGCAACAAGTTGCTCTCTCTAATCAAGAGCCACAATGCGCTGCTATCTTGCAACTCTGTGTGGGCAAGCATTGCCTAATTTATCAACTATACCAGGCTCAGGCCAGGAGTCTTAGCCTCCACTTCTCCGCAGCTTCCTTGACAATGACACCGTTGAATTTGCGGGTGCCACCATTGGCAATGACATCGCAAAACTCAAGTTCTGTAACTTGGGTATCAGAAAACCCGTCGATGTGCGGGGACTGGGTATCAAGGTTCATAATCAAAAAGTTGGCAACTTGGCTTCATTGGAGAAGCTAGCAAAGAAGGTTGCAAACATAAGTCTTAACAAGGACAAACGCATCACTGTCAGTCAGTGGGAGAAGTCCAACCTGGACCGTGACCAAATCAAGTATGCACACTTGGATGCCTATGCGAGCTTCGAGGTTTATATGCGACATTCCAACATAACCGGTTATCTTAGAACCCACTGAAATGTTTGTTTCTGGGTGAAATATGTAACTGGTTATCTTAGAGCATGTTGAAATGTTTCCTCCCAAGTGAAGTATGTAAGAAAAGGTTGTTGAGTCTTGATCAAGGAAAATATGTACACGAGCATTGTTTCTTTATATTATGGTTATTCCTAATTTTCTAGGTGCATTTTTGATATGACGATGCAGGGAAGCAAATGTTCTTGTATCATCATAATTTTGTTCTCATAGAAGACAAGTGAATCTGAATAGAAATGACTTATATTTTGCATTAATACTCGCAATACAAATGTTGCAACATTATGTGCACTTAATTTAATGAAAATTGTGACACACAAAAGGAAAATTACTCCATACCCTCAAGAGTATAAACTGGGCCACAAAAAAAAACTCCAACGACCTATGAGTATAAACTGTGATGAAAAAAAATCGTCAAGCTACTCCATACCCCCAAGAGTATAAACTAGAGCACAAAAAAAACTCAAACGACCTATGAGTATAAACTATGATGAAGAAAAATCGTCAAGCTACTCCATACCCTCAAGAGTATAAACCGGGGCACACAAAAAAACTCCAATGACCTATGAGTATAAACTGTGATGAAAATAAATCGTCAAGCTACTGCATACCCTCAAG
>NC_041386.1:136179480-136188504 GCF_002162155.2 Triticum dicoccoides | reverse complement strand
GATGGAAAAAATCGTCAAGATTCTCCATACCCTCAAGAGTATAAACTGGGGCACAGACAAAAAATACTCCAACGACCTACGAGTATAAACTGTGATGCAAAAAAATTGTCAAGCTACTCAGTACCCTTAAGAGTATAAACTGGGGCACACAAAAAAAACTCCAACGGCCTATGAGTATAAACTGTGATGAAAAAAATCGTCAAGCTATTCCATTGCCTCATGAGTATAAACTATGTCATATATAAAGAAAATATTACTCCAACAGCTTATGAGTCTAAACTGTGATGCAAAAAAAATCATCAAACAAACTCCGAAATAACGTGAGTATAGATTGTGTCATATAAATAAAATTTACTCCAAAAGCTCACGAGTTTAAACCATGTGATAAAATATAGCAATTTTACTGCAATAACTTATGAGTTTAAACTGTGACATAAAATCTATCACTCGAATAAACTTACGAGTATAAACTGTGACATAAAAATATACTCCAATGCCTCATGAGTATAAACTATGGCATATATAAAGAAAATATTACTCCAGCAACTTACGAGTCTAAACTGTGATGCAGAAAAATCATCAAACAAACTCTGAAATAACATGAGTATAGATTATGTCATGTAAATAAAATTTACTCCAAAAGCCCAGGAGCTTAAACCCTGTGATAAAATATAGCAATTTTACTCCGATAATTTACGAGTATAAATTACGACATAAAAATATACTACGCCAATATCTTACGAGTCTAAACAATGGTAGTACAAATAGAAATAAACTGATGGTTCAAATACCTTACGAGCTAACTATGGTCAACGTGAGCAAATTTATGTGATTAGTGTAAGGTGTGGTGCACTAAGAAAATACGAACCATGCTTCAACTACTCAAGACATAAAAAATTGTTGTGTAAATGGTTATAACAATGAGTGGAACATAAAGAATGACATAGTTGCCCATCGCGAAGTAAAATGCTATATAATAAAAGGCAAAATAAAATGAAACACAAATATGAGAATGACTCATTCCTATCAATTTTGAAGAAGGAATGTGTGCTCCATGATGATCTCTATGCTTGAATATTGTTTGTTACTTCCATGATGGGCCCAAATGGGATACTAGCGCCAAGAAGGTGGTGTCATAAAAGAGCACCACCATGCTCAAAAAGTTTTCGACAACCCCAAACGGATGCAACTCCACTGAAAGTAAATAAATATGGAAGTTCATGGGAGAAGATTCAAAAGAGTGCAGGGAGCAAGTTTTACCCTGAATCTCCTATAGTACTAAGCATGACTTCCTAAAACTATTCTCCATAGATTTTGGGCGAATATTAGATCCAAAGATCTCCTAATATGTAGGACTTGTGAGACGTGTAAATGGAAATTTGTTCTGGGTACCCCATGGCGCGCGAGAGGGATGTTCATCTACATCACTCCCATATATAACTTTATGCAAGCACATGAAGATCCTACCCTAGGAGGTTGGGGGAAAATCAACCTTACGTTATCCAATATGCTAAGGACAAATTCATCCAAAGATGTCCAAGGCTAGCGAAACACAATAGCTTTGAAGGTTGAAGGCATCCACAAATGTTACATACATATCACCTTTTATATTTAGGGTGAATGCCAAAACCTCTATCGAGGAATACATGGGTAAAGTGCATCTCGCCCTTCAACAAAAGTGGGAAGAGATTGTTGACTTTTGAAATCATTTGGCCACTAAACAAAACGAAATACATCATGTTGTTGAGGAGACCGTCCATCTCGAGGCTCATTGTGTATATAAACATGCATACTGCATCATGAGGCTAGGGTACATCAAACCCTACAACATGAGCTACGTAAAATAAAATACTCTGAATCACATGAGTATAGTAAGATGTTCAAGGCAACATGAATGTGGATTGTTAGCCAAATGTACAAAAAAATTATATATAGTCTAACATCTTAAGAGTATAAACCGTGCTACAAAAAATCAACGAAAATAAAATATTCATCAAAAATTTGAAGTTCAAACGTGTGCATCTAGGAGTAAATACTCCTAACATCAAATTAAATAACCATATGTCTAAAAGTGCTCTGATGCTTCAAGAGACAAAACTGCAAGCATACATTATTCTCTCGAGCAAAAGGTGCAAGAGCAATAATATTTCGCCAAAACTTGCCTCACTGGCTCAAATTGGAAATGCAAGTATGCGTAAAAAATCACTGTCTTGTCAGCCTACATAATGATTGATCTACATTTTAGAAGTGTTTCTAGAAAATAGCAGAAGAATCACTCATAATCAAGTGGCTAAAGCCCACCCGGGAGTACCACCGAAACGAAAAAAGGATCAATTACGCTCCTTTGTTTCTTTTGAACAGAAATATGTTAACAACAAACAATATCTTCTATGAAATCGTAGAAAGTTAAAGAACAATCAATTTCAAACATATGAGCCAATGCCATATCAACATAAGTTAGGTCGTTGAAATAACCTTCTAATGCTTAACAAGATAAAAGTATAGGCATGGATATTCTATGTATAAAAAAGCCTACTCTTTCATGAGTCTAGCGAGACACCAAACTAATAGCATCATCATTTAAAAAAAAGGGTCATGTGAATTAACAAAAAATAATAGTCAATAAATATGATCAACTTGACAAATACATACAAAAGGTATACCATTAAAATATGGTGGTAAATCAAGAGCATTGGGACAGGGGCACCATCATCCAAGGGTGCTACATGTGAAGCATATATCCGATGGCACATGGGGAAAATGCACACTCAATATCTAGTGCAAAAAGAAAAAGAAATCCTCCCAACAGGTTGGCGATAAATCCATTCTTGCCATATCCTAAAATACTGGGGGCAAACCCATCAAAATTTGTCCAAAATAATCAAAAGAAATCCTCCCAACAGGTTGGCGATAAATCCAATCTTGCCATATCCTAAAATTTATCAATACACATGCTTCCGAATTTCTCAATGAAAAAGTTGTGGATGAGCTCATACCATGATCTTTCATATGGTATATAATCCTAAGGGTGCAATGTAGTGCAACCAGACATCAAACCAAGTGACCTTCAGGTTACATATGGTTATGCCAATTTTCATGTAGAACAAATTCTACGGGTTGAGGAGTGACTTCTGTTGAGGAGAAATTATCTCAATTAAATATTTTCCTCCATTAAAACTAGGAAGAATCTGCATATCTTCGAAATAAATAACACATCCTCAAGAAAAGAGAATTATGTACCTTCTTGTGTCACTCTTGAGATAATAAAATATGTGATTTCCCAGCAAGCTAAGGCTCAATATATGGAGACATAGCATGCCAACGAGCCAAGATATGTCAAACCATACCCTCCATATGGTAGTTTGACTGCTTTTCCAATCGAATGTTAACATATAGCTTATATAGTTGTCGTGTACCAAGATTCAACATGTAGCAAAGCTATATATACTATTGACAAACGTTCAAATTTCATTAGAACTAATTGTGTCCTTGTTACAATAAAGTTACAACCATGTTTGATCAAGACTCGGCAAAAAAATTGCAAGATGTCCTTCTTGGATATTTTGCAACACAAAAAATGTCGCATGTTTTCCCAAATTGGCATATACAAAGGAAAAGTTGTACAAAATTGCTTTCCAAGTTATTGTTAGGTGAAGAGCTTTAAGCCTCAGTGTGACAATTCATAGAGGTTGGCACAATATGGATGTCTCCAGTCTCCTACCAAGTGTGGCCTGGCACTTACAAGGGGTGCGACCAATCACTTTTAAGGACTTGGCCCTCAAAGCCACCGACATAGCAAACCATGAAGGAAAAAGTTGCTCATTGGAAAGAGTTACGACTAAAATGAGCAAAAAAGTACTCCAACATAAATTATTGGCACGATGCAACCACATCGATAGAAAATACTTTGATGTTACGCAAAGTATGATTCGCTAGCCGCATGACTAAAAAAGCGTGATATGTGTATCCTTCATATGGAAAATATAAAAGCCTAGGTTATATGAGTGGAAACTAGTAGCCACATGTGATAAAAGAGAAATATAACACTCCCATGCTATAAGAGTATAAATTGGTAGCCATATATGAAGAAAAAGAGATATAATGCTCCAATGCTATATGAGCCTAAACTACAAGCGTTGTGTGAAACTTTGAACACACACATAAATGCTCCAATGCTATATGAGCCTAAACTATAAGCGTCATTGAAACATTTTTACGTGCATAGAAAATGCTCCAATGCTATATGAGCCTAACTATAAGCGTGTTTCAAAAATGTTGAATTTGATCCAACCTTCATGAGTTTGATCTCGCAATGTTAAGTTGTGCGCTCCAAAAAGAAAAACTTCCGAGCCTAAATTGAAATAAAAAATGCAATGTGTACAAAAAAACTGCACATCCACGTATACCTGGCATACACTTGAGTAAGATCATATGCTAAAAAAACTAAATCCATAGCTCATGTTCGCATGGAAATACTCCAAGCATAAAAATATGGTTGTCCTGTTTCAAGCTATGGACCCGAATCAAATATCTCTTCAGACCCAAACCTCGAGGGGCATTTGTTGACATGGTTTTGACCAAATAAAAATAGAGTGCAAATACTGTACCAAAAGTTAGATAAATGCAAACGGCAAAAATCTATTTAATAATGAAAGGAAACAATTTAAAAATAGTCGATCGTTCAAAGCAATGGCTGATGAAAATAATGGTATGATATATTGCTGAATGTTGATATTACGGACATCGAAAAGAGCCGGTAATTATAAAATGTGACGGAAAAATAATAATCATCAAGTTGTTCTCCTAAGGAAATTGTAGAGGAGAGATAGCTTGCGTGCGTGTACCGTCACCGACCGTAGAATTCTCATGTCAACATAAAATCCCGGTATCTAAGATGGGCGGCGGTATTAGCAAAATATAACATGTATGAGCACGGCACCACCAAAATGTCATTGTGAATTAACTAAATTTATAGAAAATATAATCTAAAGCTAATAATAACATTGAGTCATTGGATAACACGTGCGTATATACATACACATATAAGATGTACGTACATGACATGACCTATATAATCCAATACGTAATTGATTTCCTCATCAATGCATAGACATGCATGCATGTGTATTAGCTTCTCCAACTAAATCAAGAGGCCCATACGTGTGTTAATCCAAGCCATACCTGCATGCAATTAAAGCTTAATCAAATAATTAGGCTCAATGGGCCCAAGACCTACACGTTGTAAAAAACTTGGCCTTATTAAGCCCATATTGGCTAATGGGACCTTGCCCGTTAATTAGAAATAAAGAAAGAAGAGAAAGGAAAAGAGCAGCCCACGTTCCCACGATCTCACGTACATAGAACGTGGGCAGGCGAGCGTGGCAGTGATCCAAAAATCAGCGCTAGCTCCAGCCCTCCCTATAAATACCTCCTCGCTCAGCATACACAGGGTCGGCCTTTTAGTTCGTTCCTTTCCTCTGCCAAAAATCATACACACACAGTAGCACAGAAAGGAGAGAAGGAGGCAGGCCTGCAAGAGGTTTGAAAGGTGAGATTCAATGGTTCTTCTTTAGCCCCTGGTTTGGCCATTGTGGTACAGGCCAGGGAGCTTTCTTCCCATTCTTCTCCCAGATCTCTAACCCTTGGTTTGGCCATTACGGTACAAATCAAGGGGCATGTTTCATCTTCCCAAAATTCTTATTCTTGGTTCGGCCATCGCGGTACAAATCAAGGAGCATGTTTCATCTCTCCAAATTCTTGCCCTCGGTTCGGCCATTGCGGTACAAACCAAGGTGCATGTTTAATCTATATTATAATTTCATCTTTGGTTCGGCCACTGCGGTACAAACCAAGGAGCATGTTATAGCTACGTCAAATTTTTGTCCTTGGTTCGGTCATCTTTGTACCAATCAAGGAGCATGCATATTTCTTTTACATGTTGCATATGCTTCGTACTAATGATCTCCTTCTCGGTTTGGCCCCTTAGCGATACAGGCCAGGACGAGCGTCTCGCTTCTTGGTTTGGCCCCTATATGCGGATACAAATCAAGAGAGTGTCATAGGTATGAAAACCTCATAAAAATTGCCTTAATCTAGTCATTATATTTTTGATATGACTAAGTTGGAATGAAATTATGAACGTGCTAAACTGAACTCATGATAAATTCTTGTTTGGTTCCGTTACGGGCATTATATGTCATGCTAGTTGCAATACAAACAAGAGCATAAAAATATATATTCCTTTACTTGGTTACCCTACATGCGGGCATTATCATATTGCTACGCGGTGTTAGTAGTAATACAAGCAAGGCAAAACTTAATTTAAAATGCGTTCATGATGCACTTACCAAAACCGAAATCATGCAAGATGAATTATAAAACATGTTGCATCATAAAAAACAATCTTACTTGGTTGCGCTACACGCGAGCATTATCTTAACGCTACACGGTGTTAGTAGTAATACAAGTGAGAAAAAACTAAACAGAATATTTAGGCCATATATTTGGTCCAAAGTCAAATAAAATATGGCATGAAATGCTCCAACGTTATAAGAGCCTAAACTATTAGCATCATGAAAATTGCACATCATAAACCAACTTTACTTGGTTACGCTACACGCAGACATGATATTCATGTTACACGGTCTTAGTAGTAGTACAAGCGAGATAAAACTAAACAAAATACCCGGGCCACATGTTTTGGCAAAAGTGAAATAAAATATGTCATGAAATGCTCCAATGCTATAAGAGCCTAAACTATTAGCATCATTACAAATGGATATCAAAAACTCACTTTACTTGGGTTACACTACACACGGGCACCAACGAAATGACGCTACGTGGAGTTAGTGGTAATACCATGTGTCGGTGTCATAACCGGCGGATCTTGGGTAGGGGGTCCCGAACTGTGCGCCTAAGGCGGATGATAACAGGAGGCAGGGGACACGATGTTTACCCAGGTTTGGGCCCTCTTGATGGAGGCAATACCCTACGTCCTGCTTGATTGATATTGATGATATGAGTATTACAAGAGTTGATCTACCACGAGATCGTAGAGGCTAAACCCTAGAAGCTAGCCTATGGTATGATTGTTGTTGTCCTACGGACTAAACCCTCCGGTTTATATAGGCATCGTAGGGGGCTAGGGTTACCCAGAGTCGGTTACAAGCGAGGAGATATACATATCCGTATTGCCAAGCTTGCCTTCCACGCCAAGAAGAGTCCCATCCGGACACAGGAAAAAGTCTTCAACCTTGTATCTTCATAGTCCAACAGTCCGGTCAAAGGATATAGTCCGGCTGTCCGGAGACCCCCTAATCCCGGACTCCCTTAGTAGCCCCTGAACCAGGCTTCAATGACGATGAGTCCGGCGCGCAGATTCGTCTTCGGCATTGCAAGGCGGGTTCTTCCTCCGAATACTCCATAGAAGATTTCGAACACAAGGATAGTGTCCGGCTCTGCAAAACAAGTTCCACATACTACCGTAGAGAGAATAATATTTCCACAAATCCAATCGGCTAACACATTCAGCAACATGACATCATGTCATGGCCCGGTCATTATTCTAACCGTTTTTCTCAACCATCACTACACATATCGCGGGGCGGTTTTCTTGATAGGTCTTGTCGAAGTAGAGATCGTGTCCCCCTTATTACGAGATTCTCATCAATACGGACATGGGTAACCCAACCGTGCCATCAATTACGGCGCTCGGGGAATAAGCGATTTTACCAAGTAAGTGGGGAGGCGCATCACCTCTTCCCCCTTATAAAGGCACAAAGATTCACCCTTTGTACCCACGCCTTCTTCCTCCTTGCTTATCCATTCTCGCGCACTCGAGCTCCGGCGCCCAAGTTCGCATCTTTCTCCTCAAACCACTCCAAGCATGTCCGGAGCGGGAGGCAAGTGGATGGTCTCCTCCGTCACGGAGGAGAACATCGCAAAGCTACGGGAAACCGGATATCTGGCCGCGGACATCGCACACCGGCTGCCAGATGCGGGGCAGATCATACCTACGCCTGCACCCCACGAGAGGGTAGTTTTCCTTACCCACTTTGTCCACGGACTGGGATTTCCACTTCACTCGTTTGTCCGCGGGCTCATGTTCTACTAAGGGTTGGATTTTCATGATCTGGCCCCCAATTTCATCCTCAACATCTCGGTGTTTATCATCGTGTGTGAGGCCTTCCTCCGCATCCGGCCCCACTTCGGCCTGTGGCTGAAGACCTTCAATGTTAAACCGAAGGTGGTGGTCGGCCAGCAAGCAGAGTGCGGAGGCGCCATGGTGGGCAAAATGCCTAACGTCACCTGGCTTGAAGGCTCCTATGTGGAGACCATAAAGTGGTGGCAATCGGGGTGGCTCTACATCACCGAGCCGCGTGACACCAAGTGGGTGGCGGCCCCCGAATTCCGATCCGGAATCCCCATGCGGCTCACCTCCTGGAAAGAGAAGGGCCTGTCCTGGGGTTACCCGGTAGAGCTGACCGGACTACAGACCTGCATCAAGAACATGATGAGCCAGAAAATCAAGCTCGTCAACGTGGTCTAGGTCATGCTCTTCCGCCGGATTCTTCCGTGTCAACGACGGGTATTCAATTTGTGGGAGTTCGACCCGGCCAAGCACCAGACGCTGCGAGAGCTCTTCGACACGACGCATAAGGATGTCTGGAAGGTGCTGTTCAAGGGCACCGAGGTACCTCCTCCCCTTATCGAAGACCGCAGACTCAGCGCAAAACGCCATGCCAATCCGGTAAGTTTTTATATCTCGCAGGATATTTATTTGCCCCCGCTTAATCATGTGCGGGATCTAAGCTTCCATGCCATTAACAGGACAGGGTAGAGACAGCGGAGTAGATCAATTGCCCAACCCTCCTGCCTGAAGATCTTGCAGATGCTCTCCTAACGGAGATGCTGGTTCCGGCGCCTTACGAGGTGCTGGCGAAGAAGACCAAGAAGAAGGCTGTGGGGACCCGAAAGGGTCTCCGGCGCAAGGTTGTATCGAACTCATCGTCCGATAACTCCGAC
>NC_041386.1:136177927-136179206 GCF_002162155.2 Triticum dicoccoides | reverse complement strand
GCGAAGGGTCCAAGAAGGGAAGGACCCTCCTTCCGGACTGCTCCACGACGCCCGCCCACAGCAACGACGAGTGGTTACCCAGGGACAAGCCCCTGGCGAAGTCGTAAGTATCCAGATACCATAGTAATTCATGGTATGTTTTATTGCACTGCTTCTCCTTACGCCGAATATGATTGTGCAGTCTGTCCCGAGCCCGTATTGACGTATCTTCGTCGGATGGTTCTTTGGACTCGTCGGATATGAATAGCGATTCACTTCCGACCGCCTCCACCCCTTGCCCTACGGACAACGTCGAGGTGTTGTATCAAAAGGCACCGAGCCAAGGGGAGGTAGTCCTGGGGGCGCCTCAAGGCGACCTTACGGACCCTGGGCGCAAAGGTAGCAAAACTCCCATGGGCTCCAAGTTCGGCCCCCAGACGAACACTGCGCCGGAACCTTCAGTGGTTCCGGACTCCGGTAGGCGACCCCCCATTAAGAGGGGCAAGCCGCCCGTGCCGGTGGCCTTTGTCCATCCAGAGGCACCGGACAACTTGCTGGAAGCGCTTCGCGGCGCTTCCATCGACGAAGAGCACCGCACTATCATGAGTGCGGCGATCGAGAAAGTTTAGTCCGCCAAAAACGGACTAACCGAAGCTTGTGCTAGCATCCTAACAGGCTTTGAGGTAAGCAATCAAAATATAGGAAAAATATTACCGCCTAGACAGTAGCCCCCGATGCTCTGTTTGGCGTTCGCGAAGAAAGGCCGAATAGAGGATCAAATAATTGTTGGGGAACGTAGTAATTTCAAAAAAATTCCCACGCACACGCAAGATCATGGTGATGCATAGCAACGAGAGGGGAGAGTGTTATCCACGTACCCTCGTAGACCGAAAACGGAAGCATTAGCACAACATGGTTGATGTAGTCGTACGTCTTCACGGCCCGACCGATCAAGCACCGAAACTACGGCACCTCCGAGTTCTAGCACACGTTCAACTCGATGACGATCCCCGGACTCCGATCCAGCAGAATGTCGGGGAAGAGTTCTGTCAGCACGACGGCGTGGTGACGATCTTGATGTTCTATCATCGCAGGGCTTCGCCTAAGCACCGCTACAATATTATCGAGGATTATGGTGGAGTGGGGCACCGCACACGGCTAAGAGATCAATGATCAACTGTTGTGTCTTTGGGGTGCCCCCTGCCCCCGTATATAAAGGAGAAAGGGGGAGGAGGTGCGGCCAGGCAAGGGGCGTGCCAGGAGGAGTCCTACTCTTACCAGGAGTAGGACTCCCCTCTTT
>NC_041386.1:136155500-136177508 GCF_002162155.2 Triticum dicoccoides | reverse complement strand
CCCCCTTCCTTGTCCAATTCAGACTTGGGGGGGAGGGGGGCGCGGCTGCCCCTTGGCCTCCTCTCCTCTTCCTCCACTAGGCCCATTAAGGCCCATTAGGTTACCGGGGGGTTCCGGTAACCTCCCGGTACTCCGGTAAAATGCCGATTTCATCCGGAACACTTCCGATGTCCAAACATAGCCTATCAATATATCAATCTTCATGTCTCGACCATTTCAAGACTCCTCATCATGTCCGTGATCACATTCGGGACTCCGAACAACCTTCGGTACATCAAAACATATAAACTCATAATGAAACTGTCATCGTAACGTTAAGCGTGCGGACCCTACGGGTTCGAGAACAATGTAGACATGACCGAGACACGTCTCCGGTCAATAACCAATAGCGGAACCTGGATGCTCATATTGGCTCCTACATATTCTACGAAGATCTTTATCGGTCAGACCGCATAACAACATACGTTGTTCCCTTTGTCATCGGTATGTTACTTGCCCGAGATTCGATCGTCGGTATCTTAATACCTAGTTCAATCTCGTTACCAGCAAGTCTCTTTACTCATTCTGTAATACATCATCCTGTAACTAACTCATTAGTTGCAATGCTTGCAAGGCTTAAGTGATGTGCATTACCGAGAGGGCCCAGAGATACCTCTCCGACAATCGGAGTGACAAATCCTAATCTTGAAATACGCCAACCCAACAAGTACCTTCGGAGACACCTGTAGAGCACCTTTATGATCACCCAGTTACGTTGTGAAGTTTGGTAGCACACAAAGTGTTCCTCCGGTAAACGGGAGTTGCATAATCTCATAGTCATAGGAACATGTATAAGTCATGAAGAAAGCAATAACAACATACTAAACAATCAAGTGCTAAGCTAACGGAATGGGTCAAGTCAATCACATCATTCTCCTAATGATGTGATCCCGTTAATCAAATGACAACTCATGTCTATGGCTAGGAAACATAACCATCTTTGATCAACGAGCTAGTCAAGTAGAGGCATACTAGTGATACTCTATTTGTCTATGTATTCACACAAGTATTATGTTTTCGATTAATACAATTCTAGCATGAATAATAAACTTTATCATGATATAAGGAAATAAATAATAACTTTATTATTGCCTCTAGGGCATATTTCCTTCAATAATGACTCAGGAGTCTAATCAGAATATGTCTATGTGCATATGCAGGCTTCACTGTTGGCCGCTGCCGCACGTACTGCGGAGGTCGCTGCGCTGAAGCTGGACCTTGAGCGGTCCGAGGACGAGCTCGACCTTATCAAGAGGCAGCTCGAGGAGAGCAAAGGTAAGCAATACCTTGTCTATATATTAAAAAGAAATTTGGTTATAAAATAACAGGATCATCATGAATTTGCCAGGGCCCACGACTGAGGTGGCGACCCTGAAGAAGGCGCTGTCTGAGGCCAAAGACAAAGCGGCCAAGGAGCGCATTGAGCGGGAAAAGCAAGAAGCCCGGGTAGGCGAGGTGCAGCAAGAGCTCGAGGCTCTTGCCAAAAAACACGAGTCCTTGGAGCTAGACTCTAAGACACGAGAGTCTGAGCTTGCAAAGGCGCTCGAAAGCGCATGGAGCGCCAAGGCTGAAGCCCGCAAGGCCCTCCAGGAGATTGAGGCGGTGAAGGAGATAGCGGCGGGTAAGGCATTTATTATGCAAAGCAAGCATGTGAAGGAAACTTTCCTTTACTTACCCGAATTCGGAGCTCTCCAGGAGCGTTTGCAGATCTTCCCTGCAGTGTGCTTGATGCCATGGAGTTTTACCGAGCTGAGGAGGGGAGCTCGATGGAAAAGTTGTTCTGGTCTCAGTATACTTGGACCGAATACCCAATGCCCTTGAGCGACCAGCTGAAGCAACTGGTTGAGCTTCACAAGGCGGCCGAACAGGCCATGAAGGGTCTTATAGTCCGGATGTGGCCTGGTGATCCCCTGCCTAGCAGCTACTTCGGTCTGGTGAGGCGGCTTATGGATGCATGCCCACGGCTCGAAGTCATAAAGCGGTCCGCCTACATCGAGGGTGCGCACCGGGTTTTTGCCCGGGCAAAGGTGCACTGGGCGAAGCTGGACACCGTGAAGCTGGTGAAGGAGGGGCCGCCGGAGGGCAAGGAGCATCGCTGCCCCGAAATGTATTATGACAGTGTCCTGAAGGGTTCCCGCCTTGTGGTGGATGAATGTGCCAAAGATGTAATTTTTGAATGAACATGCTCGTATGATCCTGTAATGTGAAACGAGTTCATTTGCGCTATGCAACGCTTTTTGAATTTAAAATATCACCTTCTGTGCGGCCCTTTATAAAATCTGAGAGTTGGCCAGTCGTCGGCTTCTGCCCCCATGTAACTAGTACTGGGGTGTTCGGGATAAACCTGGGCACTCTTTATCCCAATTTTGGGTCCTTCGAGGGAGATGTTCAGCACAACGAACCAGGCAATCGGACTATAAGGCTTTATCACTCTCACTTAGCCATAGAAGTCTACAATTTTAAATTTTGGCGAAGCCCCTAGTATTTGAAAGGCCGAATTTGGGGTGCTATATACGCCTAAGTCGGGTAAGGCCGACTCCTTGTCCAAAGCGGGAAAAGTCTTTAAGGACTTGAGACCTCTCGAACAGCGACCAGCTCACGTCTTATCATGACAGTCAGTTTTCGGCTTTCTCTACTGAGGTGCTCGTCCGGAAGAACCGGGACACAATCGCAGTAGTTCTCCCAGTGCTACCTTAGCCGATATAGCGGAACGTAAGGTACCAAAACATGGGAGCCGGGCAAACCCAACTATTGATCCAAGACATGATTCGGAGCTGATGCATATAATGCTATAAGTTCGGGGTGCCGCACTGTCGAAGGTGTTCGGACTTCTCACGCCGTATTATGGGGTAAACGAAAGCCCCTGGCGCACTGGCCGTACCAGAATGTACGGGTGCAAGTTGTCGTAAATGAACATATACATAAAAAAGGATGGATAATGCCATAATAGACTAATGCTATGCATTGTTATTTAAATAATACGTCGAAGCATACAGATACAAGTACTGCAATAAGGAAAAGATAGGACTATTTGACATGTCTTGTTCAAGGGCAAGCTGCATATGGGTAGTAAAAAGCGCGTGTATTGATTGTTATTAGAAACCACCTGGGGGTTCCCTTGTACGTCTTAGCTTCTTGCCTCCTTGGTTGTTCCTTCCCGTAATGTGTCCGGCAATCATACTGCCGGAAAGGGCTTCCAGGGGGTAAGGTCCTGAAAGAGAAAAAATGATAAAGGTATTCGGCCGCTAGGGAGGTTAAGCCGCATTACGGGACGTGCCCTGATCGTGCCCCCGCCTATGCCCATGGTATTTTCAGTGCGTAATTATGTACGCGCGGCACGGATTTCGTCGCTTGACTGGGACTGGGACGAGGGCCGAATTGCTAGGCGAGCTGTCAATGTGCTAGTCGATCCTATTGCAGGTTACTCCGGACTCGCTTGACGGTATCCGGGGGCTGTATCGCCGAATTGGCGGTTTGCCTTAAAAGGTTGCTTTGTGCTTCTGCTGTGAAGGCCGTAGTGTGCTCTTCCGTGCGGACCGAGCGTTCTGTGTTTCCATTGACTGTTATGACCCCCTAGGTCCTAGCATCTTGATCTTGAGGTATGTGTAATGCGGTACTGCATTGAATTTTGCAAATGCGGTTCGCCCGAGCAGTGCGTGATAGCCACTGCGGAACGAGACAATATCGAAGATTAACTCCTCGCTTCGGAAGTTGTCCGGAGATCCGAAGACCACTTCTAGTGTGATTGAGCCCGTGCAACGGGCCTCTACACCTGGGATGACGCCCTTAAAGGTGGTTTTGGTGGGTTTGATCCTCGAGGGATCTATACCATTTTGTGCACTGTATCCTGATAGAGCATGTTCAGGCTGCTGCCGCCGTCCATAAGGACTCGAGTGAGGTGAAATCCGTCGATGATGGGGTCTAGGACCAATGCGGTGGATCCGCCATGACGGATACTAGTGGGGTGGTCCCTGCAATCGAAGGTGATCGGACAAGAGGACCATGAGTTGAACTTTGGGGCGACGGGCTCCATCACATAAACGTCCCTTAGTGCATGCTTCCGTTCCCTCTTGGGAATGTGGCTTGCGTATATCATGTTCACCGTCTTCACTTGTGCAGGGAACCTCTTCTGTCCTTCCGTGTTCGGTGGCCGGGGCTCCTCCTCGTCATCACTGTGCAGCCCCTTGTCCTTGTTTTCAGCATTTAACTTGCCGGCCTGCTTGAATACCCAGCATTCTCTGTTGGTGTGATTGGCTGGCTTATCGGGGCTGCCGTGGATTTGACACGAGCGATCGAGTATGCGATCCAAACTGGACGGGCCCAGAGTACTTCTTTTGAATGGCTTTTTCCACTGACTGGATTTAGAGCCTCTGAATCCGGCATTGACTGCCGTATCATCGGCATTATCGCCGGTGCTATGGCGCTTATGTTTGTTACAACGTGGTCTGTCGTTGGCATCTTTAGTATCCGAAGTGCCCGGATTCCTTGATGTGTTGTTGCTGCGAGCCAGTCAGCTATCCTCGCCCGTGCAAAAGCAGGTCATGAGTGTCGTGAGGGCTGCCATGGACTTTGGCTTCTCCTGGTCAAGGTGCCGGGCGAGCCACTCGGCACAGATGTTATGCATAAATGGCGCTAAGGCCTCTGCATCCGGACAGTCGACAATTTGGTTTTTCTTAGTTAGGAACCGTGTCCAGAATTGCCTGGCCGATTCCCCTGGCTGCTGAGTTATATGGCTCAAGTCGCCAGCATCCGGTGGTCGCACATAAGTGCCCTGGAAGTTGCCAAGGAATGCATCTTCCAAATCCTCCCAACTGTCAACGGAGTCTGCTGGCAAGCTATTCAGCCAATGCCGAGCTGGTCCTTTGAGTTGTAGTGGGAGGTACTTGATGGCATGCAGATCATCAGCGCGAGCCATGTGGATGTGGAGGAGGAAATCCTTGATCCATATAGTGGGATCTGTTGTACCATCATACGATTCGATATTTACAGGTTTAAAACCCTCCGGGAATTCGTGATCCATAACTTCATCAGTGAAGCATAGGGGTTATGCGGCGCCTCTGTGCCGGGCTATATTACGACGTAGTTCATATGAGTCTTGTCTGCTGTATTCGGCCTGGCCGGATTTACTTTTAGTGTATCCGGTGTGACGGTCATCGTCCCGTGTTGGCACACGCCCCCGTGACCCGTATATCGACCTTGCATGTTTTTCCCTACTTTCCAATACGTCTCGCAGGTCTTGCATGTTGCCCCGGGCCTTGGTATTTTTCTTTGGTTGGCGGCGGAGTGCGGGCTGGACTTTAGGCTGAAATGCCTCTCTGTCTCGGCCACGAGGTGGCTGGTCAGCCGCATCGTACACTGGTGATGTGGGTTTCAATGCTCCCTTCTCGAGGTGAGGTAGCAACCTGCGCTTTGGGTAACTCTTGGTTGGGCGCTCGAGTTCGTATTCCTCGGCCGCAAGGACGTTGGTCCATCTGTCTGCTAGCAAGTGTTGATCAGCTCGAAGCTGTTGTTGCTTTTTCTTCAAGCTATTTGATGTGGCTATAAGCCGGCGCTTGAAGCACTCCTGCTCGACGGGATCCTCAGGCACGATAAATTCTTCGTCGCCGAGGCTCACCTCGTCTTCGGAGAGAGGCATGTAATTGTCCCCCTCGATTCTCCATCTGTTGCCCGCTCTGGAGGGCTAGCTTGTTCACCCTCCCACTCTAAATCGTGCTGGAGGGATTGATGTCATCTTCGGCACTATCCAGAGTGTTATTATCTCTTGTGCCGGTATCACTACTTTTGCTATGGCGGGACTTATAGCGGCGCCGCTGACGTCGGCGATTGGGTTGCTTCTTGGAGGGGTCATCCTCCATTGTCTCGTCGCCATTGTCTTATTTGGGGGTGTCCACCATGTATATATCATATGATGAGGTGGCGGTCCAACGCCCTATGGGCGGTGGTTCCTGTTCGTCTCCTACATCGTCGTCCATACTGTCGATGTCTTCGGAGTCGGAGTCGAGCATGTCGGTTAAATCGTCGATAGTTGCTATTAAGTGGGTGGTGGGTGGGCAGCGAATTTATTCGTCGTCCGCATCCCATTCTAGCCGGACATAGTTCGGACAAGGTTCTCCTGACAAGGAGAGGGACCTTAATGAATTTAGCACGTCGCCGAAAGGCGAGTGCTGAAAGATATCCGCGGAGGTAAACTCCATGATCAGCGCCCAATCGAATTCAATAGGCATGGACGCAGGCGGCTCGGAGTCCGTGGCCAGAGACGAACCTAGTGGTTCGGCAACACGGCTCTCGTAAGGGGTGAAGTCAGTATCCGGCTCCATCGCCACTGAGAGTGCGGCCTCCATGGCGGCACTACAAAAAAAAGACACATCTGTGACATTTTGGGCCGAAAGAAAAAAAATTCTGTCATACATAGGACACTTCTATGACGATAATTGTGACAAAACCCGGTATCATCATAGATGTGGTGGGCTCCTACTTCTATGACAAAAAACCATGACAGAAAATGGGCTTTTCGTCTTGGGCGGGCCAGAGACGCAGCTGCATGACATTCTTTGGGCCGTCCATGACGGAAAAAACCGTGGTAGAAGCGAGGGGGAGGAAAATTTTGGAGAGTTCCCGGTTACGGTGGGAGGTCGAGGGCCGAGCGATGCGCGTTTCTCTCGTACACGTACGCGCGTGTGTGCGAGGCGTTGGCTCTAACTGAACCCGAGCGAGGCGTTGGGCTCTAACTGAACCCGAGCGATTGCACTGCAGGCTACACGTTACTGAACCCGAGCAATCGAACTGAACCTGATCGAGTGATTCCTTCGCTACTGCTGCTAACTGAAGCCGATCGATTGGATGAACAGTGAGCGTTGCAGGGGGGAGGGTGGATGAACAGTCAGCGGTGGCGTTGCCTCTGGATGAACAGGACCCCGTGGTGTGGTGGAGGGCTGGATGAACAGTAGACGGTGGAGGGGTGCCCGTGGAGGGGTGGTTGAACAGGACCCCGTGGTGTGGAGGGCTAGATGAACAGTAGACAGTGGAGGGGTGCCCGTGGAGGGGTGGTTGAACAATAGCCGGTGGAGTAGCGTGCGGTGGAGGCTGGATAAATAGGAGCCCGTGGAGGCTGGAGGAGGTCGATGGTGGAGATGAATAGTATCCCGTGGAGTCCCGTTTTGCGGTACGACACACCCCTCCCGATGAACAGGACCCCCGTTTCGACCGTAGCACTCCAACACAAGTCCGTTTCGTCCGTTTTGCGGTACGCCACACCCCTCCCGATCAACAGGACCCCCGTTTCGACCGTAGGAGGTCCATTTCGTCCGTTTTGCGGTACACCACACCCCTCCCAATCAACAGGACCCCCGTTTCGACCGTAGGAGGTCCGTTTCCTCCGTTTTGCGGTACGCCAGACCCCTCCCGATCAACAGGACCCCGTTCTGAACGTAGAAAGTCCGTTTCCTCCGTTGTGCGGTACGCCAGGCCTCGTTTCCATCGCCTGTTCCATCCAAACCCTCCCGATGAACACGACCACGCATTCCGTTCTGACCCAGCCGGTTGGCTCCCACGCGTTCCGTTGCCTCCCGATGAACACGGCGCATTCTGCTGCTTCCCCATGAACACGACGACGACGCTGTTTCTCCGTTCCGACCCAGCCATGTACACGAGCCCTGGCCGTACGTATGCGCGAGTAGGCATTCGAGACTCCGCCCGTATGTACACATATGTGGCCGTATTTTCTTTCTTGCACCCTGGCCGCTGTACGTACGTGTACATGCGACGTGCGCGCCTCTACTACGACACATGCACGCCTCTACATCCACCAGTATATACACGTTCGTGACCAGAATGACAACGCTACGTACGCTCCGACCAGGTGGGTCCCGACTGTCAGGCACTTCCTTGCCTGCGAAGATGTAGCTGGTGGGTCCCAGCAGTCAGGGGGGCGAATCGTTTTTTTGCCTAGACGCACTTCCTTGCATGCGAAGATGTAGCTGGTGGGTCCCAGCAGTCAGGGGCAAACATTTTTTTCGCGAAATACAGTGGACCGTCCGGTGGGTCCCCGCTGTCAGGTGGAGGAATAATTATTTTGCACGTAATAGTCCACGTCTAATGGAAGCTGTTCCTTGACCACGTTGACCATGCCGTGCCGAGAGCACCAGGGCGGTGGACAATGGCGAGGCCTAGGAAGGGGACGACGCGAAGCCGGGGAAGACACGATAGTGGAGGCCCACGCGTAGAGGAGTACAAGGGTTCACTGGTTCGCTGTGGTGTGAGGCTGCCGTCGCCGCAGAATAACAGGGGGTGTCGGTTGTTGACCATGTTGACCAGGCCACGCCGAGAGCACCGGGGCGGTGGACGATGGCGAGGCCTAGGAAGGGAATGACACGGAGGCAGGGAAGACTCGGCAGTTGTTTCCCACGTGGAGGGGAGTACGACTGTACGAGGGTTTACTAGTTCGTCTGCCGTCGCTGGAGAATAACAGCAGGTGTGGGTGAGTAGAGGGATTGCTAGGCCAGCGATGGGAGTACGGTGGGGCAGTGAGGCCTGCGCGGAAGCACAGCCGACCGTGGGGAGGAGGGAGCAGGCAGTCCCGCCGGTGCTTGTTTGAGCGGCTGGAGCAGGAAGAGCAGAGATTGAAGAAGCACGACGGCCGTTCGATGGACATCCAACAGTCACTGCTTTTGCGTCAACCTTTTTTAGGAAAAGCCTCAAATTTGTGGAAAACATCATACAACCCATCTGCCATTATTTCTAATAATTTATAGCCCATTTGCTAATTCTTAAGGTTTTTTTGGAGCCCATATTCTTTTTGTTAGCATTACAACCCATATTGTGGCCACGGTTAAAAAATTATACGAAAATTTGCATATTTCGGTGCGGTCCGAACTGTTTTTAATCCTGAAATTTTGACTCACATTCAAACTGGTTTTAAAAATAAATGTATATCAATATAAAATCCAACAAATTCTCCATGCATAAAAATTAATGTAATTTAAAATCTCGAAATGAAAAATATATATTTGAAACTAATTGCCGGTTTGATGTGTTTTAAAAATGTACAACCCATTTCTCATTACTGATGGGCCATTTTCTCGTCCAGCCGAATGAAAGCTCTCCTCGGCTTGAAAGATTTGCAGCCCAACAGGCCTGACAAAGCGACTTACTTGGCAAATCACAAAATAACTAGGCTGTGGCTGTGGACCCAGCTGTCAGCCTCTCCTTGTACAGTACTCTTCCGATGGAAGTCGTTCCTTGACCATCTTGACCACGCCACACGGAGAGCACCATGGAGGTGGACGACGGCGAGGCCTAGGAAGGGGACGACGCAGAGCCGGGGAGGACGCGGCAGTGGAAGCCCGCGCGGAGAGGAGTACGAGGGTTCACTGGTTCAGCTGCGGTGTGAGGCTGCCGTCGCCGCAGGGCCTGGCCAGCGGGGGGAATAGTAGGGGGCGGTGAGGCCTCCGCGGCAGCACAGCCGACCACGGGAGGCAGGAGCATGCGGCACGACCGACGCTGCTTTGGGCGGCTGGAGCAAGAAGACCAGAGGTTGAAGAAGCACTACGGCCGTTGGATGGACATCGTACGGTCACTGGAGCTAGAATCGTTCATATTAACTAAATTGACAAAGCCCTTTGTCCCCGTCAACTTAGTAGGCCCACAAGTCAGCCTCCCACCAAGGTGGGTCCCAGCTAGCCGGGGGAGTATTCATTTTTTGTGCATAATAAGGAGGCACTTCCGGTGGGTCCGAGCTGACAGCGGGGGGAATGTTTTTTTCGCAAAATACGGTGGCCCGTCAGGTGGGTCCCAGCAGTCAGGGGGCAAAAGTTTTTATGCCAAATACGGTGGCCCGTCCAGTGGGTCCCTGCTGTCAGTTGGATGAATCATTATTTTCCGCGTAATAAGGAGGCACTTACTTGCTGCGACCGTGGACCCAGCTGAGACTCTCCACGTACAGTATACTTCCGATGAAAGTCGTTCCTTGACCATGTTGACCTCGCCGCGTTCCGTTGCATGCATGCGTCCATGGGCGTGGTGCGTCCCTAGTGTCAGCCTCTCACGTATAGTCATCTTCTAATGACTCTCGGTTGTTGACCACGTTGACCACACCATGCCGAGCGCACCCAGACTGGAACGACCCGGAGATGGGGAAGACGGGGCAGTGGAGTCACAGGTGGAGAGGAGTGGGAAACTTCACTGGTTCGGGTGCGTGGCAGCACAGCTGCGGTGCCGCCCACGGGAGACAGGAGCAAGAACAGACGTTGAAGAAGGAGCACCGCTATTGGATTAACATCCAACGGTCCAGCTGCTAGAATCATTTGTTGATTAAGTTGACAAAGCTGTGCGTACACGTCCGCTTAGTAGGCCCACAAGTCAGTCACCAAATCTGACGGGTCCCAGCTGTCAACGGGATGAATAATTTTTTTCGCAAAACAAGGAGGCACTTCCTTCCGTGCGAAGATACAGCCGATGGGCCCCAGCTGTCAGGTGGAGGAAACATTTTTTCAGATTAATAAGGAGGAACTTTCCTTGCGTGCGACCATGGACCTCGTGGATCCCAGTCGTCAGGCTCTCCACTACAGTCCTCTTACGATAACTCTCGTTTGTTGACCACGCTGCACCGAATGAAGCGAGGCGGTGGACGATGGCGAGGCCCCGGACAGGAACGACTGGGAGATGGGAAAACGCGGTGGTGGAGTCGTAGATTGAGAGGAGGAGAAGGGTTATAACAACTTCTGTTGCGGCGTGGGCCTGTAGTCTATGGAGAATAACAGGAGGTGTCGAGGGGCAGAGGGATAGCCTGGCCGGCGGTGGGGTAGCGCTTCACAGTGATGCGTGCTAAGCAGAGCCGCTAGCCGCTGGAGGCCGGACCAGGCGGTCCCGACGATGCTGGAGGAAGAAGACGAGAGGTTGAAGGTGCATGCTGGCCGTTGGATATAAATCCAATGGATGTGGATGACACAATCATTTGTTGACCAAGTTGACAACGCCCTGCGTAGGCTTCGACCTATTGGCCCACATGTCAGCCTGCAAAAATGTGGCATATATTTAACCCATGTTTTCTAGAATGTACAGTCCATTTGCTGGGCTGGGTGAACAAATAATTTCATGTCAATCAGGCCCATTTATATTTTCTAAGAAATCCCAGCCCATTTGCACTTCCTTGAAATACACGTATTAGGTGGGCTCGTTATATATATAATGTTATGTTAGAAGGAGCAATTAATATCAAAGAATAAACCGGAGAGGCACATTATATATATATAATTAAGAAATTAGCGAGTTATTGCTCAAAATAAAAATGAGCGCGTTATTATTAAATTGGTCCTTAAAATCTTCGCAAGCTTTTGTACGCAATCACCAGGATTTTCCTTGCCTGTGAGTCCAAAAACAACCAGGTTTTTCCTTGCCAACTCCCGTTAAACATTTACTTTTATAAGTTAATAACACGTGGGATGTTTTTATAATGTATATATAAGTCTCTATAAAATATACGATAGTAGTAATAATATAAATCTTTCCCTAATAATAAATCACGGATTGACTCTTTGGGTTCACCGTCACAATACGCTTCTTTCTATGAATTTACGCTTTCAGTTTTTTTCCGTTAGTTTTGATCGACAGTCCGTCCAATTGCTGCGAGGCGGTACTAAAAACTTTGTCCATCCAATTGGTCCACGTCCACATTCTCTTATTGGGCCTGCACGCATGTTTCGGCCTGCATGCATGCTTTCTGTATCTGTACCTTACCTAATTTTCACACATGTACTCGGAGTAATCCCACCTCGATTGCTTACATGAAAGTCTACCAGTTTATATACCTAGGAAAATTTCATATCAACAATGAGCCTCTTGAATCAACAAACATAGAATGAGAACGAAGGGAAATTGTACAACAAAACGGCAGTCCGGCACGAAGCTGTTCAGTCTGGCGCTCACCGGGGCGAGGAAGCGGAGGCGCAGCGCGCAGATGCCTGTGACGCAGCCTGTTCCACACGCTGGCCACCTCTACACCACGCACGACATGGACACGAGCGCGGCGGCAGGGTGGCTTGAGGCTCGTGGTGGACCGGATCCAGCGAGGGGAAGGTCGGATCCATAGGCTTGGAGAGGGAGGTGTGGAGGAGCACGCGGGACAGAGGGCGGAGGAGGATGGAGGCGGAATGCCGAGGTCGGGCTGTGGACTCGGAGTGGAGGAGCCACGGAGAGGCCCGGGAGCCACCACGGCAGCCACGAGAGCGAGATGGGCCTGGCCATGCTCGGCGGTCGTCAGCCGACTTCGTGTTTCTCTGCTGATGATCCCTGACCACCTGCTGCCCGGGGTCGGCTACATGCTGTTATCTCAGTTTGCTTGGTAGTTTCATTATTTCTTAAGATTAGACCTAGCCGTGTAGATGCATATGGACATTGGAGGTACAGTGTTGGCACTGATGACTTGGATAAAAATATTTTTGTATGCACTCCAAGTGGGTCAGTCTATATACACTTAAATTTTCACATTCAGTTTCCTTCAGTTAGACGACAGCAAGGAGATAATGCACTCCTTTTTTCTAAAAGAAATATCATAAGGGACATCTTTTGGAAGAATGACGAGCCATGTTGGCCGTAGTTGGAGTGAAAGAATTACAACTTTTTGTGCCAAATAATCAAATATAGCACCGGTTCAGAAAAAAACCCGAAACCATGAGAAATGTTGTTGTTGGATGTCAGTGCGCATCATATATCCTCTTGGCCATGCCGGTCATAACAGCAACAACTTTCTTCAGGCTGGTGATGCTCATATTGTTAATCATTCTCACTGTGGTGCCTGAGACAAAAACTCCTAAGGAAGTTTGGTAATTTATGATGTTATTACACCGGAGCACATGTAATGACAGACCCAGTAAGAATAATAGAACGTAAGTGTGTGCCATATTTTTTCCCGTTGCAACGCACGGGCCCTTTTGCTAGTATATATAATGTGGTTTGAAGGGAAAACATAAATTGGACACATCATTACTTTTATAAGAGACCTGCGTTTTATACCCCACAGTAGGCATACTAACAAGTTCACACACAAATACAACAGAAAAGGTAAACACTCATATCAAACTCAAGTTCACAGGACACATTCATATTCATAGCCAACATTCACTATCAACAACTCAAAAGATTCATATATACACAAGCTCAGCATATCTATGCATCCAAATGATTGATAGATCACATGACAATATTCATACATAATTCACAAAAAGATTCAGATATACACATGTTCAGTATGTTTATGCATCCAAATGATTGAGATCACAGCCAATATGATCCATGGACGAACTTTAATTACCTAGGGTACAGACTGGTAAATGGTGTTCAATCGGAGGTACTTCTTGCTAAAATTTGTTCTTGTACGAGTAAATTTTCGAGTACATAAGAGGCAGCACAGACAATCTGAACTTTGCTTGTAGGTTTATCCTCAAATAGTGGCCTCGTGCCGAGGGAGGTTTGAGCAACTTGGCCACTACTTTCATCCAACTAGTTTATTGGCTCATCTTGGTCCTGTATCTCGCCAAAATTCTACATTGCAGACGAGAAAGGAGGCGGTTGAGAAAATGAACCACCCAAATTTTTTGTGCAGTTCAACTGAAATGGAGCATCCTTGGTGTGCAGACTGATTAAGTGCCAGATGAATATACGCATCAACCAACTTGTCTGGAATCTTTAGACTCCATGCCATATAGTTCGCTACCATATGTGCCGATAACCAAAAGGCACAAGTTGGGGCCTAAGACTGGACTGCGTTTTTCTGGGCTATGCACCAAGCAATATTTTTGGCGTTCACTCTCCTAATACTTGGAGTTTGACAATTGGTTGACGCCGTTGATACTCGAATGAATATATGCACTTCTTGTCAACATCGATGCTTGTCTGAGTGAACTTTGGAGTACATAGCAGCAGCATAAGTATTTGTCCATCTGATCATTTTGTGCAGTTCTACTGAAATCACCCGATGTAATGATTTGCCTGCGAGTTCAGGCTCCAAATTACTCCTTTATAAAATCGGCAAAGAGTAGCACAATACCAAATTACCAATACATATGACAGGCACAATAATCAGGATAAAGACCAATACCAACCTGTGTGAGGTAGCATATCAATTACTATTTCCTTTGATTGGAAGCCGAGATAAGCCAAGCGACTGACAGCAAAGGAAGAAAGCAAGCGGAGATTAGCGACTGACAGGAAAGGACGGAAGCTGTCGAGGCAATGAAGCACCCAAAGTTTTTGTGCAGTTCCACCAAAATCGAGCATCCCTGTTGGCACATATATTGAGAGAGTGAGATTACTATAATAGTGGGACTAGTTGATAAAACATACACTAACAAATAGAAGCACCCTCATTATCTTAATGGGTAAAGTTAGCAACATAGTACTCTTGCTTAAAGAGAGGTATTAGTTTATTTAATCAGTGCCAATTAGCTCAACTCAACACTCAAAGCATTGCCATTTATCATAGGTTGCAAAACTTTAACGTGCAAAGATAAAGGAGTTTCTCATGACAGTAGCACGATACAAATAGAGATGACAACAAACTAATATGGATGAAGGCCTTAGGCCCGTACCAACCTGAGAAAAAAAGCTTATTCATGTAGTCCCATAAGAGATGATAAAGCACTCACTGGAATCACACAATAGTATATATTTTTGTGCACTTCAAATGTATGGTTGAAATCACTCTTGTTTACTAGTGCTGAGATTATATCGAAAGATTATCAAGAACTTCCAGCAGAGTTAAAGCACTGGCTGGGATACAGTTCATTGTATTGTCTTGTGTAGTTCCACTAAAATGTATGATTGGCACAACATGATCCCTATTTGCACAAGTAGGAACAAGGTGAAACCTTCATTAGCTTAGTGAGAAAGGATAGAAAGACATTAGCATATTACTCAATAGTAGCATCAAATTCATGATGAACAATACGCAAAACATTGCATCATTGAACCAATTGTAATAAATTGACATGCAAAACAATAGCACTATTGTGTCATGACACTAATAATATCCCCTCTCTGCTCCACCACATGATTCACCTCCATAGACAAACATACACACATACATGATTCAGCATAGGGTCCTACTAAAGATTTGTTTAACTCCAACAGGAAAATTAGGCAGTAATAAATTAGTGGTACATAAGTACTCCTAATTAATTAAGTGAGACAGCAGAAGTGGAAGGGCTCCCTGGAGGATCGTTTCACATGTAAGGTAGTCATTACCGGAGCCCTTGAATGGCCTTGACTGAGGCCTCTGGCTTCAGGAAGATCGCCTTGGCACTGTTTCTTCTTCTTCTTCTTCTTCCCCTTCGTGCTCTGTTTCTCTTTCTCCTCACTAGTTGGTGAAACCAAGTACATGATTGGCCTTCTAATTCAGAATTGGTTTTGTCAGTGAGGGAGTACAAGTGTACTAGTAAAAAAACAGCATTATTTTCTCATGGCTGTCGGAAAATAGAGATGAACCCATGCATTAAATATCATTCTTACCTAAAGGAAGGTTATGGCGCAAATATGGATGATGAGGATTGGAACACAGATCTCCCTTTGTGTAGTTCCACCAAAATGAACCAACTGTTCCATTCTGACATTCCAGTTAAACAGCACAAAAGTTACTTCTTTTAAGAAGAGTTTTGTGCAGTGCACCAAAAGGTCACAACAGCAACCACATGAATTGGATATCCCTGTTTGCACAAAAAGGCACAGAGGAAACAGTCAGATTCTCAAACAATTACAGGAAAAAACATTTGGCTAAACTTGTCATGGCTTATAACAGTGGCATGGCTTCATTTTTACCAGGGACATTAGATTAAGAACAGTGGGTGCACCAGAAGTCCAGCACCATGTACGTAAACAGGGGCATAAAGTGGTGATTCATAGTTTGTTGCCCCGAGAAACAAACATCCAAGAAGCATATCTGGGTTGGTCCCATTTTTGTTCACTCTAGCCACCTACTCCTATGTGTGGATAGCAAATCTAGTCCTAGTCATACCACTATGTACAACGTTACCCCTATATTTCCCTTTTCGACCAAGAGACCGGTTGGATGACCAGTCTGTACTACTTTCACCCCCTTTCCTTCCTGTTTGTACCAAGTCCGATGTACATACTAAATTCCCCCACCCCCACTTTATTTCTTGTTTGAACCAAGTACTCCCTCCGTCCGGAATTACTTGTCATCAAAATGGATGTGTCTAGAACTAAAATACATCTAGATACATCCATTTCAATGACAAGTATTTTTGGATGGAGGGAGTACAAGATTCGACTCCATGAAGTAGCTTTACCTCTAACAATAGAAAAAATGTGACATTGGACCATCCGATCAAGAGGGGCTAAGAGGTAGAAAATGATGCACATGCAGCGATGTAGCAAACTGGGGAAGTAGAGCTAAGGCGGTTTCAAACAAAGATATACCTGAAGGTCGTCGGGATGTGGATAGGTGGGCGGCGGGAGGCCGGATCCGCCCACAGGCAACGACGAAGGGATCAGAGGACCTCCCGCGTCAGCGCTCGGCCAGAGATAACGGTGCGGCCGGCAGTGAGTCTCCTCCCTCGCTGTCGACGACGGCCTAAACGCTGCCCCTCCTCCCCTTCACCGGCGGAGGGGGATACGTCCGGATCTGTAACCAGCGGTGATGATAGAAAGCTAGTGTTTTTTGAAGGGAGAAAGACAGTGTTACTACCCCCTATCTTGTTTAGATCTGGAGAGGATGAGAGTGTGTGAATAGAGCAACCCTAGCAAGTAAGCGCGGAGGCTCCGGCCTATATATACGTAGTGGGGTAGTTTTCCTTTTTCACTCCACCAAAACAATCGTTTAAAATTGTGTACTACTACATGCCAGGTCGCGGTTTTTTTAGTTGTTGATTGTTTTTTGAGATAGCTACCCACTTGTTCCAAGTGGTGTTACGGTGTGCCAGGTCGCACTTTGTATCGTTCAAGTCTGGTACTACAAGTCCCTCCATTAAATGAACAACCACCCCCTCGTAAAAATTGTGAACAAGCCCATGGCAAAAATTAGCGGAAACGTGGGTTGCCCCAACATGCATTATTATTTATATTTTCTACTCCCTCCGTTCCTAAATATAAGTCTTTTTTATTAGACACACCTAAGACAAGAATTTTTTTATTAGCAGTGAACCACACATGTCATAGACACAAAAATTGTGGCAAGATTCCCTTAGGCAAGCCAAAGTGTGTCTAACAATTTGAGCAACTCAGGTTAGGCAAGTGTGGGAAAAATAATGTGGCAACATAAGACAAACGTAGTCACAATCCAAACAGCCCTGTAATTTTTTGTGACATGCATGAAAATTTGGTTAGTTAAATTTATAGTCAAAATTTGGCAAGGTGCATCAAATCAACACATGCAAGTATCAAAAGGAAAGTCACGGCATGCATGCATGCGTTGTACTCCCTCCATTTCCAAATATAAGTCTTTTTAGAGATTGCAACAAGTGACTACATACGAAGCAGAATATGTCTACTCCTACATACGAAGTAGCCCATTTGAAATGTGTAAAAAGACTTATATCGAGTGTAGTGCTTTGATGTGTCGCGTCAACTCGTACAAGACCGAGAAATTTGATTACTACAACGCCCTCTCCCTCGCGGACTGAGCTCCGGTGCCTTAACTGCACCTGCCTTTGGCTACATGATAGGAGGGCCAACCACCTGGTGGGCCCACCTGTCATAGACGCAAAGGCAGGAGAAGTAAGTAGAAGATTTCGCTACACGCTATCCCTCCCGCACGAGGTGGACGAACATGCAACAGTGGATTCGACACTGTAGAAGTAGGAGTAACATCATTGTTCGTCTTCTCGAAGAGGCGAAGAGCCAAGAGCAACCCGAACATGGCAGTTGCGAACGCTCGCGTGGTGCGGTTCCTTGGAGTACTAGCCAGGCTCTTGCATGAGAAAAAATTGCTATTGTTTAACAATTAAACTCCATTATCCATTGGTTGATACTCATTCTGCATAGGTCCACACACTTAGCACCGTTTCCTCCTGGGGTCACCAATGTTTATTTGCTAATTAATAGCATTGCATGCAATGAACTAGCCATTGCAAGTCATTAAAAGCATGCACACCTCTCATCTCTTATTGGTTGATATGTCAAGAAATAAGAAACAAGGTAGAAGTTAATGCACTGCGCCTAAGTGTTTTGGGACTATTTGGTTTTCATAAGATGACTTACACACCTAGATGGAGGGAGTAGTATAGCCCTGTAAACCGGAAAGGATTTTTTTCCTTTCTAGAGATTTCAACAAGTGACTAGACTACACCATGTGCACTACTCCCTCCCTTCCGGTTTATAGGGCGCAAATCTCAAATCTCATGAACCAAGGCATTTTGCGATTGGAGGAATGTATCTCCTACTTTACAAAACTACCCTAATTAAACTCATGCATTAATTACGTAGTTCTCTCGTTTTCCTCTCCGCCTTGGTCGCGGTACACAATATTGAGCACTCCTATATGACCAGTCGCTATATCTACATGTGGGACATTTCAAAGAATCTGGGCCCGCGTGCCATCCACCAAATCACAGCGAGGTGCTACAGTCGAGACTCACCTGTCACCCCGGTGTGGCTTTCATGACCCGTCATATCACAAAACCCACACCTTTAGCATCAGTGGTAAGGTGGCCTCCAAGTTGGACTGGACGAAGCAACCATCATTTCACTGCAACGCTCGTTCAAGCCCTTTCTTCCCTTTCTTGAAGAAAACCTCACTCCAGGCTACTCACTTCTGCCATTTTTCTTCTGTACCGACGAAGGAAAGGTGGTCTAATCAGTTATGCTGCTATATTTTCATTCCAAGAATCTTCTTTTTGCGAAGCACCGACTGATTCTCACATCCTATTCTTTTCCCGTTTTCATTGCGATTGTGGTTTCCTTTCGATTGCTTTTTGTTTGTTAGTTCATTGATGGATCTTGGAGCACTAGGCAAAGAGTTGCTGGCGGATAACCCACCAGAGACAGCGATCTCCAGGAAGCAAGCACCGACCAACGAGTTGACCATGTTGGCGGGCCAACCCATGGAGACGAAGAACTCCAAGAAACAAGCACTCGCCAAAGAGTTGAGGACGTTGGCGGACAAACTCCTCAAAGGAAGTTGGAAGAACAGCAAGGGCCCCACTGTGCCTACCCCAGGAACTCTGATTGCCACCTATCTGAGGCTCAAGACCGAGTTTGAGGAGATAGTCGCCGTTGAGAAGCAGTATTCCCCTGGCAAGGTGATGGCCCCCATCGAGGACGAGGAGATGGCCCCCGGAGGGATGAGATCCCCACGGTGAGCTGCAGAAGGTAAAAAATAATGGCTTATTACCATAGTTGTGGTTTTTGGTTATTTGCAATGTGCTTCCTAATATGTTAGGGTTGTGCAGGTGCCGATGGACATCCTTGATGATTCCGATGTCGTGGCTCGTCCTGTTGGCATTGCCCCGGAGATCGATTCCGATGCCGCTATCCATCCTGTGGACATCGCCCTAGAGATCGATTCTGATGTCGCGGTTAGTCTTGTGGACATCGCCCAAGAAATTGATTCCCATGCCGCTGTCTGTGCTGTGGTCATTGCTCGAGAGATCGATGACAAGAAATAGTTGGTCGCGCTAATCCTTCAGGGTAGTTTGCATTGCCCTATGTTTAATTACCAGAACGATGCGTGTTATCAAACCATCTTAGGGCTAGTGCACTGTCTTGTGTGGGCGGATCTTGCTACTTTTGTTTGATAGTGAATCATGCGATGAATCATGCGAACCCTCTCCGAGTTATGGAAACAGATGTATCCTCACCAGCTTTTGATGTAATATATGGAATGCTTAGATGTAAGTTTGAATTGTTTATCATATCAGCAAGGCTTGTTTGATGATTCTTGGTGTTAGTAGGCTAGCTACTGTGCGAGCTATAGTACTTGCAAAACACTCACCGAAGAGAAACGTTGGGGCTGATGAGCTCGTGGTACGCTTATACTTATCCCTCGTCGATTGACCAATAGCCCTAGCTCCTAAAATTGTAGGCTTAGCGATCGATCAAATAATAGTCGACATACATTCAGGCCTCATTTGGTTCATAGGGTAGGAAAATCGTAGCAAAAGTATAGAGAACGTGCAACACAAAATCATAGCAGTGTAGAGACGTACTCCCTCCGTTCCAAAATAGATGACCTAGGCAGGCTAGTTTGGCCTAGTGGGTTTCAGTGATATGACGTGGTACAGTGCCGTCCAGTCTTCGCGTGTGGTAGCAGTATTGCGAGTACAGTAAGTTTTCTTGAAGAAGCAGAATTCAACGAAGTCATGATGGTTCCTTCGTTCGAACAACTTATAGTGGGAAAGGTTGGGCCTGCGATACGATCGGGGTAGACCAGGATAATTTTGTGCATGTCAAGTGGACCAGGATGGTCGACGTCCCACATGTCAGTGAATGAAAGTATTCTTTCTGATATAGAGGACGAGCAACGAGTATTCATTGTTTATTTTTGATGAAAGCTATTGTTTCCACTGTTACGATGGAAGAGTGTGAAACACGGCAGCCCAGTGAACTTGGCATGTGCACCACTCCCTCCTTCCTCATGTAATGCCCAAGCTACAGCTTTTTCTCACTTTCTCTCTATCTATTTCCTCTCAAATGTTTTTTACCTTTCTTTTTAAGACACAATTGTTTTTATGCCTTTTTTTAGACTTATTTTTTATACCTAGGAGCACGTGTAGAGACGGGCTCTTGCAGAGCCCACTCCTTGACTTTGTCAATGCCTCTCTCTCCTCCACATAAGGAGTACTACTTGCTATTTATGCATGCGGCGGGAAGCTGGCGTCTTGAGGGGCCAGGGCAGTGAGAGAGGGCTCCGGAAGCGGTCCGAACTCCAGCATGGCCCACCTCACATTATCACCATATATTTCTTGGAGTCCGTGCGTGGCGGGCGGGCGATCTCATCTCCCTCCCCCGTTTCTCTCTTCTCAGCCGACGCCCACCGAGCGATTAGATTTCGGCTATCGATGATTTATTCAATTACGGTCCCACATGTCAGTGAAATTGCAAGACAACGCGTGTCCCCTCTGGTGAGCGGCGTGCGAGCCGGACTGTCGGGGTTGCGACGCGTACGAGTTGTAAGTGTGCCGCCTTTTCCTTTAGAACTTGGGAAGCATAACATTTTCACGCGATCGATCGATAGAAATCCAGAACAAAATGACAAGGGCGGTGCTTTCCCGCTCGTTAGGCGGGCTAGTTCGAGTGATATGACGTGCTACAGTGCCGTCCACTTGCTCCATTTTTATGTAAGAAAGAGTTTACACTCTTACGCGGGAGGAGTGTGAAACACCGCGGATCTGATTTTGATCGAGGGATAACTGTTCCCTGCCAAATAATGGAGGATTGTTAGTGATTATAGCATGATAGTTAGGGCATCCCCAGCGCTGGCCCACAAATTTACACCGACATCTGTCCGAGGACACTGATGGATGCCATCTGATGCTGCCCGCATACCTTTCGACAACTATATGAACTAACTGGACGAAATTCGTGCAAACAAAGCAAATTTCAAATTAACCGGATGAAATTCATTACATTTCGAAAACTTTTCCTACAAACTGGACGAAATTCATTACATATTTCGCTCAAACCGTACTAAAACCTACTGTAAACCTATTCTAAACGATCGCCAACGCCCGACCACCATGTCCGGCCATGAACCCAAGAAAGTCGGCCATTGCCTTTGCCTCCTCCTCGACAACCTCCTCCTCCAGAGCACAAGGTTATGACGATTTCCGCCTCCACGTCGCCGTCAAGCGGCTAATCGGCCGCCGATGTTTACCCCACCAAGCTTGGCGTCGACTGAGTGGAGTAGCGGTGGCCTTCCCGGGACCAGAGTGGCGGCGACCTACCGTGTACTATTCTTCCTCGCTGCCGCCTGCGCCCGCGCCCGCGCGCCGGCTTCGTGGTCGTGGCGGCGGAGGGCGGCCG
>NC_041386.1:136148451-136155388 GCF_002162155.2 Triticum dicoccoides | reverse complement strand
GATCTCCTTCGTTTTCTCCTGTGAAAGTACGTCGAAGAGAGCTTTGGAGCACGCCCGAAGCGGAGCCGCCGATGTCCCTCGTCTGCTCCTGTGACAGTACGTCCAAGAGAGCTTCAGAGCGCCAGGAGGCCATGGTTGAAGTGGTGCCGATAGAAGGAAGGGACCGGAGGAGAATAAGTGTGGGTCTTTGGCTATGGCTGGGAGCTGGGGCTCAAGTTAATATAGCGGGCAAATGGCAATGAGCCGCGGCAGACGGATGGACAACTGGCGCTGGAGTAGGTTCGTCGGGCGTGAATGCGGACACTGCTTCGGTGACTTAACTGCAGATGCGTTTGGGTTACTGACAAGTGGGCCCAACGGGCATCTGGCCCGCATGTCAGTGACACACCAATTGCACCTGCGGTTAAATCCGGTGAATGCGGCATTGACATTCTGGAGAGACGGTGACCGTTTCAGGCGGGAAGCGCGCGGTAGCGATGGAAGGGGTTTCGGTGTGCAGTGGCACTAAGATCGGTCGCTCACGATAGTACATACTCCGTACCATACTACCATAGTACCCTCTCTAGATTAGGCTATTTTATAGATTGTCGTTGTGATGGACGATATACATGAGCAAGGCGGTCCGAGTATGACCGTTGGTGTTGAGCCAGGTGAATACATGCTCGGCGTTCGCGTAGGCCTCCATCAAACATCTAAACAGTAATGTCAGGCACCGCCGGGGTGCGCAGGTGATGGGCTCGCCGTTTGATGTCTACTACACAACCTTCTTCTTGTAGACGTTGTTGGGCCTCCAAGTGCAGAGGTTTGTAGGACAGTAGCAAATTTCCCTCAAGTGGATGACCTAAGGTTTATCAATCCGTAGGAGGCGTAGGATGAAGATGGTCTCTCTCAAGCAACCCAGCAACCAAATAACAAAGAGTCTCTTGTGTCCCCAACACACCCAATACAATGGTAAATTGTATAGGTGCACTAGTTCGGCGAAGAGATGGTGATACAAGTGGTATATGGATAGTAGATAAAGGTATTTGTAATCTGAAATTATAGAAACAGCAAGGTAAGAATGATAAAAGTGAGCGTAAACAGTATTGCAATGCGTTGAAACAAGGCTTAGGGTTCATACTTTTGCTAGTGCAAGTCCTCTCAACAATACTAACATAATTGGATCACATAACTATCCCTCAACATGCAACAAAGAGTCACTCCAAAGTCACTAATAGCGGAGAACGAATGAAGAGATTATGGTAGGGTACGAAACCACCTCAAAGTTATTCTTTCCAATCAATCCGTTGGGCTATTCCTATAAGTGTCACAAACAGCCCTAGAGTTCGTACTAGAATAACACCTTAAGACACAAATCAACCAAAACCCTAATGTCACCTAGATACTCCAATGTCACCTCAAGTATCTGTGGGTATGATTATACGATATGCATCACACAATCTCAGATTCATCTATTCAACCAACACAAAGGACCTCAAAGAGTGCCCCAAAGTCCTACCGGAGAATCACGACGAAAACGTGTGCCAACCCCTATGCATAGGTTCATGGGCGGAACCCGCAAGTTGATCACCAAAACATACATCAAGTGAATCACGTGATATCCCATTGTCACCACAGATATCCACGACAAGACATACATCAAGTGTTCTCAAATCTTTAAAGACTCAATCCGATAAGATTACTTCAAAGGGGAAACTCAATTCATTACAAGAGAGAGGAGGGGAGGAGAAACATAAGATCCAACTATAATAGCAAAGCTCGCGATACATCAAGATCGTGCCAAATCAAGAACACAAGAGAGAGAGAGATCAAACACATAGCTACTGGTACATACCCTCAGCCCCGAGGGAGAACTACTCCCTCCTCGCCATGGAGAGAACCGGGATGATGAAGATGGCCACCGGAGAAGGATTGCCCCCTCCGGCAGGGTGCCGTGAATGGGTCTAGATTGGCTTTTAGTGGCAACTGAGGCTTCTGGCGGCGGAACTCCCGATCTATTGTGTGTTCTAGAAGTTTTAGGTTACGTAGGTATATATGGGTGTAGGAGGTACGTCGGAGGAGCTACGGGGGCCCCACGAGGCAGGGGGCGCGCCCCCACCCTCGTGAGCACCTCCCGTATCTCCTGACGTGGAGTCCAAGTCTATCTGGTAGCTTTCATTCCAAAAATAACTTCTTTAGTTGATTTCGTTCCGTTTCGACTCCGTTTGATATTCCTTTTCTTCGAAACACTGAAATAGGCATAAAACAACAAATCTGGGCTGGGCCTCCGTTTAATAGGTTAGTCCCAAAAGTAATATAAAAGTGGATAATAAAGCCCAATATTGCCTAAAACAGTAGATAATATAGCATGGAGCAATCAAAAATTATAGATACATTGGATACGTATCACCATTTGCGTTGCGCAATGAGCAGGACTTTGATTTAGAGGGCGACGTGCATGCATTAGCATGCTTTGACAACGTGAGTGTGAGTGTCTGACGCGAAGTATTTCATTTTCATTTGGCTGACGAGGGTGCGTTGGAGCGACGAGTCCGTGGTTTGATTCCCCATATACGCATAATTTTGGTTTTTTTACAGTATTTCTTTCTCCATTGACAGGTAGGCCCGCGTAGATAGATAAAGAACACGAGCTGATGAGGCGCATGCGGACTATTTCACTGGTCAACCAGACAAATACAGAGCTATACGCTGAGCCAGTGACCGTATAATCACCATATCCCGTATACAATGATCAAAGTGAGCTATCAAGACAAGTTCGATGACCGCCAATGCATTTTACACGGTAATAAATGACCAGGATTGAAGGGGAATCCAAATTTTCTTCGTCTTCTGTCCTTGAGCTCTTGACAAGCCAATGCACTATGCGATTGTCCGACCACTCCACCCCAGAGCTCTCACCAAGCGTCGTTCATGCCACCACGCCGCACACTAACCGGTAAGGCAGCGATGGCATCCCGCCGCGCCGAGTTCCTCGCCGCCCACGACCGCACACAAAATGGTAGGGAAGCGATGGCATCCCTCCGTGCCGAGTTCATCGCCGCTCGCGGCCTCACAACTATGTGGGAGGAATTTGAAGATGCCAAGGCCGAATGGGCGGTAGAGAAAGAGGCGACCAAAGCAGCATAGAGGGAGTGGAAAAGTCAGAAAGCACTCAATAAAAGAGAGGCCCGTCGCCGCAAGAAAGAAAAGGACGCAAGCGCTGCTGCGGAGATCCAAGCACGGTGGGGTGTCACCGACAAAGCCGGGAAGGAGAACGACGAGATCTGGCCAGCATGTGAGAAGTAGTAGTACTAGTAGTTAGTGTGTGTGTCCGTGTCTGAGTATGAGCATGTACCAATACTACTAGTTACTACTGTAGTTTTTAGAGAAAATTACCAGTACATTAGCCTAGACTAAATGGAAAAATTCCTATCCTAAGCATCAAATAGCATCTCTTTCTCTATAGGAATTGAGATGCATGTCATCTCACTTCCTATGATTATCATATTCCTATCCTATGAATGAAAGGAGGCCTCTGTTGGAGTAACTACTGTAGCTAGCAGTACTGCTGGTACAATAGTTTTCTTCAAGAAGCGGAATTCAACGAAGTCATGATGGTTCCTCGTCTGAGCAACTTCAAAGTGGGAAGTGGGCCTGTGATTTGACGTCTCATTAGTCATTGTTACTGTGGCGTGACGACCTGGGTGACTCTCCCTTGGAGTTCTGCGTGCATGGCAAGTGGACCAGGATGGTCGACGTCCCACATGTTGGCGAACGGACGTATTCTTTCCGATATCGAGGAGCAAGGAAACCGCGTGGTATAGTATCACTGCTGATTGGTTCGCAAAAAAATAGTATCACTGCCGATTTATAATTATTTTTTATTTCTGATGAATGATAGCGTTTCAACTCTTACGACGAAGGGTGCCAAACACGGCACGTGCTGGATGTCCCACACGTCAGCGAAAGGAGTGGGACATGAACAACATGGTAGAGCCCAGCGTAAAAAACAGCGTGGTAGAGCGTCTCCACTTCTTCCACTTCTGGGTCGGAGACCACACGTAGTAGTACTTAGTGGTATGAACGATACAAAGTGCGACCTGGAGAGAAAGACACGTCTAGTTGGAAGGTCTCGGGGCATACACGTAAACAAATATAAAAGTTAATATGTGCCTCCAACTAATATAGTAGTAGTAGAGTACTTAGGCACGTACTCCATAACATCATCGTGCATTGCACGTACAACACTTAGTGGTAGTACGTAGTAAGAGACAAATGCCGCCCAAGAGTTCCCTTCTCGACCTACTTTTTGGTGTTTGGTAGAGTGTATGGAGGGTGCATGAGTCCACACTAGTTTAGCACAAATACACTAGAAGCATGCATGAAGAGAGCATGCATGAAGAGGGGTGTTGAGTTGAGCATGCATGAAGAGGGAACAACTATGCTGAGACGAGAAAGCAACCAAACACACCCTATATGCCACGCATGTTCATACCATTTGTGTCTTTCTACTTCACTTACTACGCTACATTACTCAGGTTTGTATGTCCACTCCTGGGTACATGTTCGTCTCGTAGTTCCAGTCCCACGTGTTCTTCATATAGATGGAACGATCCTTGCATAACACGTGCACCTTGATGCTAGATGTCTCGCGTGTTGGCAAAAGGATGAACAAAGCTCACGTAAAAAATAGAGTGGAAGAACATAGATGCCGGACGACCGAGAAGGAGCAAGGAACCTCGTGGTGGAGCGTGTGCACTCATAATATTTAATATTATTCAACGATATAAAATTAACCAATCATCTCCACAGTGGACTGGAAGAGTACGAAACACGGCAGCCTAGTGTAGTTACATCATACTAGTACATGGCTAACCCACGCTATCACCATATTTCTTGGCTTCCGTGCGACACCTATCTCTAGTAATCCTGCAGCCCGCATCGCTTCTCCCTCCTCGTCTCTATCAAAGTGCGGCAGCCTGGCGTTTATGCCGTCTATTGAGGTCGGTTAACTATCACATGTTAGCGACATGCCAAGAGCATTCTAAAAAAATTCCTTTCACGTTCCGTTTTCAAAAGGAAAAAAATCCTTTCACGTACAAATTTGCCTGTATGCTTTGAGCAACTTGCATGTCCTATACTGCTCCCGTTTAATACTCTAACTTAGCTAGAGGTTAGACTAACTCATGACTAACCCTGAACTAACTGTATCCAAAGAGGTGTTTGGGTGATAGGGTTAGATTGACAATAAATGCACTTCATGGAGAGAGAAAAGTGATTTTTCAGTGGTCCCAATGAGAACTATCTCCAGTTAGCACCTCTTGGGTGGGATAGTTTTTTTTGTGGGTTCGGTGCAACTTGCTCCAATTTAAAACCTCATGCTTGGATACTTTAGGGCTATTTGAGCCCCAACTAGCTCAAACTAACTCTAACCCATGGATCAAAACAGGGCCTATGGCCAGTCTCGACGCGAAGCAGTTGCATGCACCGGGAAGCGGCGCTCTCTTGGCCGTCGCGCCACTTCAAAGCCGGCGCCAGTGAGAGGTCGCCTCCGCTCTGGCCGGGCATTAATGCGGCACTGACGCTCCAGGGCGACGTTGACCATTTCACGCGGGAAGCGCGCGCTGGCAAGGGAGTATAGGTTTTGAACCGTTTTAGGTGTAGTACTGGTAGTTTGCAAAACTACTCAATTATTGCACTCAGTTTCCTAAGAAATTGTGGTAAAAAAACGTTACTCCACAGCCCGCTTCCCTTCTCCTTCCTCTTCCACTGCCCGCGCACATCCGCGGGAAGCGACCGGTCAACCCTTATATAGGAGTGCTAGCACAAAAAGATGCATGCATGACCACTAAAATTTCGATATTAAAGCGCCGCTCCGGCGGGAGTATGGCGTATGTTGTTACCTTCAGCCGGCCCGTAGCTACCGGGCGACAGTGACCAGAGAATAGGCGGCGGGAGGGGAATGAATGCAGCTACTGTTTGGGCTCGCCTTCCGGCTTAAATAAATGCGTAGCATCACGTGTACCTGCGGGTGCACAAATTGTAACATACATGTCTGCTTAAGTGGGAGTCACGTAACTGGTGTGTGTGTGAGAGATTCTGAGAGACAGAGTGTGTGCTTGCGACTCTACTCTTTAGACATGTACTCAACCTTTTGCATCGGGATATAAGTATAATGGTATTTACTTTAGCTAGTGATTTACGTGGCCATGTTAACAGGGTTGTGTCAAAAAAATGTCACTTCCTGCTCGTGATTTGCGTTATATAATTACAAGCAAGATTCTCGTGCATTGCAGGGAACACCAATATGCATTTTTTTACAAAACACCTGTTGTGATTGACCCATGCAGGAGTAATCCCATGTGTAAAAACTAATAGTATCTCGAGAATTTTATCGGAAAACTGGTATCTCGAGAATGTCATCGAAAAAAAATGAAAGATAAGAGATAAGGCGAGGAGGAGTGGAGCGTGGTGGTGACTGGTGGTCGGAATGGGCGGAGGCATGGGGATGGACGGCGCCGGCAGGCGGCAGCGGCCACCATGCATGCTAGATTGTTCCAGAGACCTATTCCTTTTTTAATTGTTGAGCAATGAGGTTGCGGGAGATAATGATGTGGAGAGAGGTGCAGGTATCTTTTGTAAAATTATCATAGTTTGCTTTCTATCCTTAGATATAGATCATACAGTCTGTATTACAAGATGGCAGGCACACCATCACCGCCAACTCGTTTTTTTATAAGGGTACAGATGATAAGTTTGCTGACTACTAAAGTAAAGTGGAATTTGTCCATGTTATGCAAGTAAATAAAGGTGATTGTTTATCATGCGGGTAAGGTTGGATGAAGGGTGGTAGGAACAAATGCTCCGCCTAGAGCATGTGTGTGTGAGATGGAGTCTTAGTGTGTGTGTGTGCGTGCGTGTGTGTGAGAGAGAGAGAGAGAGAGATGGAGTCTTAGTT
>NC_041386.1:136140541-136148138 GCF_002162155.2 Triticum dicoccoides | reverse complement strand
TGTGTGTGTGTCGCGGGGTCCTTTGTGGCGGATGTAATTTAAGTGTGCATGGCTTCATCATCGAGAGGTGATGTGTATGGCAGAGGCCACCAACGATGGGGTGCGAGAGAGAAAATGCCCGTAGAGAGGGAAGAGAAGGTGTGTGCGCGTGAGAGGAGTCGACATCGAGAGAACGTGTTTGTTCGAGAGACACCGAGGAAGACTACTATATATCGATGGTGCATGTAGGCGGGAATTAAACAAATGGATGGTCTTATTGGTTTCGGGGATATAGGGGAAGAGTGAGAGGCGGGGGGTGATGGGGTTATGTACCTAGGGTAGGGTCATGGACCTGATCTAAGTACCTTACCCAAGGACACCCTCAGAAGAAGTCGCCTTCCAGTCGACTAACGAGGGACACACTCGACTGACTTGAAGGACTCGACCACGAAGACTCACTCGACCACCAGAAGGTCAAGAGGCACTCTGCACTGCAACGGCCTGTAATCAAGTAGACTTTATGATAGTAAAGGCATTTTATGTGGGGCGTTACCAGTAACACCCCGGACTTAACTCACCTTAAACCCTCTCCTACGTGGGCTGGCTGGGGTCCTGGCGCACTCTATATAAGCCACCCCCCTCCACAGGCAGAAGGGTTCGGCACCTTGTAACTCATATACTCATAATCCACTCGACCGCCTCCGGGCTCCGAGACGTAGGGCTGTTACTTCCTCCGAGAATGGCCTGAACTCGTACATCCTTTGTGCTTACAACCTCTCCATAGCTAGGACCTTGCCTCTCAATACCTACCCCCCACTCTACTATCAGGCTTAGAACCACGACAGTTGGCGCCCACCGTGGGGCAGGTGTTTTAGCGATTTTGTGGAGAAGTTGCAATTCTTCCGAGTACTTTCATCATGGTGTCTGTTGGAGTTTTGGTCGGGGGTCAAGAGATCTGTCTCGGCACTCTCACCTTCATCGCCGACGACTCCGCGTGGCTCCACGAGGCTCCACTCGACGTTGATGCGCTCCCCGTCCGCGGTGCGACGCATTTTCGTGCATATGTCCGCGGCGTTCTGCTGCGGCAACCGTCGACCCAGTATCGGTCGGCTCCTCCATCGTCCACCCTCCCGGTATTCCGCCGGCGCAAGCGCTCGGGCCGGTCGAGGCTTCAGCGATGGGTGAGGCACGCGGTGGCTCGCCAATCGGCCACCACCCAAGTTGCGGCAATCGAGCCCGACGAACCTCTCTACGGTTTGTTCGATCAGTCGACTGGCTCCGTAGAGACTGCATCCGAGTGCGGTAGCAGTGATCCAGCGGCGGAAATCTTGATGGTCGACGAGCCCCACAGTCCTCCTGGCTTCGCCCGTGGTGGTGGAGCAGGTGACGGCGGCGACCCTACACGAGGCTACGAAGAGTACCAGCCCGAGCCACTCGACTCTCTGCAAAGAGAGGAACTTCGCCGCAGGAACGAGGATCCCCTGCATATTCCCATCGCAGGAGAAACCCCCGAGGCTCGTGCCTTGGAGGAGGCGCGTCTGGCCAATTTGGCCGAGCGCACTCGACTGGAGAATCTTCAGCGAGCACTCGACGAGCGCGCGCGGCAACGAGTTCCCGACACCAGTCGACGTCAACTCTTCCCGCCAACTCAGGTATATCGAACCCAATTCAGAATTTAGCAGCTGCGACCCGTATAGCAGAGTCCATCCAGCCTTCGCAGTCGGAAGCTGGCAGAGGTTTGCTGTAGATCAGGGATCTGCTCCGGGCAGCAGGAGATCAGAATTCAGCCGTGTCTCAGTCGCACAACAGCATTCACAGTCGATCCGTCACTGTGAATACGGTTCAGTCGGCTCACAGCCCCAGATCGCCTCCGCGGCGTGAAGGGCGCGAGAATCGGCGAGATCAATATGGCGACAGACTCGACCGAGATGATAGGCGTCGAGTGCCCTATTCCCCTCCGAGGGGTGGGTCTTACGCTCCTCGGCAGCCAGATGATAGGCGTCAGTACAGTACAGGGCGTAGGGTTCCAGTCGACCCCAGAGAACCAGGCTTCGACGCGCGATCCATTATCGTGCAAGGGTTGGTTGACCAGAACAGAGCCCATCGAGGTGGACTCAACAGAGATGTACCCACAAGCAGTCGAGTGCATGTTTCTGGTCCTGAATGTTTCAGCAGAGCTATCAGAGCCGCAGTTATCCCTCCCAATTTCAGGTTGGCAACAGGAGTCAGCAAGTTCACTGGTGAGTCTAAGCCTGAAACTTGGCTTGAAGACTACCGAGTGGCAGTTCAGATTGGTGGTGGGAACGACGAGGTGGCCATGAAGCATTTGCCCCTCATGTTGGAAGGTTCTGCCAGGGCATGGTTGACTCAATTACCTCCTAGCAGCATTTACACTTGGGAAGATCTGTCCCGAGTGTTCGTCAGGACGTTTGAAGGAACTTGCAAGCGACCAGCTGGATTGACAGAGTTGCAAGTCTGCGTGCAGAAAACTAATGAGACTCTCAGAGAGTATATTCAGAGGTGGATCACTTTGCACCACACTGTGGAGAATGTGTCTGATCATCAGGCAGTCTGCGCCTTCAAAGATGGTGTCAAGAATAGAGAACTGAGTTTGAAGTTTGGTCGAACCGGTGACATGACCTTGAGTCGGATGATGGAGATTGCTACCAAGTACGCCAACGGCGAAGAAGAAGACCGACTCCGAAGCGGCAAGCACAAGCCGAGTCAGTCGGAAAAAGGAAACACCAGTCGGAAACAGAAGCAGAAGGCTGAACCGACAGCTCCTGGAGAGGCTCTGCCGTGACTCAAGGAAAGTTTAAGGGGAAACCAAAAGGATCCTGGAACCCCAAGAAGGTAAAGGATAAAGAAGGGAACGACGTGATGGATATGCCATGTCACATTCACACGAAGAAAGACGAAGAGGGGAATATCATTTACCCGAAGCACACCACTCGCCAATGTCGACTCCTGATTCAGCAGTTTCAGGGAAAACAGTCTAAGGACAAGGAGAAGGAGTCGGACAAGGCCGAAGACAAGGAGGACAGTGAGGAAGGATATCCGCATATCAACTCCACTCTGATGATCTTTGCAGATGTGGAAAGCAGAAGTCGACTGAAAGTGATTAACCGAGAGGTAAACATGGTTGCCCCCGCAAAAGCAAATTATCTGAAGTGGTCTCAAACACCCATCACATTCGACCAATCTGATCACCCGACTCATATTGCCACCCCTGGGAGGCAAGCTTTGGTGGTCGATCCAGTTGTCGAAGGCACTCGACTGACAAAGGTGCTGATGGATGGTGGAAGTGGGCTGAACTTATTGTATGCAGACACATTGAAAGGTATGGGCATTCCGATGTCCCGACTGAGCACTAGTAACATGAGCTTTCATGGAGTTATACCAGGGAAGAAGGCCGAGTCACTCGGCCAGATAGCTTTGGACGTGCTGTTTGGTGATTCGAAGCATTTTCGCAAAGAAAAGTTGACGTTTGAGGTCGTGGATTTTCAGAGTGCATATCATGCCATTTTGGGGAGACCAGCTTACGCACGATTTATGGCTCGACCATGCTACGTGTACCTCAAATTGAAGATGCCCGGCCCCAAAGGAGTGATCACTGTCACCGGTGATCGGAAAAAGGCAGAAGAGTGCTTTCAGAAGGGCTCCAAGATCGCCGATTCCCAGGTGACAGCGGTCGAGTTCGAAGAATATAAGCAAAACGCAGATCCGAGTGACTTGCTGCGGTCCAAGAAGCCCGCCACAGAGTCTGCATTCCAGTCGTCCGGTGAGACGAAGCCTGTTCACATTCACCCGACCGACCCCGAAGCAGCTCCGACCCGCATCTCCACGACACTCGACCCAAAATAGGAAGAAGCGCTCATCCAGTTCCTCTGTGAGAACTGGGAAATTTTTGCATGGAAGCCCGCTGACATGCCAGGTGTTCCCAGGGGACTGGCTGAGCATCGCCTAAGAGTCGACTCATCTGCAAAACCAGTCAAAGAGCATCTTCGGCGGTCCGCCGTCCAGAAGAGAAAAGCCATTGGCGAAGAAGTGGCTCGACTGTTGGCGGCAGGATTTATCCGAGAGATATACCACTCCGAGTGGCTCGCTAATGTCGTCATGGTTCCTAAGAAGGACAAGTCGCTCCGAATGTGCATTGATTTCAAGCACATCAACCGGGCCTGCCCGAAAGATCATTTTCCTCTCCCTCACATAGATCAAATTGTTGACTCGACCGCGGGATGTGAGAGGTTATCTTTTTTAGATGCCTACTCCGGGTACCACCAGATCCGTCTGTACGGGCCCGACGAGGTAAAAACAGCTTTCATCACTCCATTCGGGTGCTTCTGCTATATCACCATGCCATTCGGCCTCAAGAATGCCGGGGCCACATTCATGCGAATGATTCAGAAGTGTCTACTCACTCAAATCAGTCGGAATGTGGAAGCTTATATGGATGATATTGTTGTCAAGTCACGAAAAGGTTCCGACCTGCTCGCTGACCTCGCCAAAACATTTGCCAACCTCAGAAGGTATGATATCAAGCTCAATCCATCGAAGTGCACATTTGGAGTTCCTGGTGGCAAGTTACTCGGTTTTCTCGTTTCCGAACGGGGAATCGACGCTAACCCAGAGAAGATTGGCACTATTCTCTGAATGAAATGCCCTGTGCGAGTGCACGATGTCCAGAAGCTTACTGGATGCTTGGCCGCATTAAGTCGATTCATCTCACGACTCGGTGAAAAGGCATTGCCTCTTTATCGACTGATGAAGAAGACAGACAAGTTCGAGTGGACTCCAGAAGCTGATGCAGCGTTTGCCGAGCTAAAAGCTCTGCTCTCCACCCAGCCGGTGCTTGCTGCTCCAATCAGCAAAGAGCCTCTGTTGCTCTATATCGCAGCCACAGGACAAGTCGTCAGTACCGTGCTAACGGTCGAGCGGGAAGAAGAAGGAAAAGCCCTCAAAGTTCAGCGCCCAGTGTATTATTTGTCTGAAGTCTTGACTCCATCCAAGCAGAGATATCCTCATTATCAGAAGCTTGTATATGGAATATACATGACCACAAAGAAGGTTGCTCATTATTTCTCTGATCATTCCATCACAGTCGTCAGCGACGCTCCACTATCAGAGATTTTGCACAATAGGGATGCAACTGGTCGAGTGGCCAAATGGGCGATTGAACTTCTTCCCCTTGATATCAAGTTTGAGGCAAAGAAAGCCATGAAGTCCCAGGCAATAGCAGATTTCCTTGCCGAGTGGATTGAACAGCAGCAGCCGACTGAAGTTCACTCGGAGCATTGGACCATGTTTTTTGATGGCTCTAAGATGTTGAATGGTTCCGGTGCTGGGGTTGTCCTGGTTTCCCCCAGAGGAGATAAGCTCAGATATGTGCTCCAGATTCACTTTGATTCCTCCAACAATGAGGCAGAATATGAAGCCCTCTTATATGGGTTGCGCATGGCCATTTCACTCGGCGTCCGTCGCCTGATGGTCTATGGCGACTCGGATTTAGTGGTCAATCAGGTGATGAAAGAGTGGGACGTGAGAAGCCCAGCCATGACTGGATACTGCAGTGCAGTGAGGAAGCTGGAAAAGAAGTTCGAGGGGTTGGAGCTCCATCATATACCCCAACTGAAAAATCAAGCAGCTGATGATCTAGCAAAGATAGGTTCCAAGAGAGAAGCCATTCCGAGTGGTGTGTTCTTGGAGCATATACACACTCCGTCAGTCAAAGAGGATCCTTTCACCGAAGAAACTCCACAGCCCAAGAGTGCCACAAATCCGACTGAAGTTGAAGTCCCAGCGGTGGTCGACTTGATCATGGAGGTTTTGGTGGTCATTCCCGACTGGACGATTCCGTATGTCACATATATCCTGAGGAAAGAGCTCCCGGAGGATGAGGAAGAGGCTCGACAGATCGTCCGTCGATCTAAGGCCTTTACCGTAATCAAAGGACAATTATACAGAGAAAGCGCGACTGGAGTTGGTCAGAAGTGCATAACACCAGAAGAAGGTCGACTCATCCTCAATGATATTCACTCGGGGACCTGTGGTCATCATGCGTCCTCTCGGACCATCGTGGCCAAAGCATACCGAGCCGAATTTTACTGGCCAAAGGCGAATGAGATGGCAAAACATATAGTGGATAAGTGCGAGGGATGTCAATTCTACTCGAATATGTCACACAAGCCTGCGTCGGCTCTGAAGACCATTCCACTCGTCTGGCCTTTCGCAGTATGGGGATTGGACATGGTCGGTCCTTTGAGAACAGGACGAAGTGGCTTCACGCATGTACTGGTGGCAGTCGACAAGTTCACCAAGTGGATCGAGGCTAAACCAATCAAGAGCCTTGACACCGGTACTGCTGTTAGCTTCATCAGGGAACTAATATTCAGATATAGAGTCCCACACAGCATCATTACGGATAATGGGTCGAACTTTGACTCAGAGGAATTCAGAGCTTTCTGCAACTCCCAGGGCACACGGGTCGACTATGCTCCAGTCGCCCATCCGCAGTCGAATGGACAAGCAGAGCGAGCTAATGGACTGATTCTTAAGGGATTGAAGCCTCGACTGATGCGTGATCTCAAACACGCGGCTGGAGCTTGGGTCGACGAACTTCCCTCAGTACTCTGGGGACTGCGGACCACACCTAATCGGTCGACCGGAAGAACTCCATTCTTCTTGGTCTACGGAGCTGAAGCAGTCTTGCCGAGTGATCTTCTCCACAATGCTCCTCGAGTTGAAATCTACAACGAAGCAGAGGCTGAAAAAGCGCGGCAAGACGCAGTCGACCTTTTAGAGGAAGAAAGGGAGATGGCTCTGATCCGGTCGACCATCTACCAACAAGATTTGCGTCGTTTCCACGCCAGAAATGTGAGAGGTCGAGCCTTCCAGGAAGGAGATTTGGTTCTTCGAGTGGATCAGCACAAACCACACAAGCTTGCTCCTTCTTGGGAAGGCCCCTTCATCGTCACCAAGGTTCTCCACAACGGGGCGTACCGTCTTTACAACGTCGAGCATAATATCGACGATCCCCGAGCTTGGAACGCGGAGCTACTCCGCCCATTTTACACTTAAGTTTTATCACTCGGATGAGTTGCAATAAAGTACTTCTGTAGTTCATGGACCTCAAAATAATAGTGTCATAGTCCCTCCATAATTTCTGTCGCTTTTTATTTTTGTCCAATAAAATTCCCCCTCAGTGGGTGACTTAGTTGCGAATCCGTTTCGCCTAAGTTTGTAAAAATCCTACCGAGTGGCGAGCCAGACTCCCACTCGGAGGCTTAGCTGCGAATCTGTTTCGCCTAAGTTATCAAAATCCTACCGAGTGGTAAGCCAGCCTTCCACTCGGGGGCTTAGCTGCAGCCCTGTGCTCGCCTAAGTTATAAAAATCCTACCGAGTGGTAAGCCAGCCTTCCACTCGGGGGCTTAGCTGCAGCCCTGTGCTCGCCTAAGTTATAAAAATCCTACCGAGTGGTAAGCCAGCCTCTCACTCGGGGGCTTAGCTGCAGCCCTGTGCTCGCCTAAGTTACAAAAATCCTACCGAGTGGCGAGCCAGACTCCCACTCGGAGGCTTAGCTGCGAATCTGTTTCGCCTAAGTTATCAAAATCCTACCGA
>NC_041386.1:136123293-136139934 GCF_002162155.2 Triticum dicoccoides | reverse complement strand
GGCTTAGCTGCAGTCCAAGCACTCGCCTAAGTTATCAAAATCCTACCGAGTGTAGAGCAACCCTCTCACTCGGAGGCTTAGCTGCAGTCCAAGCACTCGCCTAAGTTATCGAAATCCTGCCGAGTGAAGAGTAAACCTCTCACTCGGGGGCTTAGCTGCAGCCCAGTGCTCGCCTAAGTGGACTGAAGAATAAGTCGATTGCAGTAAAGGCGCCTTGCTTTGAACCTGCAAAAGACATTTCGAGCCAAAGGCAATCATATTCAAGCACCAAATTCAAGTTTGAATCGATATCTAAAGGAACCGAGAGTGCTCAGGCGTTAAGCCTGTTAAAGTTTATCGGTTACAATTCCACTCGGCATACCGAGGCAAATTTAAAAGCGTCGAGCCAGAAGAAGTTTTTTACCCCTCCTGTGGAGGGATGGAAGGAGCAACGAATTCATCAAGGTCAATTCCGTCGGCGATCCGAGTGGCAGCTGCAAGGAAAGTTTCCATAAAGGACCTGAAGTCGTGCTTCTTGGTATTGGCCACCCGAAGGGCCGCCAGCTTCTCTTCTCGTGCATCCTTACAGTGGACTCGGGCAAGACACAGAGCAACATCTGCACCACACCGAGCCGAAGACTTCTTCCATTCCTGCACTCGACCAGGGATCGTGTTCAACCGGGCCATCAGCGATTCAAGGTCATTCTGAAGTGTCTCCTCAGGCCAAAGCGTCGAGTCGATGCGAGATGTGGCGGCCTTCAGCCTTGCGAGATAGTCCACGACAGCTGCAACACGGGACTCCAGTCGGAGAACATCCATGGCAACTTCATCGTTCACCGGAGAATTGACGGGGTCGAGGTTTGGCTCCAGCCGGCTAGTTTCTTCTTCAAAGTTTTGACAAAATTCTGCAAGGGTGATCACTAAGTCAAGGAGATGGTTGAATGGAAAAATCACAATCGGAAATGTCTGCCAAGCATAGAGGTTTACCTTCAAGCATAAGAAACAGCTTCTTGGCAAGTCCACTCAGGAAGGCCTCCAGATCAGTTTTCTTCCCAGTCAATTTGGCGACTTGGTCGGTCAGGGCAGCTTTATCAGTTTTCAGTCGACTGACCTCCTTGTTGGCAATCCCAAGAGCAGCTTTCAGATTGGTATTGTCTTGTTCGAGCTTGGTGACTGAAGCTAACTTCTCGTCAGCAAGCTTGATCTTCTCAGCTAGCTCAAGGTCTTTCTTCTGTTGGGCCTCCCTTACCTTACCTGAAAGTTACAGCAAGATCAGATTTTGAAACAAGCAAGGGGAAAAGCAGTCGTCAGGGTCTCACCAAACATACCTTCGGTCTCCTCCTTTGCCTTCGTCAGCTTCTCCTGAACCAGCTTCAAGCTCAGCTCGACTTGAGTATGCTTGTGTTCCAGCTCTGAGTAGCGAGCCACAAGATCACAAGAGTTCTGCGAAGAACCAATCGACTAAATGTCAAATTTAATTCACTTCCGAGTGAAAAAGGGAAAAACTCACGTTTCTAAGACTACAGCCGAATACAAGCATTCGACCGTAGTCTCGGGGACTACACCCAGTGGGTGCACTCAGCGTGCCCCCACTAATCCTGTTGAAGACAAAGTCGACCAGTCGACCTCAAAAAAAAAAGATGTATTCTCTAAGACTGTGATCAACTGCAAGCAGTCGACCACAGTCTCGGGGACTACACCCAGTGGGTGCACTCAGCGTGCCCCCACCGGTTTGTGAAATCCAGTCGACTGACAGAAAAATTGACATCATAAAGCCTAAGGCCGACTGCCAGCAGTCGACCTTAGCCTTGGGGACTACACCCAGCGGGTGCACTCAGCGTGCCCCCGCTAACACGGAGTTTTATCGACACACCCAGTGGGTGACTACTATAAATTCCAGAAAAGAAAAGTTTTTGGTAGCATATCCAACAGAACAAACGGCGGTCGACTGACCTGGACATTGCTTTGGAGGGCAGAACTGGCGTCATAAGCTGCCTGACTCGCATCCCGGATGGTCTTCAGCTGCTCCATCATGATTCCCGCTTGGCGTATCGCCTCCTTCGCTGCGCCGGCTTGGTCCTCTGGGACGTGGTGCGTCGTGAAGAGGGAGGGCTGCTGAGCACTCGTCAATGGATCTGCGAAGGACACCGTGTGTCGAGTGATGTTCTCTTCCTCCACAGTCAGAATCTCGGGCGCCGTCACATCCTGAGGCACCTTACTGGCGGACGTTTTCCGACTCCTCCTGCGCTTCAGCGGCTCTTCATCCTCATCATCATCAGGGAGATTGATAACAGTATTGGGTGGAGCTACAGAGAAAGATCAGGATCAGAGATCGCGAGTTAGTCGACTAAGAACAGCGTTAAGAATACAGTACCTGGGTTCGAAGTTGCTGCGTCCTCCATCTCATGGTCATCAGCCCGGGCCGAGGTTTCAGAAGTAGCAGCACTGCAACTCCAAAGGATCAGTCGACTAACTTCAGCGTCGACCAGAGACAAAGTTCACACAAAATAAGAAAATATGAGCAGCACGGTTACCCTGATATGGTGGGGATGGACACCTTCATCTTCGGTAGGAGCTTGATCGGCTTCGACGAGGCCGCCCTGGGCTGCTTCAGCGCCTTTTCAGTCGGCACCGGAGAGGTGGTCCGAGGGCGCTTGGTCGACTGAGTGGCGGTCGCAACCCCCTTACCACGTTCGGTCGAAGGGTCGTGGACAAGCTTCGACCGCCTTTCTGAGCGCGGTGGTACGACCTCCTCCTCCTCTTCTTCCTCGTCCTCGACGTCATCTTCATCACCGTCATCATCATCATCGTCGTCATCATCCTCTGCAACACCCGAGTCCCATTCCTCCTCTTCCTGGCTCTCGCCCTCGCTCGCCTCGCCCTCCTCAGTCGAAGCTTGTGCCCCATTGGGCATCGAGTACAGCTCGGTGAGGGCCTAGCAGATGTCCAGACAAGGATCAGTCGACCAGTCGGCAGGGTAAACAGAAATGAATGCGACAAGAGCGCAGTGGAGAGCAGGGCAAGTGTACCTTGTTTGGGTCGCTGTTGTGGTCGAGTGGAGGAATCCTTCTGGCTCCGCGTGGGTTATCCTTATTTCCGGTAACGGCTACCATCCATCTTTCCAGAGTGACGTCGTCGACTGCTTCTGGATGGACTCTAGTCTCGTCTTCGGTCCCACAGTACAACCACATGCAGTGGCTCCGGAACTGAAGGGGCTGGATGCGACGCCTGAGGAAGACCTCCAGGAGGTCCATGCCCGTCACTCCCTCCCGAACCAACTGCACCACGCGCTCCATCAACATCTTCACGTCAGCTTTCTCCTCCGGAATCAGCTTCAGAGGGGAGGGCTTGTTCACTCGGTCCATGGTAAACGGAGGGAGTCCACTCGACTGCCCTGGCGTCGACTGGACCTGGCAGTAGAACCAAGTCGACTGCCAGCCTCTGACGGACTCGGGAAAGGTCATGGGTGGGAAGGTGCTCTTATTCCTCACCTGGATCCCCAGGCCCCCACACATTTGGACGACTCGGGTTCTCTCATCACCTGGGCGCCTTCTTCACGGTCTGAGAGCGACACGTGAATATGTGTTTGAACAAACCCCAGTGCGGTCGACAACCCAAGAAACCCTCACACATGGACACGAATGCAGCAAGATAGGCAATGGAGTTTGGGGTAAAGTGGTGGAGCTGCGCTCCGAAGAAATTCAAGAAGCCACGGAAGAAAACACTCGGCGGCAAAGAAAACCCACGATCAACATGGGTGGCCAAAAGCACACACTCACCCTCTTCAGGCTGAGGCTGCCACTCCTTCCCCGGAAGCCTCGCAGCTCCGTGAGGGATCAAGCCCTCGTTGGCCATGTCGAGGAGGTCATTCTCTGTGATGGTCGACTGGATCCAGTCTCCTTGGACCCAGCCCTTCGGCAGGCGGGATCTGGACGAGGACCCTCCGCGGCTGGTGGATCTCCCCTTCGCCTTCTCCGACGCCGACGCCTTCTTTGCGCGCTCCAGCGCCGCCGTCTTCTCCTTGGCCATGGTCGCCGGCGAGATGCGCGAAGGGAAGTGGTGCGGGGGCGAGAGCGAGCACGCTGGGCGGGGAAGAAGGAAGCAGAGAGAGGGAGAGAATGCTGAGGCGCAGCACAGAAATCCTCGCCGGGCACATTTATAAGGTCCCTTCCGAGTGGATGACAGGTGGGCCCGTCGATCTAATCATATCTGGGAGCAGTTATGCAGACGGGATACGTGGCGAAAAAGGCGGCGCGGAGATCGAGGCGTCTATGCCCCGTCCCATCCGAACGCCGCGGTCCGCCCCGCTTCGCGCGCGTCCCCAAATTTCGCATCCCGTGGAATCCGCGAACAGCAAATCAGTTTGTCAGACGCGGTGTTTCCGGCGATCCGTCGCTCGGAGATCGTCGAAGCCCGAAAGATCACTCGACGCAAAAATAGAATGGATCGAGTCGACTGAAGGCGAATTGCTCCCTGTCGACGAAGAGATTCTTTGGTCCAGGACAACGCACGACCAGGGCACAAAGGTTAATCGGAAACAACATCAACTCCTTCCTCACTCGAAGCCTCAATCCATTCGGGGGCTAATGATGGGGTTATGTACCTAGGGTAGGGTCATGGACCTGATCTAAGTACCTTACCCAAGGACACCCTCAGAAGAAGTCGCCTTCCAGTCGACTAACGAGGGACACACTCGACTGACTTGAAGGACTCGACCACGAAGACTCACTCGACCACCAGAAGGTCAAGAGGCACTCTGCACTGCAACGGCCTGTAATCAAGTAGACTTTATGATAGTAAAGGCATTTTATGTGGGGCGTTACCAGTAACGCCCCAGACTTAACTCACCTTAAACCCTCTCCTACGTGGGCTGGCTGGGGTCCTGGCGCACTCTATATAAGCCACCCCCCTCCACAGGCAGAAGGGTTCGGCACCTTGTAACTCATATACTCATAATCCACTCGACCGCCTCCGGGCTCCGAGACGTAGGGCTGTTACTTCCTCCGAGAAGGGCCTGAACTCGTACATCCTTTGTGCTTACAACCTCTCCATAGCTAGGACCTTGCCTCTCAATACCTATCCCCCACTCTACTGTCAGGCTTAGAACCACGACAGGGGGGGGGGTAGCTAGAAGGAGATTGTTAAGTGTGAGTGTGTGTTTTACCCATCCAGGCGGAAGTTATGTGCACAAAAGAGGAGTACGATTCGATGTGGCGTTAGGATTGAGGGTAATTAACTACGTATGGAGACATAGAGACCTTGAACATGCATGTGTGAGAGGTATACATGTATACGTGGGATGTGTGTGTGCGCGCGCGCGCATGATCGAGATAAAAGAAAGAAGACATAAGTCATAAGATCAACGACATGGGAGAGACGGATTGGTATGACAATATGCATGCATGTGAGAATGCAGGGAAGAAGGCCCGACAATTGAGCATGTGTTTTTGTCTTTAAGAGATAGTGGCGTGGGCTGGAGCATGCATCTATGGCGAGCAGAGAGAGTGAGGCGCAACGATTGTGCAAAAGAGACCAACCTATAAATGCATGTGTATGGAGAGACATATATAGTGTGGGTGATAGGAAGCAAGACTCCGTGCGAGAAAGAAATGTTGACGGAGAAACTAAAGATAGATACAGAGATGGAGATGCTAGCTAGAGGGACATCCGCTAGTTTGGGTGTTGGAGATGACCGTCGGGTTGTTCAATGGGTGAATTTATATATGTGTGTGAGAGGGCACTTGACTGCATGTAGAGAGAAACATATGTAGTGTGCGTGATAGGAATCAAGAGTGAGGGCGAGAAAGAAGGTTGATGGAGAAACAGATAAATAGAAAGATAAAGATGCTACCTAGTGTGCGTTAGAGGTAGGAGTCGAGTGGATCAGAAGGCTGGGTTATGTGTGTGGGTGTGAGAGAGATAGAGAGAGGGTGCATGTGAGTCACATACAAACAGATATCAGAGAGAAATGAGATCCATAGAGACGGAGTATTGTGTTTGCGAGAGAGAAAGATATTTCACAACGAGAGTGATAGCTAGAGAGACATACGAGGGAACGCAAGATATCTCTAGGGAGAGAGGGTGTGTGTGAGCGACATAAAAGAGAACAATGGAGAAATATGAGACCCTGGGAGACAGAGTTTGTGTTTGTGTGTGAGAAAGAGATATTGAAGAGGAAGAGTTGTAGGTTCTCATATCTAAGGAGCGAAAGACATCTCTGTATGAGGGGTGTGCGAGTGGCACACATGGGAATAGTAGAGAGAAATGAGACCCCGGGAGACAAAGTTTTGTGTTTGTGTGAGAGAAAGAGATTCCACATGGAGAATCATAGTTAGAGACACATAGCAGGGAGCGAGATATACTTAGAGAGAGATAGAGTGATGAAGGTCGAGGGAGAGAGTATCGTCAGTGTGTTACGAAGATAAAAGATCATTGTCGACATACATGTAGCACGAGAGATACCTGAGAGACGATGAACGCGTATAGGTCCAGAGAGATAGTCCTATATAAGCATGAGTGATAGCTATATGAGACGAATATCTAGATTAAAGGGGATTCAAATATTTAAACTGGAGATCACAACATCGATAATATCATAACGCAAATTGGTGTATCAAACATGCATATTCATTTGAATTTGGGCACACGTGTAATGTTATATAGTTTATCAATATTGGTGATCCATAGATTCTTCAATTACAAACAATGCATGGTTTATATCCAATTAATGTCTAAACGGGATTACAGTATATGTTGCATGTGTGGAACACATTATACATATTTGAGAAGTAAAAAAAACCCGCATGAAACACACATTAATTGGAGACAGTTAGCGAGGAATGCATACATTGGATTTCAACATAAAGTGGTTTCAAATATTTTGAAAATCCAAATTGATGGATACAACCTTATGAATCCGAGATCATGCCATTTGTAAACCATATTTATGTATAAATGGTGTTGTGCTTTTGAAAGTATATATGAAAAATGATGTATATAGAATGTAATTCCAATTAAATATGGATCCCGCCAAAAAAATAGAATACAAACAGGATTCAAATTGAGTTGGCACGGTAAACGTGCACTCTGCAAAATTTGAACGAAGCGGGGAAAGTCACAGTAACCGCCCGAAACCAAAATCTGCGAGATGGAAATCAATACTGCCTATGCCTGCCACGCAAAGCCTATCTGCTGGATTTCTATAGGTTTCGATAGGGGTAGGTTTGTAATTTCACCCAAACGTGACGTAACCGCCTCTCACCCGGATTCATACACGGTGGGCGCCAAAACACAGTGTGTCGTTGGCCAAAATCGACTCCCTCCCCGATTCATATTCATACACGGTGGGCGCCAAAAACAAACTCTTGTCGGCAAATATTCGGTGTATGCGAGATTACCGTCCTATCCCCAACCGACTAATGTTGTTGTGATGTAGTAGAAATTTGAAACGGGGGCTAAGTTTGTAAATTTCCTCGCATTTGAGACAAGCGCGCCCTGAATACATGGTTCCCCCCTTCCTCTCTACCTCCCTTTTCCCCATTCGTACTCCGTGGGTGCCAAAACACCCTGTCCACCCCACCCTCCTCCGTCTGCCGCCGTCCGCCACCCCATCCACCGCCATCCTCCTCCACCATGCTGGAGCTGATACCCCGATGCTGCCGTCCACTACAAGAGATCGACCTCTCTCATCCACGGCTTCGGACCGGGATCCTTGCATCCCGTCCTCTCGCTTCATCCCCGCCGTCGTCGACCTTACCGGCGCCGCTCCTATGACCGTCTCGTCTACCGTGCCCCGCCGCCATCGTCTACCCTCCTAGATCTGCTTCCACGCCGCCGACAGCCATCGCTACCACAACACCATCAAATTCTCAGCAGATGCGTACACGGCGCCGCACCAGAGGCGGTACTCTTTCGTATCTGCTCAACTTATTTATCACAGCAAGAAAATAGATCGCCACTGCTTTACTCTAATTTCTTCTCTTGGTCGCGAAGTTGCCTTTGTCCGGTTTGCACCTTCAGATCCGCCATGGCACGCTCAACACTATACTCCCAATGCTTATGGTTTTCCCCTTTTATATTCCACATTACTTAAATCATAGTAGACTAAATTTCAAAATTGGGTCAATCGATTTTTCAGAGCTCGCCGGAGTTCGCCGGTGCGATGAAGGGGCTCGGGTGGTTGTGGGGCCTCGCCGAACGAAGAAAACTCGATGCAGGTGGGGTTGGGGTGGGGGTGGGGGTGGCGGAGGAACACAGGCGGTGGGGGCCGGTGGTCCGGCCGGCGGCCCATGCGGTGTTCTGTATGGGAAGAATCAGAGACGAGGAAGAAGAAGGGTTAGGAGACGTAGGATCTTCATCCAACCGCCTGAAATGGTCGAGAGACAGCTGGGAGTTGCATTCCTAATGCGCTTTGGTTCATCATGTGTGGGCACTGCACAACCAACATTTTATTATCCAAAATCTGCTTGCTCTTCTTTACCATGTTCCTCTTCCGTTCTTCTTTAATATGTACTCTCTATGTTCCTAAATACAAGTCTTTGTATAGATTCCACCATGGACTACATATGGAGCAAAATGAGTGAATCTATACTCTAAAATGTATCTGGATACATCTGTATGTGATCCATAGTGGAAATCTCTACCAAGACTTATATTTTGGAACGGAGGGAGTATGATAGTAGTGTAGTATGTTCCTTGTACTGAAGATGAGCAGGGACATTTGCAGTGTAGAGGTCTATACGGTCGGTTGTGATGGACACTTTGAGCCTCTTTGATTCGAAGGATCTTGTAAACATAGGAATATGATTTGTAGTGGCCTGCCCACTTGAATCCTATAAGAATAGCAAGGAAATGCGGGGAGCTGTGTCGCCTTTGAGAGTTACATTGATATTAACAGTACCGCACCTTCACTTGAAGAGAGCTGGTATCCGAAGCCTTTCTAGCCGTACCGGCAATACTAGCACATATATTCCACCAAGTTCCACTTTGCTGATTTTACTCTGATGCTTAAGGTTTTCCCGTTATATCTACACTATGATTTGTGTAGCTGCTTTGTGTCGCACTAGTAGCAGTCCACTCTTGAAGCTAAACACTGCAATGACTTACAAAATTGGCACCAAGGCATTGAGTGCCATTCTGGATGCAATGAAACTCATACGCTCCCCACCTGTTGATTCTTGTTCAGAATATGATCCTAATGACTATTCTAACCTCGAGGAGCCAAAGGCAGATGGCCTGTCCTGTTCACCCATCAAGGTGCCTGTTCTAATTTGGCAATGTTTTATTGATTGCGGGTATCTTGCATATGTTGTCTTGCATTTCTTCTACTTTGTTGCACCGCCATCTGCTTAGTTTACTCGTCATATATGTCGAGATGCCATGCCCATCCATTATCAATACATATTCCATCTGTCATCATACCATGTTTTTCCACTCAAATGTTGTTCTTGTGCATCAGACATCAAAAAGGAAGAGGGTGATTGCCGAACCTGAAGGAGCACCAGCGAAGTCCTTGAAAAACATGGTGGTGCCGGAGAAATCAGACAGCACCCCACTTATATTGGCTGTACAACCAGTGACACAAAACGTAGGACCGACTCCAGCAGACTGTACCCATACTTGACTGGCCACACCACTAGACCCACCACACAGGACCTGCACTCTAGCAAAATGTATACCGATTTCATTTGCCACAGCACCAGCTGTACCGTAGAAAAATCCCACTCCAGCAAAAAGTACAACAAGTCCACCGGCCGAAGACCTATCCCAACTGTAGTGACCCGACCCGAATGGATCAAGTCTACTGTGCTCCGGTGTCATCCCTGGATCAGTAATGCTGACACCACACAGTACATCGAAGAATTTATAACAGAGTGGCAATCACACACTTATTACATCGTTGTCTCAAAGAGAACTTATTACAATAAATATGGCTTAAGGCCATCTAATAACGATAACAGCGGAAGACTCGGAAGATAAATGGGTCCATCAACTCCAATGGCATCACTGAGTATAGAACCACGACCTAAAAGCACCTTACTCGTCGTCTGAAAATTCTGCAACATGAGAAGTTGCAGCCCGAAAACGGGTCAGCACATGGAATATGCTGGCAATGTAACACATAGAGAGTAATGGAATGAAACAGCTATACTACATGCATATATGGCTGGTGGAAAGCTCTATGGTTACAGTTTTGCGTAAAGCCAGTTTTTCCCTACTGCAAAGGAATAAATTTATTTAACTATCATGGTAGTTGTTAAACATCGGGAATGCTTGACAGCATTCCGATCCCAATTAAGTAATTAAAACCCATTAATATTAATTAGAGTAACATGTTGAGATTCACATGATATTCAAGTACTAGATACTCAAGTTGTCCATAACCGGGGACACGGCTAACCATGATTAGTTTGTACACTCTGCAGAGGTTTGCGCACTTTTCCCCACAAGACTTGATCGCCTCCGTTTGGTTTCTCGCACTACATGATGTTTGAGAAACGGATGACCGAGACACAGTCTTTCAGAAGCACTAGCACCTTACATGTGGGTAGACCGGTACACCTACTTTCCTCTACATCTGCTAGTCTACCCGTAAGAGTTCGCACGACTTAGTCAACTATGCCAGAGCCCATAATGGTTTGTGGCTGCACACGGAAGTTTACTAGCACGAATGATCTTATGATCCCTTTGAGCCTGGGTGGCGGTCCGAAATAAAAACAGGCAAGTCCCGATAGACATCAGGTGCCTCAATCCACCCAGATGTGTATTTAAGTTGCCACCTTAAGTAAACCATTTAAAATTAACAAACTCACATCTGTCATGGATATCACTCACCCAATCCACGTCTACTAGCATAGCATGACATAATAAGCAAATGTAGAAGTAACTCCCAAAGGTTTCATGATAATACAAGTGATAGGTACTACCTCATCTACTTCCCATCCCACAATTTAATTAGATCCTAATCATGCAATGTGTGAGGATTGATCTAATGCAATAAAACTGGGTTGTAGAAAAAGGTATGATCAAAGTGTTACTTGCCTTGCTGATGATCCGCGAGACCTAGGGTTTCGAAGTAACAAGCGACGCAATCCGGGTGATCTATCGCATACAAACAACAAGCACACAATAAGTACTCATCTAATGCACAGGTAAAACTCGAACAAGAGAACGAACCAGAAAGTTCAACTTAAGAACTCCGGTTGCAAAGGAAAAACCGAACAGATGACGGAAAAACAAACGGCGGAAGAAAACAACTCGGTTCTAGCAAGTTGAAACTAGGTCAAATTTTATTGTGGCAAAAACTTGTTCAAGTTTATTAGACGGAACGGCGGTTTCGAAACGAAACTGCAGGCGCTTGAATCACCTGATTCCGATAAACGAGCAAGAAGAAAGACTAGAACGAAGATCGGATCTGAGATCACGATCGCGGAATGAATCCGACGAAAAGAAAGAGACGAACGGTTAAACGAACGGGCGTCGTTAACTGGGAAAAATCAGTGATCACGTTCGTTGAGACGAACGGTCCGAAAGAAGAACGAAAACCGATCTAGGGTTTTCGGAAAAGAAACCAAAAAGAAAAACCGGAAAGAAAACGGAATAGAAACGGAACGGTTCTTTTAAGAAAAACCGAACCGAGGAAAAGAAGAGGCGGCGCGGCTACCTTGGGAGGCGGGCTCCGGGCGGCGGCTTAGGGCGGCGGCGGCGACGGCTTGTGGCTTGGGGTGGTGGAGGAAAAGAGGGGGGGGGTGTTGGTATTTATATAGGAGGGGGGGTCTCTTGCTTGGGGAAGGGGCAAGGGGAGGCGACGGCGGCTTGTTGTCCCGCTGGGACTCGGCCTGGCGGCGGGGCTGGCGGCTGCGCCTGGCGCACGGGGCGGCTGGGCCGGCCGGCTGGGCCCTTGGCCCAGGCGGGCACTGCGGTCTCCTTTTTTTAAACGGTTACGCGCGCAGAAAAACAGAAGAAAAGAAAACTAAACAAACTCCGAAAAATCTAAAGTAAATTTTCCCCGACTCCTAAAAATGAGTCGAACAAAATGAACTTTTCTCTGGGCCTAAAATGCAATTTTTTGAAAACGCGCATTTTTCCCTATCCAAATAAAAAGCAAACAAAACTCCGGCAAAACCAAAATTTGATTTATTCATTAGATCTTTATTTTTCCTAACTTTGGGAAAGTCATATTATTCCCTCTCTCATTTCTTGATATTGGAAAAATGATTGAAGATGAAATAAATAAATCAAATGATCCTCTTTTCCAAAATTTGAGAGAACTCAAATATGAAAATAACGAAATCTCCAACTCTCTCCGTGGGTCCTTGAGTTGCGTGAAATTTCTAGGATCAACCAAAATGCATGAAAATATGATATGCATGATGATCTAGTGTATAACATTCCAAATTGCAAATTTGGGATGTTACAAACCTACCCCCCTTAAGATGAATCTCGCCCTCGAGATTTGGGTTGGATAGAAAATAGGTGAGGGTGGTCCTTGAGCAAATCTTGTTCTCTTTCCCAGGTGGCTTCATCCTCTGAGTGGTGGTTCCACTGAACTTTGCAAAGCTTGATAACCTTGCTGCGGGTAACTCTGCTGGCATAATCGAGAATCTTGACTGGCTTCTCCTCATATGTTAAGTCATCCTCCAACTGAATCGCTTCAAGCGGTATTGTATCTCTTAGCGGTACTTCCGCCATCTCGGCATGACATTTCTTCAGCTGAGAAACATGGAATACATCATGAACTCCTGAAAGTCCCTCTGGTAATTCCAACTTATAAGCGGCTTCTCCCATACGTTGCAAGATCTTATACGGTCCAACGAAATGCGGTGCTAATTTTCCCTTAACTCCAAAGCGCTTAACTCCTCGAAGTGGGGATACTCGAAGGTAAACTCTGTCTCCGGTTTCGTAAACTGTCTCCTTGCGTTTTGAATCTGCGTAGCTCTTCTGCCTGGACTGGGCTACCTTGAGCCTATCGCGAATCAACTTAACTTTCCGTTCAGACTCCTTAATCAAATCTGGTCCAAAGAATTGACGGTCTCCAACTTCGTCCCATGACAACGGTGTCCTGCCATATAAAGCTTCGAAAGGTGCCATCTTCAAACTGGTTTTGTAACTGTTGTTATAAGAAAACTCCGCATACGGCAAGTTATCATCCCAACTAGATCCATAATCTAGTGCACAAGCTCTCAGCATATCTTCCAAAATCTGATTGACTCTCTCGGTCTGTCCATCCGTCTGTGGGTGAAAAGCTGTTCTGAACTCTAGTCTGGTTCCTAAAGTTTCATGCAACTGATTCCAAAATTTTGAGGTAAATTGAGTTCCTCTATCTGATACGATACTCCTCGAAACTCCATGCAAACAAATGATCCTAGTCATGTATATCTTTGCCAACTTAGCACTGGTGTAAGTGGTCTTAACTGGAATAAAATGTGCTACCTTTGTCAAACGATCAACTACTACCCATATCGAGTCATAGCCTGCTTTCGTCCTGGGTAGTCCTGTGATAAAATCCATGCCTATCTTATCCCACTTCCATTCGGTTATCGGCAATGGTTGTAACAATCCTGCTGGCTTCTGATGCTCTGCCTTTACTCTCTAACATACGTCACAAACTGCTACATATGCTGCAATATCCTTCTTCATTCCGGTCCACGAGAATGTTTCCTTCAAATCCAAATACATCTTGGTATTCCCTGGGTGAATCGAATACGGTGAATCATGTGCCTCTTGCAAAATCAACTTCCTGATCTCCGGGTCATTTGGCACATAAACACGGTCCTCAAACCATAGGGTATCGTGCTCATCCTCACGAAATCCCTTTGCTTTTCCTTTGCTCAATTTCTCTTTTATAGCAGCAATCTCCTTGTCAGATTTCTGAGCTTCTCTGATTTTATCCATCAATGTTTACTGAATCTCCAATGCTGCTACATAGCCTCTCGGAACTATTTCCAAACATAGCTCACGAAGATTTTCTGCTAACTCCTTTGGTACTTCTCCCGTCACTAGGGTGTTGAGATGGCACTTACGGCTCAATGCGTCAGCTACTACATTAGCTTTTCCGGGATGGTAATGCAATCTCATGTCATAATCCTTGATGAGCTCCAACCATCTCCTTTGTCGGAGGTTCAACTCCTTCTGAGTGAAAATGTACTTCAAACTCTTGTGATCCGTGTACACCTCACAATGATTTCCAATGAGGAAATGTCTCCACGTTTTCAATGCATGCACTACGGCTGCTAACTCCAAATCATGCGTGGCATAATTCAACTCATGAGGCTTCAGTTGCCGTGAAGCATACGAAACAACTCTCCCTTCCTGCATAAGTACTGCTCCAAGTCCTCGACGTGAAGCGTCGTAATACACCTCATAATCCTTGGTCTGATCGGGCAAAATCAATACTGGTGAGGTAACCAAGCGTTTCTTCAATTCCTGGAAACTAGCCTCACATTCCTCAGTCCAATTGAACTTAGTATCCTTCTTCAACAATTCAGTCATAGGCTTTGCAATCTTTGAAAAGTTCTCAATGAACCTCCGGTAGTATCCTACGAGTCTAAGAAAACTCCGGATCTCTCCAACTGTCATTGGTGATTCCCATTCGGTTACGGTCTCAACCTTAGTGGGGTCAACTGCTATACCTCCTCCGGATATAATGTGTCCAAGGAATCCAACTTCCTTCAACCAAAACTCACATTTGCTGAATTTGGCGTATAACTGATGTTCCCTTAGTTTCTCCAAAACCAAACGCAAATGTTCCTTATGCTCCTCTTTATTCTTTGAATAAACCAGGATGTCATCAATGAACACCACGATGAACTTATCCAAAAACTCCATAAACACTTTGTTCATCAGGTTCATAGAATAGGCAGGTGCGTTAGTCAATCCAAATGACATAACGGTATACTCATACAGTCCATATCTTGTGGTGAATGCTGTCTTAGGTATGTCCTGCTCCCGAATCTTCAATTGATGGTACCCTGATCGCAAATCGATCTTGGAAAACACTTTAGCTCCTTGCAATTGATCAAACAGATCGTTGATCATTGGCAGTGGGTACTTGTTCTTGATGGTTACTTCATTCAATCCCCGATAATCTACAACCATCCTTAATGATCCATCCTTCTTTTCCACTAGAAGTACGGGTGATCCCCAAGGCGAAGAACTTGGGCGAATGTAACCTTTATCCAATAACTCCTTAACCTGATTCTTAATTTCCACCAAATCCTTTGCTGGCATCCGGTACGGTCGCTTCGATATTGGGCCCGTACCTGGCAATAACTCAATCAAAAACTCAATGTCTCTATCCGGTGGCATGCCTGGCAATTCCTCAGGAAATACATCAGGAAAATCCTTCACCACTGGTACTTCTTCTTGCACAACTCCTGTTAGGCAGTTTACTTGTGTCCTGTTTGGCACATGCCAGGATACATACTTGATCCTTCTTCCTTCTGGTGTGGTAAGCAAAATTGTCTTACTGGCGCAATCGATGTTTCCTCCATACATCGACAGCCAATCCATACCAAGAATCACATCCAGGCCTTGGGACTCCAGAATAATTAAATCCGTTGGGGAAAACATGCCTTCCTATACTTAATGGCACTTGGAAACATCCTTGTCTGGCCATGTACTCTGCTCCTGGCGAGCTTACTAGCATAGGCGTTTTAAGAATCCTAGTGGGCATGCTATACTTTTCCACAAATCCCCTTGATATGTATGAATGCGATGCACCAGTATCGAAAAGAACGAGTGCGGTAAATGACTTAACCAAAAACTTACCGATTACTGCATCGGGCTGATCTTCAACCTCCTCCACATTAACGTGGTTCACCTGTCCCCTATTGAAAGGGTTCGGCTTCTTCCCAGAGCTTCCATTGCCATTTCTATTCTGGCCTTCGGGACATTCATTGGCATAATGTCCGGTCTTGGAACACTTGAAACAAGTGACTTGACTCAGATCTCTCTTGGTTGGGGTCGATGGGGTGGTACGGTTCTGGCCGTTGCTTCCTCCACTCCCATTACCATTCTTGTGGCCATTATGGTTGTGTGAACTACCTCCTCCATGGGTATGCTGAAACTGAAATCCCGGTTTAGGGGCAAAACGGGGCTTCTGCTGGGCTCCAGAGTTATACTTCCCCTGTCCATACTTCCTCTTACGGTTCTCAATCTGCTGTTGCTTTCCTTCAATCATGATGGCACGATCTACCAACTCCTGGTAGTTGTTGAAACTCACTACCATCAACTGCATGCTTAGTTCATCATTCAGTCCTTCCAGAAACTTCTCCTGCTTAGCTGCATCCGTAGCAACGTCATCTGGGGCATAACATGCTAACTTGCTGAAATCGTCAACATACTGGCCAACTGTCCTTCCTCCTTGGCGTAAGTTGCGAAACTCACGCTTCTTCATGGCCATAGCTCCTGCTGAAACATGGGCAGTGCGGAAAGCTTGCTGAAACTGATCCCATGTGACAGTGTCAACTGGGTAAGTGGCTGTGAAATTCTCCCACCATGCTGCCGCGGGTCCGTCAAGCTGATGTGCGGCAAACTTCACTTTCTCACCATCTGTGCATCCTGTAGTGGTCAACTCCCTTCCTATCTTGCGGAGCCAATCGTCTGCTACTATTGGCTCGGTGCTACTGGAAAACACCGGCGGATTCAGCCTAAGGAAACGGG
>NC_041386.1:136056335-136122900 GCF_002162155.2 Triticum dicoccoides | reverse complement strand
GGTTGTTGTTGTTCTGCTGGTTCTGGACTAACATCTGCATCAATTGATTCTGCTGCTGGATCAACTGAGTGAGCTCCGGTGGGAATCCATTGTCACATATCAGAGGCATCTGAGGGTTTAGAAGAGACGAGAATTAAGAATAGAGTGAGGTCTAAAGGGAAAACACTACCCCAATGCACATGAGCAAATGCACACAAAATCACTTCATCCAATCAAACAAGGGCTTACAATCGGTCTAAAACTATCGCAAAAGTGCTCGACTATAATGTTTACAGGGGGGAAATACTACTACTATCTGGTGGTCATCTAGAAATTTGAACCGGTGGAAGACTCCATGATATCCGCTCCAGCTTCGTCTTCAAAGTCGGGTTCACTTGGATCCGAATCGGTGTCGTCGATGATGATGTAGTTGTCCGGACATGCGACGTACTCGTCTTCCTCCTTGGATGCTAGCTTCCTCTTGAGTTCTTCAATCTCCTGCTTAAGATCGCCATTGTGTCTCGCTAGAGCTACGATCTCGTCCATGTAGTCCTTGCGTGTAGACTTTAGTTCTCCTTCTAGCTCGATGATCCTTGCCTTCACATTCTTCAACTCTATCATATCATTGCACATCTGGTTCTCGTGGCGTCGAATGTGTTGGTTTAACTCCTGGATGAAAGATGCAATGGATCTATCCTTCTTGGTGCTGACTAACTCCCATTGTTCATCTTGGCGTCCGCAAATCTGGTAGATAGTGTCCTTGAGGTCTTCTTAATAAACTTCTCCAATGCGTCCCATGGTGATATGAGCTGCCATGCTCCTTCCCAGACTCCAGGTTGGTGCATTGAAAATACTATCTATAGGCTTCGTGATTGGCGCGAATGTCCTTCCCGGAACGTGAGCTTGAATCTTCCAGCGCTCCTCTTCAGGCAGAGTGGCGTTGAAGGTTCCCGTGAAGCTTGGTAATCCAATGTTCAGGTACTTGGTGACTTCCTTCAAGTGAAATCCAAAAGGTGTGCCTTCATCCGGTTGAGCGTACTTAATCTTCGCGTTCGTCATCCTAAGGGAGTAGAAAAGATGAGGAGTTAGAAAATGAGAAGAGAATGGTGATCTATGGCTTTAACTTAGTGGTCGTGTCCTATAGTCAGCGTGTGCTCTGATACCATCTCTGTAGCGACCCGACCCGAATGGATCAAGTCTACTGTGCTCCGGTGTCATCCCTGGATCAGTAATGCTGACACCACACAGTACATCGAAGGATTTATAGCAGAGTGGCAATCACACACTTATTACATCGTTGTCTCAAAGAGAACTTATTACAATAAATATGGCTTAAGGCCATCTAATAACGATAACAGCGGAAGACTCGGAAGATAAATGGGTCCGTCAACTCCAACGGCATCACTGAGTATAGAACCACGACCTGAAAGCACCTTACTCATCGTCTGAAAAGTCTGCAACATGAGAAGTTGCAGCCCGAAAACGGGTCAGCACATGGAATATGCTGGCAATGTAACACATAGAGAGTAATGGAATGAAACAGCTATACTACATGCATATATGGCTGGTGGAAAGCTCTATGGTTACAGTTTTGCGTAAAGCCAGTTTTTCCCTACTACAAAGGAATAAATTTATTTAACTATCATGGTAGTTGTTAAACATCGGGAATGCTTGACAGCATTCCGATCCCAATTAAGTAATTAAAACCCATTAATATTAATTAGAGTAACATGTTGAGATTCACATGATATTCAAGTACTAGATACTCAAGTTGTCCATAACTAGGGACACGGCTAACCATGATTAGTTTGTACACTCTGCAGAGGTTTGCGCACTTTTCCCCACAAGACTCGATCGCCTCCGTTTGGTTTCTCGCACTACATGATGTTTGAGAAATAGATGACCGAGACACAGTCTTTCAGAAGCGCTAGCACCTTACATGTGGGTAGACCGGTACACCTACTTTCCCCTACATCTGCTAGTCTACCCGTAAGAGTTCGCACGACTTAGTCAACTATGCCAGAGCCCATAATGGCTTGTGGCTGCACACGGAAGTTTACGAGCACGAATGATCTTATGATCCCTTTGAGCCTGGGTGGCGGTCCGAAATAAAAATAGGCAAGTCCCGATAGACATCAGGTGCCTCAATCCACCTAGATGTGTATTTAAGTTGCCACCTTAAGTAAACCATTTAAAATTAACAAACTCACATCTGTCATGGATATCACTCACCCAATCCACGTCTACTAGCATAGCATGACATAATAAGCAAACGTAGAAGTAACTCCCAAAGGTTTCATGATAATACAGGTGATAGGTACTACCTCATCTACTTCCCATCCCACAATTTAATTAGATCCTAATCATGCAATGTGTGAGGATTGATCTAATGCAATAAAACTAGGTTGTAGAAAAAGGTATGATCAAAGTGTTACTTGCCTTGCTGATGATCCGCGAGACCTAGGGTTTCGAAGTAACAAGCGGCGCAATCCGGGTGATCTATCGCAGACAAACAACAAGCACACAATAAGTACTCATCTAATGCACAGGTAAAACTCGAACAAGAGAATGAACCAGAAAGTTCAACTTAAGAACTCCGGTTGCAAAGGAAAAACCGAACAGACGACAGAAAAACAAACGGCGGAAGAAAACAACTCGGTTCTAGCAAGTTGAAACTAGGTCAAATTTTATTGTGGCAAAAACTTGTTCAAGTTGATTAGACGGAACAGCGGTTTCGAAACGAAACTCCAGGCGCTTGAATCACCTGCTTCTGATAAACGAGCGAGAAGAAAGACTAGAACGAAGATCGGATCTGAGATCACGATCGCGGAATAAATCCAACGAAAAGAAAGAGACGAACGGTTAAATGAACGGGCGTCGTTAATCGGGAAAAATCGGTGATCACGTTCAGTGAGACGAACGGTCTGAAAGAAGAACGAAAACCGATCTCAGAAAAGAAACCGAAAAGAAAAACCGTAAAGAAAACGGAATAGAAACGGAACGGTTCTTTTAAGAAAAACCGAACCGAGGAAAAGAAGAGGCGGCGCGGCTACCTCGGGAGGCGGGCTCTGGGCGGCGGCAGCTTGGGGCTTGGGGTGGTGGAGGAAAAGAGGGGGGGGTGTTGGTATTTATATAGGAGGGGGGGTCTCTTGCTTGGGGAAGGGGCAAGGGGAGGAGGCGGCGGCTTGGAGTCCCGCTGGGACTCGGCCTGGCGGCTGGGCTGGCGGCTGCGCCTGGTGCACCGGGCGGCTGGGCCGGCCGGCTGGGCCCTTGGCCCAGGCGGGCGCTGCGGTCTCCTTTTTTTTAAACGGTTACGCACGCAGAAAAACAGAAGAAAAGAAAACTAAACGAACTCCGAAAAATCTAAAGTAAATTTTCCCCGACTCCTAAAAATGAGTCGAACAAAATGAACTTTTCTCTGGGCCTATAATGCAATTTTTTGAAAACGCGCATTTTTCCCTATCCAAATAAAAAGCAAACAAAACTCCGACAAAACCAGAATTTGATTTATTCATTAGATCTTTATTTTTCCTAACTTTGGGAAAGTCATATTATTCCCTCTCTCATTTTCTTGATATTGGAAAAATGATTGAAGATGAAATAAATAAATCAAATGATCCTCTTTTCCAAAATTTGAGAGAACTCAAATATGAAAATAATGAAATCTCCAACTCTCTCCGTGGGTCCTTGAGTTGCATGAAATTTCTAGGATCAACCAAAATGCATGAAAATATGATATGCATGATGATCTAGTGTATAACATTCCAAATTGCAAATTTGGGATGTTACACCAACTACAGCAACGGCCAATTCCTACAGATTGGAACCCCATTCCATTTATTCCCAGTTTAAAAGACAATGCTTTCAATGGTTTTAGGGACTACGTGCATATATTCCCATCATGGGAAGATTATTGTGAAGACAAACACCATTTTCACATCTTCCTGTCCAACTTACGTGTAAGTGCTATTATTCATGGTTATTATTTTCCTATTTTCTGTTGATTGAACACATCAATGATTTACATTACATTGTTGTAACTAGGCGTTGGTCAATCTGGATAGTCATGACGAGCAAAGCTTGCATGTGATTTTCAAGGAAGCATTGCAGCAGTATCAGTGTTACCTGAGGAAATCACACTTTGATGGCAAGTCTATAAACGAATTTCCGGTGAAGTCTCCTGTGCTAAATTTAGAAGACATTGAATGGAAAAACCTTGTTATGCATTGGTCTCGTTCCCAGGATGAGGTACTGTCTATGAAATCACATGACAATTTGAACTTCTACTTTTCCGCATGTGCCTTACGGATCTTTTTTGCAGGAAATCTGCTCGAAGAAGAATCCCGGTTTGACAAGAACGATATGATATCGCAAATATGCTGCCCGCTGCTTTGCTCTTGTTAGTACATGTTGTCCTGTATCACTGTACTTGCATACATACCTGGTTCATTATGTGACAGCAGTATGCATGATAGCTTGCTTATCAATTGTTCTCTCCAAATTATCTGATCTGTATGAATGGTTACATTAGTGTAGAATATATCCAATGCCAATGTTTTTTTAGCTCTGCATTGTTCTTCTAAGTACATGCTGTCCTTTATTAGTGTACTTATAATGACAGGTAGTTGTTCATGTACCATCACTCTGCAGCTTATTTTCCTTTGCCCTCCATTTTCTACACATTAGATCTATATTTAGTCTTACCATAAGGTTGGTACTGAAGAAGTTTAGCTGTGCATTGCTCTTGGCTGTACCTTTTGCTTGTATCGCTGCACTTACATTTATAGAAACTTGGTTATGTAGCATCACTCTTCATCTTATCTTAAATATTCTCCATTTTTTCGTATATTATCACATCTATATTTACTCTTAACAAAACGTAGAATAAAGGCAATGCTTTTGAAGAAGATTCTGTGGTAAACTTCTTGAATTGCCCCCCCCCATAAGCATGGACAAGGCCTTTATAGAGCCTGTCTTCACCAATAATGTAAGTTTGTCCATCTCAAGCCTTCAAACTTTGTTGTATATATTTGGTTAGGCATGACTGCAACAGATGTTTATTTTTGGTGTTTGCATCAAATTGCTTGTTTAAAGTTTATTATGTAGTTCATAAACAAAAGTTTGTCCTTTCTCAATTTAAGTTTTCAGTTGTACAACCAAGTTCCTTCTTCATACCATGTAAATTAAACTATATAGAGCAAGTGATCTTCTTTTGCACTGCATGTATGCTTCTGTTCTTCATCTGTAATCCAGTGGTGTGGTGAACCTACCCACTACAGCACAATGTCATATTCTGCAATGTCTTAACTATGAACAATGTCATATTATTCTATTATTATTTAAACCGTCTCTTTATTTGCCAATCTGAAATGGTATAAATTGATAGCACACTAACCATTGATACTTATGAGTTCTTGATATGTAATCCACTGGTGTCGTGAAGCTGCCAACTCCTTCACAATGTCATTTCCTGCCATGTCTTGACCTGAACAATACCATATTGTGTTAATGCAATTTTAAACTATGTCACTTTATTCGTCAGTAAGAAATGTGATGAATTGTCAGCACTGATACTTTTATGTGCAAAACATGTCATCTATCTGCTTGTTTATCTTTCAGAGTGAGGAAGATATAAGTGTTGAACAAGCGCAGTCTCATCATCTTGCTCAGCCGCTTGCGCCGCAGCTCCCCAGCAGGGCTAACCTTTCTTGAACTCTATTGAAGTGTTGTCGGTTTTTTATATTATTTTGTCGGCGTGTTTATTTGCACTGGTGGTGATCTTTGAGGCCCAGTGTATGTAATTTGATGTCTGCTTGTGCTTTATTATCATAGTGGCGAACTTTGATGCCCAGTGGATGTAATATGCCGTAATTTCTTTATTGTATAGTCTAGGTTTTGTCTTATTCACGATGCTGCAGTTATTTTACTGTATATATATCCTGTCTTCGTAGTAAACCGGCCAAACCGTAAAATTACGGTACATAATCGGGTCGTCATGCAATCACGATGTAGGTTGGGCCTGAAACGTGACGAACAGCTCACGGGCCGGCAGCAGCCCAAAATGAACCCCGGCCCATTGTTGTGCAAATCAAATCACGGGCTTTTAACAGGCCAAAATTGTCTCGGTCCTTGTTTGGCCCAATCAGATATGGGCTGAGAGCAGGCCGGATGCAACCCGGGCCGTAGTTAGGCCCAACTATATGACAGGCTTTTAACAGGCCGAAATTAATATAGGGCCGAAATGTTAAACGGCCCTTAACAGGCCAAAACTAATATCAAGCCGACTTACTAAGTGGGCCTTTAGCAAGTGGGCCCAAAAGCATAGTGTCCACGTGACGGGCCAAATCTGATATGGGCCATAATTGAGCCCAAAGCCTCTTAAAGTTTCGGACCTGATTTGGGTCGTAATTTGGCCCAGAACGTGGTAGGCTTTTAACGGGCCGTATCTCATATGGGCCACTATTAGGCCCAAAGCGTGGTAGGCCATTAATCGACCGGATCAAATATGGGTTGGCATTTGGCCCAAAACATGGCAGCCAGTTAATGGGCCGGCCTACTAGGGTCCTCAAAATCTTGTGGACCTACAGCTGGGCCGGCCCATTAATGTCGGCGAAATCTCACGGGCCTTTAGCTGGGCCGGCCCATTATGATCCGCAATAATCTTGTGGGCCTTTACCTGGGCCGGCCCATTATGGCACACAAAAATCTTGTGGGCCTTTACCTGGGCCGGCCCATTATGGCCCGCAAAATCTTGTGGGCCTTTAGCTGGGCCAGCCCATTATGGTTCGCAAAATCTCGCGGGCCTTTAGCTGGGCCGGCCCATTATGGTCCGCAAAATCTTGTGGGCCTTTAGTTGGGCCGGCCCATTTAAACTTGATGGGCTGGTCCACATGTCAACATATCATAGGCGCGTCTTGCCCATTGGATGAGTGACACCTGTGCCAATGCGGACCTGACACGTGTCTCCTCCAGCCAACGATGATTTTACACATGGAAAATCCCCATTCGTCGGGGCTGTTAACGGGTTATCGGATCCAAAACCCGACCCAATAGCTTAACGGCGTTCCGTTATGGTGGATGCCACATGTTGGTCACCCTTGACGAAAGCACCTCTGTGACGCGCGATTTATCATCATGGAAGTGGACACTTCCGTGATGATAATTTTGGTAATGTCATGGAACACTTCTACGACAGCACAGGTATGACTATCTTGATTCTGTCATAAAATCGTCATGGATGTACATGCATGACAAAAAACACGACCTACTGTGACAAACACGTATCATCACAGAAGTGTATTTTTTTGTAGTGCGGGGTTTATCCCCTCATCCTCGGATGGCGCAATTTGCTCCGGATTTAGGGCCGGAGTAGTTGCAGATGCGATCTCCCGAACACTGTCCGATGGCAGAGTTACGTCATGCTCGTCGTGATTGTTCGACGCACCTGACATGGGCTCGAATCCATCGAAGATCAAGTCTTCGCGCATGCCGGTAGTGTAGTTTAAGTTTCCAAACCTGACCTGATGGCCAGGGGCATAGCTCTCGATCTGCTCCAGATGGCCAAGCGATTTGGCCCATAGTGCGAAGCCGTCGAATACGAAGATCTACCCGGGGAGGAAAACCTCACCCTGGACCGCATCGTTACCGATGATCAAAGGAGCCATCAAGCCTTATGGTGACGACACAGTGGAACTCTCAATGAAAGCACCAATGTCGGTGTCAAAACCGGCGGATCTCGGGTAGGGGGTCCCGAACTGTGCGCCTAAGGCGGATGGTAACAGGAGGCAGGGGACACGATGTTTACCCAGATTCGGGCCCTCTTGATGGAGGTAATACCCTACGTCCTGCTTGATTGATATTGATGATATGAGTATTACAAGAGTTGATCTACCACGAGATCGTAGAGGCTAAACCCTAGAAGCTATCCTATGGTATGATTGTTGTTGTCCTACGGACTAAACCCTCCGGTTTATATAGACACGGAGGGGGCTAGGGTTACACAGAGTCGGTTAGAAGGGAGGAGATCTACATATCCGTATTGAAAAGTTTTCCTTCCACGCCAAGAAGAGTCCCATCCGGACACGGGACGAACTCTTCAATCTTGTATCTTCATAGTCCAACAGTCCGGCCAAAGGATATAGTCCGACTGTCCGGAGACCCCCTAATCCCGGACTCCCTCACCATGCAAGGTACAAATATAAACAAAAATAATAGATCTCATATGACTCATGAAATACCATAATTGTCCCACAAACCCTTTCCTTGGTTACGCTGCGCGCGGGCATTATCTTAGTGCTACGCAGTGTTAGTAGTGATACAAGTAAAGTAGAACTTAATAAAAATAAGTTTACTTCACATCCACATATGCATAAAAATTCATGCAGAAACATGATAAGGCATATTCCATGTAGCCCACATAGGCTTTAAACAACCAAAAAATATCATAAGCAAACTCCATTCGGGTCAGGCTATACATAGGTGTCATAGTATTGCACGTTGTAGTTAGTTGTGATACTGTGTGGACTCAGAGTCAACAAAATATGGCACATATCACATGCACTATAAAAAGCATCAAGATTGTGTCAGAAAGCTTCAGTCTGTTATGCTACACGAAGGCACCACATCAGTGCTACATGATGGTAGTAGTAATGTGATGATGCAAAACTTACTAAAATTAGCATGTCAGATACATCCATGCTACCAAAACCAAATATATCACACAAAATTCCTAGAGGAAAATACATACACATATCCTACGTGCCAAACATAGGATAAAACTATGCCTAGCCAAAATCAATCTCAATTCTACATGCAAATGAGGTTGAACAAGAACAAATTGTCGCATGTGTAAGGAAAATATATTACCAAACATCAAACATGAAATCATGGAGAAGTACTTGCATGAAACCAAACTTCAAGTACCCAAGCAGGAGTGCATCAACGGCTGCGAGGAGGATTTTTCTTGTAGCATATTGTAATATGAATGTGTTGCAATCTTATGTAATAGATATGTTGGAATTCTTAATCAAGGGTTTTCTTAACAAAATTTTTATGTAAATGTAAGAGTTATGGAAATAAAATACCTGCAATGTTTGATCTTCATTTTATTTTATGCATGTATGCACTTAAAATTATTCGTTCTGTATCAATGATGTGGACGCATGTCTCACGCCCGCCATTTTCTCGTCATCAGATTCTGGCACGCCCGGTGGGACCTATTTCTCCCCTCATATCTTCGAATTCCAACATAGGATTGCAACACATGAATTTCCATAGTACATCAAACATAAAATATTATGTACGCATACATGGAAAAAAGATGAAAAAGACTAGTATATGGTTTTCTTTAGTTTGAAGGTATGGAAGGTCGGGTGCCGCAGTCAGTGAGACTCCGCATTGGAGACATTTGGCTTGATGTGCCAGTTAGTCCATGTGTGACTTCAACAAATCGACATCTGGATATTATGACTGCATCACCAACTGAGCATGACCAAGGAATGGAAGTATTCTCTCCAGTCAAGTTTGGGGGAAGTATGAGGGTAGATAAAGAAAAGGGAAGACAATGGACAAACTCCACTATGAGAAACCTATGAATGGGAGCAATACCATGATTATATTTCCCTCCTTGTTGTTTCTGCATGGAAGGACATCAAAGGTTCAGAATAAAGTTCAAGTTGATGCTTCAGAGCCTATTATTTTGTTGGCCAATAAATCCAGTGGAGACAGTTCTCAAGTTTTTCCTTGAATGTAAGAAAAAGCACCCCAATTCCCATGGCTATGAAACATGTCATGTGAACCCAACATCAACACTGTCAAGTCCCTTGTCGTAATCAACACATGTCGCATATGATTGCTCTCTGACTTTGTTTTGAGTCAATGTGCCATCAACCTTAGCTAAGAAATGTTCGCCATGTCAAACTTCACAATATTAAGGTCAGCAAAGTCTGTGTCCAATTCCCCAAGAGTGTGGACAACAATCATCCAGACCGCCTTTTTCATATTAGTAAGGGAGGACTAGAAACCCTTCAACAGTTGTTGCCTTCATCAGGTTCATCTGGAAAAAGTATCTTAATTACACCAAGTGGCGTGTTATTGGCTTTGACTGTGAATACACTAGATATGTCCACAACAAAGAGCGTAAGAAGCTTCCACTTAAGCAACAAGTTGCTCTGTCTAATCAAGAGCCACAACGCGCTGCTGTCTTGCAGCTTTGTGTGGGCAAGCATTGCCTAATTTACCAGCTATACCATGCTGAGGCTAGGAGTTTACCCTCCACTTTTTCGCAACTTCCTTGACAATGACACAATTGAATTTGCGGGTGCCGCCATTGGCAATGACATCGCAAAACTCAAGTTCTATAACTTGGGTATCAGAAAACCCGTCGATGTGCAGGGACTGGGTATCAAGGTTCATAATCAAAAAGTTGGCAACTTGGCTTGATTGGAGAAGCTAGCAAAGAAGGTTGCAAACATAAGTATTAAGAAGGACAAAAGCATCACTGTCAGTCAGTGGGAGAAGTCCAACCTGGACCATTACCAAATCAAGTATGCACGCTTGGATGCCTATGCAAGCTTCGAGGTTTATAGGCGACATTCCAACATAACCGATTATCTTAGAACCCACTGAAATGTTTGTTTCTGGGTGAAATAGGTAACTGGTTATCTTAGAGCATGTTGAAATGTTTCTTCCCAAGTGAAGTATGTAAGAAAAGGTTGTTGAGTCTTGATCAAGGAAAATATGTACATGACCATTGTTTCTTTATATTATGGTTATGCCTATTTTTCTAGGTGCATTTTTGATATGACGATACAGGGAAGCAAATGTTCTTGTATCATCATAATTTTGTTTTCATAGAAGACAAGTGAATCTAATAGAAATGACTTACAGTTTGCATTAATGTTGGCAATACAAATGTTGCAACATTATGTCCACTTAATTTAAAGAAAATTGCCACACACAAAAGAAAAATTACTCCATACTCTCAAGAGTATAAACGGGGGCACACACAAAAAAACCCAACGACCTATGAGTATAAACTGTGATGAAAAAAATCGTCAAGCTACTCCATACCCTCAAGAGTATAAACTGGGGCTGAGAACCACGTAGCTGATAATTTATCTAGGCTTGAAAAGGTGCCTGATGACCCACTACCTATTGATGATAATTTTCCTGATGAGCACTTAGCTGCAATAAATGTTGCTCATAATACTCCTTGGTATGCTGACTATGCTAATTACATTGTTGCTAAATATTTACCACCTAGATTTACATACCAACAAAATAAAAAAAATTCTTCTTTGAATTAATACATTACTTTTGGGATGACCCACATCTTTATAAGGAAGGAGTAGATGGTATTATTAGACGTTGTGTACCTGAGCATGAACAGGGACAAATCCTACGGAAATGTCACTCTGAAGCTTATGGAGGGCATCATGTTGGAGATAGAACTGCTCACAAGGTATTGCAATCTGGATTTTATTAGCCTACTCTCTTCAAGGATGCCCGTAAGTTTGTCTTATCTTGTGATGAATGTCAAAGAATAGGTGTTGGGGATATTACTACTGGGCGTAAACCGGCCTATCTGGGCCGGGTTAACTTCATCAGTAGTAAACCGGCGTTGGTATTTAACTTGTATTATAAGTTAGGAATAAGTAGAGACCAAACCGGACACATCTATGAGCCTGTATTGGGACTCTGTGAACTGACGGGCGTCACCCGTGTATATAAGGGGACGACCCGACGGCGGTTCAAGGACAGCGGACAACAACTCGAGACTTAGGCGAAGCTTGTTTGCTCCCTAGTCATCGAAACCCCATCAATTCCATCACAACTAGACGTAGGCTTTTACCTTCATCGAAGGGGCCGAACTAGTATAAACTCTCTTGCGTCCTTGTGTCCGCTTTAACCCCTTCAAGCTAACCCGTTGTGATGGCTCCACGACTAAGTCATTTCTCTAGGACATCTGCCATGACAAAACCACGACAGTTGGCGCCTACCGTGGGGCCATCGCACGATGGTTTCAAGTTCTTGGAGGGCCGCTTTGAAGGACTCGAGGGCTACGCTGTGGGCCGAATGACTAAGAGTCGTCGCGGCAAGCTCTACATCGATGATGCAGGCTAGGGCCCCGAGGCCGGCTCAATGGAGTACGGGTACCGGGTCCCCTTTGGTGGCATACACGTTTTCATCGGCAAGATCGGTGAACCGGGCCCTGAGCCGGACAGCTGCACCGACCTCGTTGAAACGGCTCAGCGTGCGCGGTCCGCCCGGGTTAAACCGGCCGTGAAGCGTGCCTTCGTGGGAGTCATCCATGGAGGAAGTTACGAGGATGGATCGGAATCTCGCGGAGAGACCGTCGTTTATTCCAGTGACGAGTCATCAACTGGAGAAACCGTATCTCTATATCAGCTACAAGATGGCCGGATTGGGGGCTATTCCGATGCGACTGTATTCCGGACCCCTCTGATCTACCCAACCGAGTTGGAATATTCATGGTCGGCACACAAGCAGCGCTTCATTCTTCGAACGTTGCGCCAATAACCTCCGGTTCAGTAGCGTCGACAGCTGCCGGGACAGGAAGCTCTACATGCCCGCCGACTCAAGTTCTATCAGATCTATTTGATGCATTGGCTGTGCTTATGGCAGAAGCTAATCCGGCGGATCAGGAAGTCCACAACGCGGAGATTGCAAAGGTGAAGGAACAGATCACCTAGGCCAAGGCGGACCTGGCAGCTGAGAATGCCAGGATGACCACAGAGCGGGCCGCTTTAGACGCACAAGCCTACAGGCTCATGTTGGACCAGAACGCGTCGCATGAAGTCATGAAGAGGAAGTACCGATCCTGTTTGCCTTCGGTTTTCGAGGCCAGAGACCTTTTCAACACCCCAGGAGCAGGAACCAGTAATCCACTGGAGGGAAACCAGCCGGAAGCTCCGGGGACCGGTGCGCCGGTTCAGCCCCGTCTGATGAATCCGCCTCGTCAAAACACTGTTATGCCTCAGGCTGTTTCAACACCTCCGGGTCACTACTCCAACCCAATGGACAATCTCATTGCCGCTGCTGCACGGCTAGAGGCCATTCCAATTGAAGGTGACTCGCCGCAGGCGGTAGAGACACGACGGGTCAAAGAGCTTCTTAGGACAGCTTTGGTCCAACAGGAAGCATACTCGTACAGCCGCGACCGGATCCACTCGACCCCTCGTCCAAGCCGGAGCTATAGCAGGTGTATGGATGAACCAGCAGTATCAAGTAATGAACGACGTGGAGCACCCCGCGGCAACAACCCGGAGGGTGGTGCTGATAACACTCAGGAAGTGGTGGACCGGGCCCGAGCACGCAGGGAGGCCGAGTTAGCCACACAGTATTAGGCACGGCAGCTTACGCCGGTTCGTCCAACTATTTCGGTCGAACCCGGTGTTACTTCTAGCTCTTTGGGGTGCCTTGCCTTATCCCCGCTTTACGCAATGTGCGCCTGCCCAAGGATTTCAAGGGCCCGCGCAAGGTACCAAATTACACGGCGGATCAACCCCCAGAGACATGGGTGGAGACCTATGAGATGGCCGTGGAGATGCTTGACATGGATGATGCGGCATGTATGAAGTACTTCACCATGATGCTTGAAGGAACGGCCCGCACTTGGTTAAAAAGCTTACCGGCCAACTCTATCAGTTCATGGGCCCAATTACGAGCCAGGTTTATCAGTAATTTCAAGGATACATGTAAGCAGCCTATGTCGATAGTGGACTTGGCTTCCTGTGTCTAGGAGGAAGGAGAATCGACGACTCATTGGGTGCGCCGGGTCTCACAAGTGTTGCATTCATCAGACCGCATCAACGCTGACACCGCAATCTTAACCCTAGAAGGCAACTGCCGGTTTGGGCCCCTAAAGCTGAAGTTGGGACGGATGAAGCGCCATTGCACTGACATGGGGACCCTCATGGCTGCTTTGGTAAAGTATGCTGATTCTGATAGTACCAAGGATCCCGAATCTGATGATGACAAGGCAGGGAAGGGAAAGAGGAACAACAACTCCAAAGGTTAGCAGCATCACTTGGCAGGCAATGGTGGCGGAGGCAAGCGTAAAGCGGATGGTAACATGGACTTTGTGGCGAATACTAACGCAGAGGACAAGGGCCAGCGACGCAAGGGTAAACCGCCAAATCGTAGTGGGGCACCCAACCCTAACCCGGACCGCCTAAATTATCTACTGAGCCAGCCCTGTCCAAGACATGGGACGAAGGAGGTGCCAGCAAACCACCTTTGGAAGGATTGCTTCATTATGCAGGAGTTCGAGAATTCTAATGCTTTTCGGTATGATCACGGCTCCGGCGGTGGCTCAGGATCCGGGCCGGGTTACGGTGGAGGAAATTCTGGTTCAGGATTTAATGGTAATCCAGGGAGACATAATAATCAAAATAATCAGAACAACCAGGGTGGTTACAACCAGCAGCAGCAGCAGTCAGGTTACCAGAGCAACCCAAAGTAGTTGAATAGTGGGCAGTACCATGTCTTCACCACTAGCTTGGACAAGCGAGACCGGAAGGTTCAGAGGCGGGCAGTCAACTCTGTTGAACCAGCCGTGCCCCGTTATCTATGCTGGTCTGAACAGCCAGTCATATGGAGCAGAGAGGATCACCCTCCCTAGGTTGATAATCCGGGTCAGTTGGCTCTTGTGGTGGCGCCTCAGGTGGGAGGTTACAAGTTCAGCAAAGTGCTCATGGATGGAGGGAGAAGCATTAATATCTTGTACTATGAGACCTTCCGTCGTATGGGACTAACAGATAAAAATCTCAAACCGTCTAATACGGTGTTCCACGGTGTGGTACCTGGCAAGTCAGCATATCCTGTTGGTAAGATAGCTTTGGAAGTGGCCTTTGGAGATGATCATGATTCCAGGTCGGAAACATTGACGTTTGAAGTGGTGAAAATCCAAAGTCCATATCACGCCCTGTTTGGGCGACTGGCCTACGCCAAGTTTATGGCACGGCCCTGTTATGTGTATTTGCAGCTCAAAATGTCGGGTCACAAGGGGACAATAACGGTTCACGGAAGCCGTAAAATCGCTTTGGAGTGCGAGGAAGGAGATGCGGCCTACGCAGAGTCGGTTTGTGCCACCGAGGAGCTGAAGTATTATAAGGACAATGTTGATCCGGCGGACATGACTCCATTAAAGAAGCCAACTACAAAGCATGATCCGGCCGTGAAGTTCAAATCGGCAGCAGAAACTAAGCTTGTTGACTTCGTACCTGGCGATTCGTCCAAGCAGTTCAGCATCAGTGCCAACTTGGATCCGAAATAGGAAAGCGCGCTCATCGAGTTCATCCGTGAGAATCGGGACATTTTTGCATGGAAGCCCTCTGACATGCCAAGTGTACCGAGGCAACTCGCTGAGCACACCCTTAATGTGGATCCTAAATACAAACCGGTGAAACAGTTCCTCCGCCGGTTTAACGAAGAAAGACGCAAGGCGATTGGAGAAGAGGTAGCCAGGCTCTTAGCAACTGGCTTTATTGTTGAAGTTTTTCACCCTGAGTGGCTTGCCAATCCGGTGCTGGTCCTTAAGAAAAACGACACCTGGGCGTGTGTGTGGATTACATAGATCTTAATAAGGCTTGTCCAGCAGATCCTTTTGCCCTCCCCCGTATTGATCAAATTATTGATGCTACAGCGGGTTGTGAGCGTTTAAGTTTTTTGGATGCATATTCTGGCTATCATCAGATCAAAATGGCAGTTAAGGACCAGGAGAAGACGGCATTCATAACTCCCTTTGGAGCCTTCTGCTATGTGTCTATGCCCTTTGGGCTCAAGAGTGCCCAGGCAACTTATCAACAGTGTGTACAAAATTATCTTCCCAAGCAGATTGGCTGTAATGTACATGCTTACGTGGATGATGTCGTGGTTAAGTCCAGGGAGAAGGAGACTCTGGTTGACGATTTGAAGGAAACCTTTGATAACCTGAGGACGTACAAGATGATGCTTAATCCTGCCAAGTGTGTCTTTGGTGTACCGGTAGGCAAGTTATTGGGTTTTCTGGTGTCCAATAGGGGAATTGAGGCTAATCCGGAGAAGATCACAACCATTACCTCCCTGGCTAAACTGAAGTGTATCAATGATGTTCAACGCCTGGTAGGACAGATTGCCGCGTTAAGCCGGTTTATCAGCCGCCTTGGTGAGAAGGCAATCCCTTTGTATCAGATGTTGAAGAAGACGGATCAGTTCGTCTGGAGTTCCGGCGCTGATGAAGCATTTGAGGACATAAAGCGGCAATTAGCCAATCCACCTGTGCTCGCCGCTCCCATTGACAAGGAGCCGTTACTGCTATATGTTGCTGCTAATGCTCGTGCGGTCAGCGTGGCTATTGTGGTGGAGCGAAAGGAGGCAGGTAAGGAGCATCCGGTTCAACTTCCGGTCTATTGTATCAGCGAGGTACTCATTGAGTCCAAGCAAAGGTATCCGCATTGGCAGAAGCTGGTGTACGGAGTTTTTATGGCAAGCCGGCAGCTTAAGCAATACTTCCAAGGGCACCCAATTACTGTGGTCAGTTCTGCTCCTTTGGGGGATATCATCCAGAACCGGGAAGCGACTGGCCGGATTGCCAAGTGGGCTATAGAGCATGGGCCGCACGGATTGAAGTATGTGCCTTGGACGACGGTTAAGTCTCAAGCACTTGTCGGATCACACATATTGGACCATTGATTTTGACGGATCCAGGCAATTGGAAGGCTCGAGGGCTGGAGTCGTATTAACTTCCCCACGAGGTGATAAGTTTTGTTACGTTCTCCGCTTAATGTTCCCTTGTACTAACAATGCAGCTGAGTATGAAGCCTTGCTCCATGGTCTCCGGATGGCTAAGGAGATGAATCTAAGTCGAGTTAAGCGCTTCGGTGACTCGGACCTAGTGGCTCAACAAGTATCTGGCACTTGGGACTCCAAGGACCCACTCATGGCAGCATATCGTCGTGAGGTGGATATTGTTGCAGGTCACTTTAAAGGCTATTAGGTGGACCACGTGGACCGACGGAAGAATGAAGCGGCAGACGCTTTAAGCCAGCTGGGCTCTTAGCGCAAACCGGTCCCGCCCAGTGTTTTTCTGGATGTGCTGCACAACCCGTCGGTCAAGCTCCCTGGTGAAGCGGATTTGGCTATTCCTGATCCGGAGGCTCAATTGGTGGCAGCTCTTCATGTCATTTCGGATTGGACGCTTCCTTACCTGGTGTACATGAACCGGGGCGAGTTACCAGAGGATGAGACTCTGGCCCGACAGATAATCCGGCGGTCCAAGTCCATGACTATTGTCAATGGCGAGTTGCATCATTGCAGTGTATCGGGGGCGTTTCAACGCTGTGTGTCTCCTGAAGAAGGCTGTGAAATTTTGCGTGAGATCCACGAAGGAGATTGTGGTCACCACGCCGGTTCAAAATCTTTGGTAGCTAAAGCATTTCGCCATGGCTTCTATTGGTTAACTGCTCATGCTGATGCGGAGGAACTAGTCAGACGATGTGATGGTTGCCAAAATTTTCCAAGACGTGCTCATGTGCCGGCTCAAGAATTGAGAATGATTCCAATTCCTTGGCCGTTTGCGACTTGGGGGCTGGATATGGTTGGGCCTTTCAGAAGGTCCAAAGATAAGAAGACCCACCTCCTGGTGGCAGTTGACAAGTTTACAAAGTGGGTGGAGGCAGAACCTGTTAGCAAGTGTGATGCGGCCACGACGGTTCAATTCATCAAAAAAGTGATTTTCCAGTTTGGCTTTCCACACAGTATCATCACAGATAATGGTACCAATTTGTCCAAGGGTGCCATGAAGGAGTTCTGTGAACGGGAGCACATCCGGCTTAACATTTCATCAGTGGCACACCCACAGTCCAATGGTCAAGCAGAAAGGGCTAATCAAGAGATCTTGAAAGGCATCAAGCCCCGGCTTATGGTTCCTTTGCAGAGAACACCGGGTTGTTGGGTAGAAGAGTTACCATCTGTGTTATGGAGCATCAATACTACACCCAACAGATCAATAGGATACACACCGTTCTTCATGGTTTACGGAGCGGAGGCGGTTCTCCCCAGTGATATCCGTCATGACTCACCTCGTGTGGCGGCTTATGTTGAACCGGACAATGAGACAGCACGGCAAGACGCTTTGGACTTGTTAGATGAAGAACGTGACATAGCAGCCGCCCGCTCGCCGATTTACCAACAGGATCTTCGTCGTTATCACAGTCGCCGAGTCAGAACCAGAACCTTTCAGGAACGAGATTTGGTGCTTCGGCTCATCCAAGATCAGACTGATATGCATAAGCTATCCCCACCTTGGGAGGGACCTTTCGTGGTCAGCAAGAATCTGCACAACGGGTCATACTATCTGATCGATATTCGAGAGCATAAAGACTCACGTACATCAGAGGAGGAGACCAACAGGCCATGCAACATAGCTCATCTTCGGCCTTACTATACCTGAGCCATTGGCTCTACTTATGTACATATTACGATGATGTATATATTATGATTAAATATAATAAACCGGAGCCTCAGCTAAAGCGGGGTATCTGTTCTTTTACATCATGTGTGGTTACACGGAGTTGTTCTAAAGCGGCCTCCGGTTTACCCCTTGAGTTAGCTTTTCAAAAGCATCATGTTATATCACTTGGGGGCTTGGTCGTGTCCGAACCAATGCAACACATCTTGATAGGCGAGAGCCACCAGATCACTTGGGGACTTGGTCACGTCTGAACCAGTCACGCATCTTGATCGGCCTAAGGCCACAGAATCACTTGGGGGCTTGGTCGAACCCGAACCATTGCCACGCCTCTTGATCGGCATAAATGCCACGGTTTCATTTGGGGACCTGGCTGAATTGAACCATAGCTACACCTATCGGGAGCTTGGTCGTGTCCGACCATGGTAACGCCATCTGATCGGCTCAAATAAGCCTCTTTTTGCAAACGGTTTTATCATTGCCTTTGCTTCACAATTTTCTTTGATAGATATTTCCTTCTTTTTGTTGCGTTTTTTAAACCGACAAAATTTTAAACCGCTTCACACTATCAATTGATGGAACACGGTCCATTTTTAATCCGGAGACTATTTGCCCGGTTTGATTTTTTTTAACATCCTATTACGGAGTAACACGGTGTTTTCTTTTAACCCGGCACGGTTTACATGGTAAACCGGCATTATATATATACAGGAGCTGATATCTCCTCCAATAGTGTGGGTTTATAAACCTCCGCTTCAAGATTAGCTAAGCCAACTTCATGCCCAACGATGGCAGGTATTATGTATCTCAAAGATTTGATCATATGCTTAAATTTTAGATATTTTGATTTTATATATGTAGACATCATACTCCGCCTGACGGTACAACCGCGGTGGCACTTTAAGATTTTTTATGTCGCAGAAAATACTTTGGAAAGTTCATCACCCAAAGGAAGCACAAGTTGCAGTGGTTATGCACGAAGGCATATTAAGATCAAGAGTGTCAGCTAGCCTATTACAAGGCAACACGGTGCCCAAAATAAGATCATTGTTTTTTCAAAGGAGAAGCAGTTTAAACCGGCTTCTGGTTCAAGCTTTGTCACCAGCCTGGCCTGATGGTTGTGGGTCATCCCGCGCCGCTTCAACTTCAGTTTCTCTACCCGGCGGCTGGAAATCAACAGTTGTCCAGTCGATTCCCATTAATGCTCGAAAGACAGCTTCATCATGGATCAGCAATGACGGTTCAATATTGGGAGCGTAAGTATGCTTACGGATTGGAGGGATAAGATTTTCCACTTCATGAATTGGTGCAGCTACTCGCTTGTTTTGCTTGTCATATTGGGCTTGATAATGAGATAAGTCTGCTTCTTCAACCAATTGACAAGCTAGCGGACGCACCTCCCGGTTTATTGCTCGCAGATCCGCTTCACTAAACTCTGACCCGTCTTCCTTCAAGATGGGATAGCCCTGAGCCGCTTCAATAGGATCAAAATCCGGCACCCAAGCTTTTGCTCGAATTAAGGCATTGATCGCGCCGGTTCGAGCAGCAGATTTCTTCAGCTCTTCAACCCAGGCAGGAAGCACCGACAGTTTCTTCAGAGTATCCTGAATCAAAGTGGGCGCCGGATTGTTGTGGGATGCAGTACAGATGATCCGTTGTACACCAGTGTACAGTTGTTCGATCAACGTGTAGGCGGCTTTCAATTTCTTCCGCACATCTGACCCCAAGTGACCAATGCGTGTCCCTGAAATATCACAAAGGGTTAACAAGCCGGCAGCTCTGTAAGATGGCCGAATCAATTCAGAAATCAATCCGGCTTACCAAAGATAGCAGCGGTCATGGCATGCACATGCCGCTTTATGCTGGTCAGTTCGTCCACCACCGGTTTTAGTGCAGCCTCGGCGTCTGCTGCTCGTTTGGTTAAAGCGGATTTTTCAGTAAGCCAATCCGCCCGCTCCTTCTTGAAATCCTTCTTAAGCTGTTCCATGACGCTTAAGGCGATGGTCAACTCCTCTTTTGCTTTTGAGGTTTCAGTCTGTTGGGACTTCAGATTTTCTTGGAGATCGGCGATTTGGGTCTCTTTTGTCTTCAGCTCAGCCTGCATACAGACAGTTATATGATTCAGCAAGCAGTGCAAGAATTGAAGCACCAACCACATAACAAGTTATGCACTTGGCGCTTGGGGGTAATGCCTATTTGATCTTCATATTTCACTTGATTATAAAGTCCCAAGATCAATACAAGTATTCAACTTGGCACTTGGGGGCTAATGGCTATTTGCTCGAATATATTCTGATGCGACGATCTCAATTACTTAAAGTCCCAGTTTAACTACACTAAGTTGAACCGGCCCTTGGGAGCTACATCAGCGACTACTGAAGCATTGGGATTTATATTAGCAAGTCCCGGTTTGGACACAGATTCTAAACCGGCCCTTGGGGGCTACGAGAGTTAACAAGATTGAAATATCCAAACAGGAAAAAGCACATGGAAGTTACCTCAAATTTCTCTTTCATCATATTAACCAGACCAGCTTCATAGTCATGGCTGGTGTATAGCCGGTTCAGATAGCCGGAATTGAGATCTTGGGCGTTCAAAGCGGCATAAGTTGTCAGATCGGCATTCCATTTTCCCTTGCCAATGGCAGCAAATTCTTCCTTGCCAGTGTGTCTGGATAAAGCAATGGGATTGCCTGGCTCTGTGCGACCAATGCCAGTAATAACAACCTCATCATCCTTGGCATCGCCGGTTTGCACTGGGGCCGTTGGCTTATCAGTAGGCTTTGATGGATTGGTGGATTTCTCAATCCGGATGGGGCTTGTGGGCTGGTTGACAGGACTTGAGGTATCAATAGGCCTCTCTTCAGCAATAAGATCGTCATCTCGCTGCGGTGGATCATTGGGTATATCTTCAGGAATAGCCGCTTCAAGATCTGGTGTTTTGCCCGGTTCAGGGACGGCATCCTCCTCGGCCGCTTTATCTAGGCGAGCCTTCTTGCTTGGCCTAGGCTTGGCCCTAAAAGGAATAACAAAGTCAAATACATCGTATGTTCCAAGGTGATGTACCGGAAATATTGTGATAAGTACAGCTTACCCAAGCACCGTTTTGAGCGGTGGCAGCTGAGTAGCCGATGACTCGCCAGAGGATGAGTGGGAAGTAACCTGATAATCGGAGTCAGATGGATTAAGAGGTTGACGAAAACAGCCCGCTTTAGGACAAGCACTGACAAGCAAATTAGAGACCTCTGAACGGTGTTTCCGAACCGGACTATTCGGTAAACCGGCGGAGGTAACTACCTGGCCGCTGTGCCGGGTTGTGCGGCGAGCTTTGTGCTGTTGGGTCTTCATAAGAAATTTGGGATCCAAGTAAGCAAGAGGATGAGAAAATTTAACTTTCCGGTTTGCCTGACGGATTTTTAGTGAAGGCAAAGGTTCTGAATCGGAAGAGAGAATAATTACCTCTACAGCATCAGCATGGCTGGCTTCGGCATCATCCTGAAAAATATCATCATCAATAAGAAGCATGAAAAATAAGCCAAGTGAGTCAAACTCTACCTCAAGGTTCGGATTATCCACATCATCATCAGGGGCCGGATCAGAAGATGCAGTGGTTTTCTTCCTGTGAGCAGGCCGTTTCACGACTTTAGTCTTGGGCCGGGTTGGTCGCTCCGGTTTGTTTGGTTTTTCTGGCTTCTCCTGGGGAAGTTTCTTGCTCCAAAACGGATCATTACCCTGTTTAAACAGACATTGATATTAAACAATGACCAGATATATCAATAACAGGTTCAGTAAAAAGAAAAAAAATCAAATTCTTACAGCTGGCGGTTTGTTGGTGGCATAGAAGGGAAGCAGGCCGGTTCGAGCACAGACGTGTTCCGGTTCATTCAGCATTTTATTCACAGCCTCTGTGATTTCTTCATCGGTAAGCTGGATGTTAGCATGTCGCAGTGGGTCATCAACACTGCCAGTATACTCGCACATCAAACCGAAGCGCTGACTAAGGGGCAGTATGCTCCACGATATCCAACAGCGAGCAAGATCAACTCCTGTTAAACCATTGGCCATGAAGGCTCTGAGCTTGGAAAATTGAGGAGCGTATTTGCTTCTCTCCTTGGCAGTCAACCTTTGCAGAAAGGGGTGTGTATTGCTAAGCCGCTTCGAACGAAAGCCAGGCAAAGGATTTTCACCAGCAGGGGAGGTGTCTTTGCAATAGAACCATGTTTGATTCCACTCTTTGGGGTGGCTGTGCAGCTTGGCGTGAGGATATGTGACCTCTTTCCTTTTCTGAATCGCCACACCGCCCAATTCCGTATTGGAACCGTCAGAAAACTCAGTACGGCGGTTTAGATGGAAACAGTCTCTAAACAATTCCACTGTGGGCTCCTCTTGAAAGAACACCTCACAGAGCACTTGGAAGTGACACATGTTTGTAACAGAGTTGGGGCCAGTGTCTTGTGGGTGGAGTTGAAAATCGGCTAAAACATCCCAGTAAAATTTAGAACCGGGCGGCTTAAAGCCCCGGGCTAAGTGATCTACGAAAACGACGACCTCTCCTTCTTGAGGTGTGGGAGGGCATTCTTTGCCAGGGGCTCTCCAATGGATGGTGTTTTTGCTGCCTAAAGCGCCGATCAGGACTAAATTGTTCAGTTGAGTCTCTGTGACGCGAGAAGGAACCCAGTTGCACTCATATACTTGCTTGGCCATGATGAAATCTACAAGATAGGTAATTCCGGTTCAAGAATGCATTGATTAAAGTGCACTGGTATGTACAATCTTAAACCGGAGACAGCTCTATCTAAACCGGAGTTTTATGAAGCAACAGCATCTGGCGGTTCAACAAGGGGACTAATGGTATATACCGGTTTGGCAATTTTTCTACAAAGTTAAACCGCCGGATCTAAGCATTGAAACAGTTGAGATTACGGATAGATAAGTGTACAGAAACAGATTTCACAAGATTTCTCTATAGTGACGGATCTGAAGCAAGTTCAGAAAAGAAGGAAAATATTCAAGGTTCAAAAAATAATAGTACCGAATCAATGGGCAGAGATACAGGTAGATCTATGGTCTTGAGGCATATAAGTAAAGGCGGATGCTAAGAACTACCGCTACACAGAGCAAAGGTTCACAGGTTCATCTAGGATCTATCATATGAGTACGAAGCAGACGATGAACACTGAAGAACTTGGAAACCCTAGAACGGATCTACAGAGGAAAAGGTGAAGAACTCACCGGAGCCGAGGAAGAAACAGAAGGTCGCCGCGATGCTCTGGTACAATCAGGGTGATGCAGCGGCCAAGGTTGGAGCAGAGGTCGTCGACGGCCGCGGAGCTCCGAAGCTGGACGACGCGGGGAAGACGAAGCAGAAGGGCACGAAGGGTAAAAAGAAATGACCCTTCGGTCCTATTTGTAAGGCAAGGGATAGGAGTCAGGCGCAAAAATCAAGGGACCGTGGGTTTGGAAACGGAGCTGTCGCCTTAATTGTCGCAGACCTATTAAACAAAAAAACAAAAAGGGGGTATCATGGATAAGGTTCTTTATAACAGGTAACGTCACGCCGGTTCACAACAACCAGAGAAGATGACATCACGGTGGTTCAACAAACTACAAGAAGATGTTGAAGATGAAGATTTTTGCTAAGGATTAACATGAACCTGTTCAAATCAATCTGGGGCCTAATGTTGGGGATATTACTACTGGGCGTAAACCGGCCTATCCAGGCCGGGTTAACTTCATCAGTAGTTAATTATGTTAAAGCCCAAGAAGGCAGATGAGAGCTCAAGGCCCATAGTCGGTTCAAGGCCTGTAGCCGTAAACCGGCGTTGGTATTTAACTTGTATTATAAGTTAGGAATAAGTAGAGACCAAACCGGACACATCTATGAGCCGGTATTGGGACTCTGTGAACCGATGGGCGTCACCCGTGTATATAAGGGGACGACCCGGCGGCGGTTCAAGGACAACGGACAACAACTTGAGACTTAGGCGAAGCTTGTTTGCTCCCTAGTCATCGAAACCCCATCAATTCCATCACAACTAGACGTAGGCTTTTACCTTCATCGAAGGGGCCGAACTAGTATAAACTCTCTTGCGTCCCTGTGTCCGCTTTAACCCCTTCAAGCTAAACCGTTGTGATGGCTACACGACTAAGTCCTTTCTCTAGGACATCTGCCGTGACAAAACCACGACAATAGGTAATATCGATAAGCGTCAAGAAATGCCTATGAACTATTCACTTCCTGTTGAACCATTTGATGTTTGGGGATTTGATTACGTGGGACCTTTTCCTTCCTCTAATGGGTATACACATATTTTGGTTGCTGTTGATTATGTTACTAAATGGGTAGAAGCTATTCTAACCAGTAGTGCTGATCACAACACCTCTATTAAAATGCTTAAGGAAGTTATTTTCCCAAGGTTTGGAGCCCCTAGATATTTAATGACTGATGGTGGTTCACACTTTATTCTTGGTGCTTTCCGTAAAATGCTTGCGAAGTATGATGTTAACCATAGAATTGCATCAACTTATCATGCTCAGTCTAGTGGTCAAGTTGAACTTAGCAATAGAGAAATAAAATTAATTTTCCAAAAGACTGTCAATAGGTCCAGGAAGAATTGGTCTAAGAATTAGATGATGCACTTTCGGCTTATATAAAAACATATAAAAATCATATGGGTATGTCTCCTTATAAAATGATTTATGCAAAAGCTTATCATTTGCCTCTTGAGTTAGAACATAAAGCATAATGGGCCATCAAAGAACTCAATTATGATTTCAAACTAGCTGGCGAAAAGAGGTTATATGATATTCGCTCTTTAGATGAATGGAGACCCAAGCTTATGAAAATGCTAAGTTGTTTAAAGAAAAAGTTAAAAGATGGCATGATAAAAGAATCCAAAAAACGTGAGTTTAAAGTCGGAGAATATGTTCTTTTGTACAACTCTTGTTTCAAATTCTTTGCAGGAAAACTCCTCTCAAAATGGAAGGACCCTATGTTATCGAGGAGGTTTATCAGTCTGGAGCCATCAAAATAAATTATGCCAAAGGTACTAACCCGAAGGTTGTTAATGGGCAACGAATAAAACATTATATCTCAGGTACGCCCATTAATGTCAAAAGTAATATTATCCAAACTTTGACACCGGAAGAACACTCCAGAATCATAAAAATAAGGAGGTACGTGATACAGTAAGTAAACGGACTCCAAAAAATCCGCAAAAATATTTTTTGTCAGTTTTGGAATATTTAGATAAATAGGAAAATAGAAACTTCCAGGAAGCGTACCCTGGTGGGCACAAGACACCAGGGCGCGCCAGGCTGCCTGGCGCGCCCAGGTGGGTTGTGCCCACCTGGGGCACCTCCTGGACTCCGTTTTTCTACAGTTTGCTTGTTCCCCAAGATAAAAAAAATCTTTATATACTTCCCGAATCTGTTGATCACCGTATCGTGGAGAAATCTTCTGTTTTTCTTTTCCTTGCTATTTTCTGTCAGATCCCATCCACCATGGCCACCTCAAGCTCCTCCAAGGACAAGTTCTTCAAGAACGTCATCAACCCATATCTGTGGGAGGTGGTGCAGCACCCCCAGGTCATCCAGATGCATGAGGGGTTGCTCCACATCCGCGATGTGCAAAGTCCCAAAGGGACAGGAACTATGGGGGCTAGGCTCAAAGCTATGGAGCAAGACGTCTTCCGGTGCAAGGGGATGTGGAGCATTGACTCAACGCCAATCACCTCATGATCACGGACCTCTCCCATGATCTCAAGGTGGATGGCAAGCCCATGAAGGACATCGTCTTCACCCTCAACGAGCAAATCAACTTCCTCCAAAGCGAGATCTATGATCTCCAAAACCAAGTCTTTGAGTGAGGCGAGGTTTAAAGGTATGAGTTTGGCTGCTAGTTGCAGGACCCGTGAGACTCACTCCTCCTCTGATGATGGTGGACCACCGCCATGGAAATCTGAAGACAAGATCTCTTCACCACCACCTTCTTCTTCATCACCAAAAGAGAATTAAGTATCGGGTATGGGCACTCCCCTTGGCTTTTGAGGGAGTCCTGGATTAGGGGGTGTTCGGGTAGCCGGACTATACCTTCAGCCGGACTCCTGGACTACGAAGATACAAGATTGAAGACTTCGTCCCGTGTCTGGATGGGACTTTCCTTGGCGTGGAAGGAAAGCTTGGCGATGCGGATATTCAAGATCTCCTACCATTGTAACCGACTTTATGTAACCCTAACCCTATCCGGTGTCTATATAAACCGGAGGGTTGTAGCCCGTAGGCAATCAACTCCATACACAACAATCATACCATAGGCTAGCTTCTAGGGTTTAGCCTCCTTGATCTCGTGGTGGATCTACTCTTGTACTACCCATATCATCAATATTAATCAAGCAGGAGTAGGGTATTACCTCCATCGAGAGGGCCCGAACATGGGTAAAAAACATCTTGTCCCTTGTCTCTTGTTACCATCCGGCCTTGATGCACAGTTTGGGACCCCCTACCCGAGATCCGCCGGTTTTGACACCGACATTGGTGCTTTCATTGAGAGTTCCTCTGTGTCGTCGCCTTTAGGCCCGATGGCTCCTTTGATCATCAACAACGATACGGTCCAGGGTGAAACTTTTCTCCCCGGACAGATCTTCGTCTTCGGCGGCTTCACTCTGCGGGCCAATTCACTCGGCCACCTGGAGCAGATCGAAAGCTACGCCCCTGGCCATCAGGTCAGGTTTGGAATCCTAAACTACACGGCTGACATCCACGGGGACTTGATCTTCGACGGATTCGAGCCACAGCCAAGCGCGCCACACTGTCTCGATGGGCATGATATAGCTCTGCCGCTGAACAGCGCCTTGGAAGCCGCATACGCATCGGTTTCGACCATTGATTCGGAGCATACTACGCCGATCGAGGATCAGCGGTTAGATACTGCCTCAAGGGCTGTGATCTCAGAGGCGATCGAGCCGAACTCCAGCCCCGCACTCCGCATGGCCCGTGACTCCGAGGATCCGGACTCCTCCCCGGACTCCGAACCTCCCGTGCCCCTGCCAATCGAATCCGATTGGGCGCCGATAATGGAGTTCACCGCCGCAGACATCTTTCAGCATTCGCCTTTTGGCGACATCCTGAACTCTCTTAAGTCTCTCTCTTTATCAGGAGAGCCCTGGCCGGGCTACGGTCAGCGAGGGTGGGATACGGACGATAAGGAAATTCAAATCCCACCCACCACCCACTTTGTAGCCACTGTCGACGATCTAACCGACATGCTTGACTTCAGCTCCGAAGACATCGACGGCATGGACGACGATGTAGGAGACAAACAGGAACCAGCACCTGTAGGGCGCTGGAAGGCCACCTCGTCATATGACATATATATGGTGGATACTCCAAAAGATGGAGATGGCGATGGAACAGTGGGGGATGACGCCCCCAAGAAACAGCCGAAGCGCCGGCGTCAGCGGCGCCGCTCTAAATCCCGCCAAAGCAAAAACGGTGATTCCGGCATGGGAGATAATACTACCCCGGATAACGCCGAAGAACACCCACCTCAGCAAGATTCGACACAGGAAGATGGAGAAGCCAGCCCTCATGAGAGAGCGGCAGACCGAGAGGTCGAGGATGATAACTATACGCCTCCCTCCGAAGATGAGGCAAGCCTCGATGAGGACGAATTCGTCATACCATCAGACCCCGCCGAACAAGAGCATTTTAAACGCAGGCTTTTAGCCACGACAAGCAACCTCAAGAAAATGCAGCAACAGCTTAAAGCTGCCCAAGATTTGCTAGCTGACAGATGGACTGAAGTCATTACGGCCGAAGAGTATGAACTCGAACGCCCCTCCAAGAGTTACACGAAGCGCAGGCCGCTACCCCGATCAGAGGAGGAAGCACCTACATCACCAGCGCATGACATGGCAGACAGGCCACCTCGCGGCCGCGACAGAGAGGCCTCTCGGCCCTCCACCCAAGCCATGCCCCGACGCTGCTCAACTAAGGCACGGGAAAATGCGCCCGACCTGCGAGACATACTGGAGGATAAGGCAAGACAAACAAGATCGATCTATGGATCGTGCAGGCGCCCTATGGCATGTGACAATGATCTTCACTCCGGATACAACAAATCCGGACGGTATGGATCGAGGATTATCTCCTTCACATCCACATGGCACGTGACGATGATCTACACGCCATCAAATCCCTCTTGCTCAAACTTAAAGGACCGTCCCGGCATTGGCTTAACAACTTTCCAGCAGACTCAATCGGTTCTTGGGAGGACCTGGAAGCCGCATTCCTCGACAACTTCCAGGGCACTTACGTGCGACCGCCGGATGCCGACGACTTAAGCCACATAATTCAGCAGCCAGAGGAATCGGCTAGACAATTCTGGACACGGTTCCTAACAAAGAAAAACCAAATAGTCGACTGTCTGGACGCAGAGGCCCTAGCAGCCTTCAAGCATAACATCCGCGACGAGTGGCTTGCCCGGCACTTGGGACAGGAAAAGCCGAAATCCATGGCAGCCCTCACGACACTCATGACCCGCTTTTGCTCGGGAGAAGACAGCTAGCTAGCTCGCAGTAACAACTTATCAAAGAACCCTGATAATTCGGACACCAAGGACAAAAGTGGCAGGACACGTCGGAATAAGCAAAAACACCGTGTTAACAGCGACAGCAATGAAGACACGGCAGTCAATGCCGGATTCATAGGCTATAAATCCGGTCAGCGGAAAAAGCCATTCAAAAAGAATACTCAGGGCCCGTCCAGTTTGGACCGAATACTCGATCGCTTGTGCCAGATACATGGCACCCCCAAAAGGCCAGCCAATCACACTAACAGGGATTGTTGGGTGTTCAAGCAGGCAGGCAAGTTAAGGGCCGAAAACAGAGACAAGGGGCTGCACAGCGACGACGAGGAGCCCAAGCCGCCGAACAACAATGGACAGAAGGACTTTCCCCCAGAAGTGCGGATGGTGAACATGATATACGCAACCCACATTCCCAAGCGGGAGCGGAAGCGTGCGCTACGGGACGTATACGCGATAGAGCCAATCGCCCCAAAGTTCAACCCATGGTCCTCCTGCCCGATCACTTTTGATCGAAGGGACCATCCCACTAGCATCCGTCATGGCGGCTTCGCCGCATTGGTTCTTGACCCAATCATCGACGGATTTCATCTCACAAGAGTCCTCATGGACGGCGGCAGTAGCCTGAACCTGCTTTATCAGGATACAGTGCGGAAAATGGGCATAGATACCTCAAGGATTTAGCCCACAAGAACGACCTTTAAAGGCGTTATACCAGGTGTAGAAGCCAACTGTACAGGCTCAGTAACACTTGACGTGGTCTTTGGATCCCCGGACAATTTCCGAAGCGAAGAGTTAATCTTCGATATAGTCCCGTTTCGTAGTGGCTATCATGCCCTGCTCGGATGAACCGCATTTGCAAAGTTCAATGCGGTGCCGCACTACGCATATCTCAAGCTCAAGATGCCAGGCCCTCGAGGAGTAATTATGGTCAACGGAAACACCGAACGCTCCCTCCGTACGGAGGAGCATACGGTGGCTCTCGCAGCGGAGGTACGAAGTAGCCTTCTCAAGCAATTCTCCAGTCCGGCCATTAAAAAGCCAGACACTGCCAAGAGCGCCCAGAGTAACCCACAGCAGGACCGCCTGGCACACTCTGAGCAAGCGTAGCAATGCGGCCCCAACCCCAGCTGTCGCGACATAGCGAAACCAGTACCTCGCATACATAACTACGCCCTTGAAATACCATGGGCACAGGGGAAGGGGCACAATAACGGCACGCCCAAAATACAGCTTAAAACGTACTAGGGCTGCCGGATTCTCTTTTTAATTATTTCTTACCTTCAGGACTCCATACTTCGGACGACCTATTCGGCAATTCGACTGCCGCACAAAGGATGCAAGATCCAGGGAGGCAGACAAGCCATGCCGCACTATGGAACTCCCAAGTGGTCTCTGTTACGAGTGGTATACCTGTTTAAAACACAATTCCGCGGCCTGCCCCCGGTCAGGACATACTGAATAGTCCAATATCTTTTGCTTACCGCACTATTTGTATCGTTCGGCTTTGATAAATAGCCTTTATACAAACAATGCATAGCTTTTGTCTGTTTTCTGCATTACTCTCTTTTATATATGTTCATTAATGACATGTTGCACCCGTACACTATGGTACGGCAAGTACGCCAGGGGCTTCAGTACCCTTTAATATGGTGTGAGAAATCCGTACACTTTCACAAGTGCGGCACCCCGAACTTATAGCACTATATGCATCGGCTCCGAATCATGATTTGGGTCAATAGTTGGGTTTGCCCGGCTCCTATGTTTTGGTGCCTTACGTTCCGCTATATCGGCTAAGGTAGCACTAGGAGAACCACTGCAATTGTGCCCCGGTTGAGCTGGGTTAAGCACCTCAGTGGAGAAAGCTAAAACTGACTATCATGATGAGGCGAGAGACCGGTCGCTGTTCGAGAGGTTTTTTCGAGTCCCTAAAGACTTATGCCGCTTCAAGCGAGGAGCCGGATTTGTTCGGCCAAGGCGTGGATAGCACCCCGAACTCGGTCTTCTGAACTAGGGGCTTTGCCGAAATTTAAAATTATAAAGTTCTATGGCTAAGTGAGAGTGTTCAAGCATAATAGTCCGATTGCCTGGTTCGTTGTGCTGAGCGCCTCCCTCGAAGGACCCAACTATGGGAAAAAGAGCGCTCAGGTTTATCCCGAACACCCCAGCACTAGTGGCATGGGGGCAAAAGCCGACGACTGGCCATCTCTCAATTTTTTGATAAAACGGCCGCATAGAAAATAATATTTTAAATTCAACAAGCATTGCTTAAGCGCCTATGAACAAGTTTTCACCGCACAGGATAAAAACGAGCGAGTTTATTCAAAAATTACATCCTTGGTACATTCATCCGCCACAAGGCGGGCACCCGCAAGAACATCCTTGTAATAGTTCTCAGGCTTGCGATGCTCCTTCCCCGGCGGCGGCCCGTCCTTCACAAGCTTCTCACCGTCCAGCTTACCCCAGTGCACCTTTGCACGGGCAAGGGCCTGACGGGCACCTTCGATGCAGACGGAGCGCTTGATGACCTCGAGCCTTGGACATGCCTCCACCAGCCACCGCACCAGTCCGAAGTAGCTCCCAGGCAGGGCCTCTCCGGGCCATAGCCGAACTATGAAGCCCTTCATGGCCTGTTCGGCCGCCTTGTGGAGCTCGACCAGCTGTTTCAGCTGGTCGCTCAAGGGCATAGGGTGTCCGGCCTCAGCATACTGAGACCAGAACACCTTCTCCGTCGAGCTGCCCTCTTCAACTCGGTAGAATGCGGCGGCATCGGATACGCTGCGGGGAAGATCTGCGAATGCCCCTGGAGAACTCCGGATTCGTGTAAGTAACAAGTAGTTTACTTTTATATTTCTGCTTTGCATAAAGAATGCCTTACCCGCTGCTATCTTCTTAATTTCCTCCAACTCTTGGAGGGCCTTTTGGGCTTCGGCCTTGGCAGACTTGGCAGTCTCAAGAGCCACCGCAAGCTCGGACGCTTGGGTCTTTGACTCAAGCTCCAAACTCTCATGTTTTTTCATGAGAGCCTGAAGCTCTTGCTGCACCTCGCCGACCTAAGCCCCAAGTTTCTCTCGCTCGGTGCGCTCCGCGGCCATTTTCTTTTCGGCCTCGGACAGCGCCTGCTTGAGGGTCGCCACCTCAGTCGTGGCCCCTATAATAAGCAGTGCAATCCTGTTATTTTTTGCAATCACGCCTCTCTATAGGCACTTTTTCTGTAAGGTATTTCCTACCTTCTTTTTCCTCGAGCTGCCGCTTGGCAAGGCCGAGCTCTTGCTCGGTCCGCTTGAGGTCCTGTTTCAGGACACCCACCTCCGCAGTCAGTGCGGCGGTGGATAGCAGCGAAGCCTGCACACGCATATTGACTCTTTATTGTTAGATCCTGCGAAATTTACTAGATCCTCTATTCGGCTTTTCTTTCTGAACGCCAAACAGAGCATCAGGGGTACTGTCTATGCGGTTATATTTTTACATATTTTTACTTACCTCGAAGCCCGTTAGGAGGCTAGCGCAAGCTTCACTCAATCCGCTCTTGGCGGACTGAACCTTCTCGATCACCGTACTCGTAATAGTACGGTGCTCCTCATCGATGGAGGCGTCGTCAAGCACCTCGAGCAGATTGTCCGGCACCTCCAGTTAGACGGAGGCCGCCGGCTCAGAAGGCTTGCTCCTCTTGGAAGGAGTTCGCCTACCACGGTCCGAAACTATTAAAGATTCCGGCGCGGTGTCCGGCACAAAGCCGGACTTGGAGCCCTGGGGGGTCTTGTCCCCTTTACTCCTGGGGTCCGGGAGGTCGCCCTGCGGCTCCTCCAGGACCACCTCCTCCTGCCCCGGAGCTCGTTGCGACGCCACTTCGGCGTCGTCCGTACTGCGGGGGGAGACAGCGGGCGGAACTGAGTTCACGTCTGATGAATTTAGGGAGCCACTCGACGACTCGTTGAGTTCGGCCCGAGGCGGGCTGCATAATTATGTTCGACATTAGGGAAAGCTGTGCAACAAAGGAACATCATGAGTTATTCTGATATCCGAACTTACGATTTCGTCGGACGCTTGGCCCTGTTTGGCCACTCCTCTTTGCCCTCTTCAGCGTTGGGGGCGTAGTCCGGCGGAGGGGTCTTCCTTTTCCTAGACCCCTCGGCCTCCCCCGTTTGGGCGGCCTTCCTCTTCTCTCCTCCCCCCGCTAGGGGGGAGAGGTTTCTTCTTCCTCCTCCTCGTCTTCACGGGGGGAGTGCGTCTCGGACTCGTCGGACGACGAGTCCGACACCACCATATGCCGGGAACTCTTTCGAGTCCCCGTGGCCTTCTTCTTCTTGGCCTTCTTCTCCGGCACCACATAAGGTGCCGGAGCCAGCAGCTTCGCTAGTAGAGCGGGGGCTGGGTCTTCGGGCAAGGGAGCCGGACAGTTAATCGATCCGGACTTCGCCCGCCAAGCCTGTCAAAGGTAAGGGAGCTTAGATCCCGCATAGAGTCAAACTATGAAAAAACTTAACATCCTGTAAAAGGTGAAAATAGCTTACCTCGCTAGCGTGACGCTGCGAGCTGTATCCGCGGTCCTCGGAAGCGGATGTGGGAGCCTCGGCGCCTTTGGTCAGGACCTTCCAGACATCTTCATACATCGTGTCGAAGAGCCTGTTAAGGGTTTGGTGCTGCACCGGGTTGAACTCCCACAGATTAAAGCCCCGTTGTTGACACGGGAGGATCCGGCGGACGAGCATAACCTGGACTACATTGACGAGCTTGATCGGCTTGCTCACCAGGGACTGGATGCATGTCTGCAGTCCGGTCACCTCTTTTTCGTCGCCCCACGACAGGCCCGTCTCTTTCCAGGACATAAGCCACGTGGGGGGTCCGGATCGGAACTCGGGGGTTGTGATCCATTTCGGATTGCGCGGCTCGGTGATGTAAAACCACCACGATTGCCACCCCTTCAGGGTCTCCACAAAGGAGCCCTCGAGCCATAGGACGTTGGCCATCTTGCCCGCCATGGCGCCTCCGCATTCCGCCTAGCTGCCGCGCACCACCTTGGGCTTGACGTTGAAGGTCTTGAGCCAGAGGCCAAAATGGGGGCGGATGCGGAGGAAGGCCTCGCACACGACGATAAACGCCGAGATGTTGAGGACGAAGTTCGGGGCTAGATCGTGGAAATCCAGGCCATAGTAAAACATGAGCCCCCGGACAAATGGGTGGAGTGGAAAACCCAGTCCGCGGAGGAAGTGGGGAAGGAATACTACCCTCTCATGGGGCCTTGGGGTGGGGAGAAGCTGCTCCTCCTCGGGAAGCCGGTGCGCGATGTCTTTGGACAAGTATCCGGCCTTCCTTAGCTTTTTGACATGGCCCTCCGTGACGGAGGAGACCATCCACTTGCCTCCCGCTCCGGACATTGCTGGAGAAGGTTGAGGTGGGAAGTGCGGGCTTGGGCGCTGGAGCTCGAGTGCGCAGGAGATGGATAGGCAAAAGAGGAAGAAGGCGTAGGTAAAAGGGTGGATCCTTATCCCCTTATATGGGTGGATGCGGTTGTGTGTCCCCACCAGCCTAGTAAAACACGCTTGCCTCCCAAGCGCCGTGATAAATGGCGCGGTTGGGTTACCCACGTCCGTATTGATGAGAATCCCGTAAAGGGGGTACACGATCTCTGCTTTGACAAGACGTGCCAAGGAAACCGCCTCGCAAAACATGCTGAGGTGGAAAAGTAAAAACGATTCGAGTAAAGGACTTGGCTGTAGTGTGATGACGCACTGCGCAATACGTCGGCAGATTTGATTTGTGTCAATATTATTCTCTCTATGGCAATATGTGGAAACTTATTTTGCAGAGCTGGACACTACTCTTGGTGTTTACAATCTTCTACGAAGGACTTGGAGGAGGAACCCGCCTTGCAATTCCGAAGACAATTTGCGCGCCGGACTCGTCGTCATTGAAGCCTAGTTCAGGGGCTACTGAGGGAGTCCTGGATTAGGGGGTGTTCGGGTAGCCGGACTATACCTTCAGCCGGACTCCTGGACTATGAAGATACAAGATTGAAGACTTTGTCCCGTGTCCGGATGGGACTTTCCTTGGCGTGGAAGGCAAGCTTGGCGATGCGGATATTCAAGATCTCCTACCATTGTAACCGACTTTATGTAACCCTAACCCTATCCGGTGTCTATATAAACCGGAGGGTTGTAGCCCGTAGGCAATCAACTCCATACACAACAATCATACCATAGGCTAGCTTCTAGGGTTTAGCCTCCTTGATCTCGTGGTAGATCTACTCTTGTACTACCCATATCATCAATATTAATCAAGCAGGAGTAGGGTATTACCTCCATCGAGAGGGCCCGAACCTGGGTAAAAAACATCTTGTCCCTTGTCTCCTGTTACCATCCGGCCTTGATGCACAGTTCGGCACCCCCTACCCGAGATCCGCCGGTTTTGACACCGACAGCTTCCGCCAAGCTTGGGGGAGGTGCCCCATTATCGTATCATCCCATTATCTTTTGCCTTTACTTATTTTATTTCGATCTTTTGCTTTAGATGAATAAAAGTTTAGTTTGATCCTTTCTTTTTGAGAGTTTGCTTAGTGATCTATCCTTGTAATCATGTGCGAGATATACAATAAAGTTTAGTTTGAGGTTTTGCTTTCTTTACTTTCATGTTTCAAATTAAAAGAAAAGAAATAAGGAAGAAAAAGACAAGGGAAATAAACAAAAGGAAAGAAATTATGGAAAAGATCATATATTAATCTTATGGTAGGTGATGACACCACATAAGGAAAAGTACAAGTACAAAATTTTATTAGAGATTGACAAACATAGCATTAGTCAATGATGTAACTCATGAAAGAATTAATAAGGGAATAGAAGATTCACACATAAATATTCTATCCTAGAAATCTTTTATGATTGTGAGCCCTCATCAAAATATTATATGCCAAAATTGTTGACGTTGGACAAGGAAAACAACTTAATGGTTTATATTTGTTTATATTCACATAGAAGTCATATTGTCATGGACCCTTTAACATGTGGTGCTTGCCCCAATCTTTGCTAGCCAAAAATTCCACACTAAGTAGAGATACTACTTGGGCATCCAAAAACCCTTAAACCCAAATCTTATTTTCAAGAGTCCACCATACCTACCTAGGGATTGAGCAAGATCCCTCAAGTAAGTTGTCATTGGTGCAAAAAGCAATAAAAATTGCTTCTAAAAGTGTGAGATCATTTAGTGTAAGAGAAAATTGAGCATTGTACGAACTTGTGATGGTGAAGAATAAAAGCGAAAGACTTCAAAATAAAGGTTGCTATCACAAGGGGAAATACAACATGACATTCTTTTGCACGAACGGGTTGAGCATACAAACAAATAAGTGCATGGCAACCTCTGCTTCCCTTTGTGAAGGGCCTATCTTTTACTTTTATGCAATGAGTCAAAGTTTTCCTTCTATTACTTTTTATTTTTCTCCTTTGGCAAGCATCATGTGGTGAGGAAAGATCTAGGCACATATGTCCAGTTGAATATAGATAGCATGAGTTATTATTGTTGACATCACCCTTGAGGTGAATACGTTGGGAGGCGAAACTATAAGCCCCTATCTTTCTATGTGTCCGGTTGGAACGTTTTGCTCATGTGTACGCGGTGAGTGTTAGCAATCATAGGAGACTATATGATGGTTGAGTATGCGGACTTGCCTAAAGGCTCCGATACGTGTCCCTTCCTGAAAAGATGATGAATTGTAGTTGCAAAGTTGACTGAGAACATAATTTTTTGGTTTTTAATAGAGTTTTTGCTTTATACTTCAATAGTGTGATGAATTGTCACTTAATCATGAGAAGTCTATAATAAGAGCTTTATGGTAAGAGTCTTATGTTTAAGTTTGTTGCTGTTATAATAATGAATATGATGCTTCTATGTCCGTATTTTGTTTTTATCGACACCTCTCTCTCTCTCTATGCATGTGGACATGTTTTTTTATTTCGGTTTTTCGCTTGAGGACAAGCGAGGTCTAAGCTTGGGGGAGTTGATACGTCCATTTTGCATCATGTTTTCCTACTGTTATTTATGATATTTTTATCCATAATAATGCTTTTTAGAGTAATTCTAATGCCTTTTCTCTCATAATATGCAAGATATACATAAAGAGGGAGAATTCCGGCAGCTGGAAATCTGGACCTGGAAAAGCTACGTCAGGCCACCTATTATGCACAACTCCAAACAAGCTAAAACTTCATGGAGATTTTTTGTCAAATATATGATGAATATTGGAGCAAATAACTACCAGAGGGGGCTCACCAGGTGGGCACAACCCACCTGGGCGAGCCAGGGAGCCCAGTCGCGCCCTGGTGGGTTGTGCTCACCCAGGCCTACCTTCGGTGCCCATCTTCTGGTATATAAGTCATTTTGACCGAGAAAAAAAATAAGGATATGACTTTTGGGATGGAGCGCCGCCATCTCGAGGCGGAACTTGGGCAGGAGCACTTTTGCCCTCCGGTGGAGCGATTCCGCCGGGGGAACTTCCCTCCCAGAGGGGAAATCATCGTCATCATCATCACCAATAACTCTCCCATCTTGGGGAGGGCAATATTCATCAACATCTTCAACAACACCATCTCATCTCAAACCCTAGTTCATCTCTTGTGTTCAATCTTGTTACCAGAACTATAGATTGGTGCTTGTGGGTGACTAGTAGTGTTGATTACATCTTATAGTTGATTACTATATGGTTTATTTGGTGGAAGATTATATGTTCAGATCCAGTATACTATTTAATACCCCTCTAATCTTGAGCATGATTATCATTTGTGAGTAGTTACTTTTGTTCTTGAGGTCATGGGAGAAATCATATTGCAAGTAATCATGTGAACTTGATATGTGTTCGATATTGATAGTCTGTATGTTGTGATTCCCTTAGTGGTGTCATGTGAACGTCGACTACATGACACTTCACCATATTTGGGCCTAAGGGAATGCATTGTGGAGTTGCAATTAGACGATGGGTTGCGAGAGTGACAGAAGCTTAAACCCCAGTTTATGCGCTATTCCATAAGGGACCGATTGGATCCAAAAGTTTAATGCTATGGTTAGAATTTTTTCTTAATACTTTTCTCATAGTTGAGGATGCTTGCGGAAGGGTTAATCATAAGTATTAGGTTTGTTCAAGTAAGAACAACACCTAAGCACCGGTCCACCCACATATCAAATTATCAAAGTACCGAACACGAATTAAACCAACATGATGAAAGTGACTAGATGAAAATTCCATGTACCCTCAAGGATGTTTTGCTTATCATAAGAGACCATTTTGGCATGTCCTTTGTCTCAAAAGGATTGGGCTATCTTGCTGCACTTCTGTTACTACTATTGTTACCCGCTACAAATTATGTTGCTACAAACTACTCAGTTACTTACAATTTCAGCACTTGCAGGCATTACCTTACTGAAAACTACTTGTCATTTCCTTCTTCTCCTCATTGAGTTCGACACTCTTACTTATCGAAAAGAGCTACAATTGATCCCCTATACTTGTGGGTCATCACTGAAGCACACCGTACTCAAAAAGATATAAGTGAAACGCTAGAGCAAATGACAAGCTACTCCAAAAAAGATATAAGTGAAGATCAAGCGAGTAGTTAAGTAAATAGGTAGCTATTTGAGGACTCTCTCTTATTAAAAAACTTTCAGATCTAAGAATTTTATTGAAACAAAAAGCAAAAACAAAATAAAACGACATTCTAAGATTATCACACATCATGTGAAGAAGCAAAAACTTAGGCTCAACCGATACTAACCGATAATTGTTCAAGAAGAAAGGTGGGATGCCTACCGGGGCATCCCAAGCTTAGATGCTTGAGGCTTCTTGAAATACTATCTTGGGATGCCTTGGGCATCCTCAAGCTTGAGCTTTTGTGTCTCCTTAATTCTTCTCATATCATGGTTTTCCTAAATCTCAAATGCTTCATCCACACAAAACTCAACAAGGACTCGTGAGATAACTTAGTATAAACCAATGCAAAAACCATATCATTCTCTACTGTAGCAAATCACTAAAATTAGTATTCAACATTGCACACTAAATGCCTCTGCATATTTAATACTCCTATCCTCAAATAGAATCATTAAACAAGCAAACATATGCAAACAATTCAAACATAACATCAATCTGCCAAAACAGTATAGTTTGTAAAGAATGCAAGAGTATAATACTTCCCTAACTCCAAAAGTTACGAAAATTTGCCACACTGTAGAAAATTTACAGATCTCATTTTGCAAAAAGTTTCAAAATTTTATCATTGTAGCGACCAGACCTCAAACAGTCTAATCTCTGTGCTTCGGTGTCATCCCTGGATCAGTAATGCTAACACCACACAGTACTCGGAGGATTTATAACAGAGTAGCAATCACACACTTATTACATCGAGTGTCTCAAAAGAGAACTTATTACAATAAGTATGGCTTAAGGCCATCTAATAACGATAACAGCGGAAGGCTTGGAAGATAAGTGAGTCCATCAACTCCAACGGCATCACTGAGTATAGAACCACGACCTAAAAACTCCTTAATCGTCGTACGAAAAGTCTGCAACATTAACGTTGCATCCCGAAAACGGGTCGGCACATGGAATATGCTGGCAAGTAACACATAGAGAGTAATGGAATGAAACAGCTATACTATATGCATATTTGGCTGGTGGAAAGCTCTATGGTTACAGTTTTGCGTAAAGCCAATTTTTCCCTACTTCAAAGGAATAAATTTATTTAACTATCATGGTGGTTGTTAAACATTGAGAATGGTTGACAGCATTCTCAGTCCCAATTAAGCATCACCATTAAACATAACCCAACAAAATTAATTTAGAGTAACATGTTGAGATTCACATGAAAATCCAGGTACTAGATACTCAAGATGTCCATAACCGGGGACACGGCTAACCATGATTAGTTTATTACACTCTGCAGAGGTTTGCGCACTTTTCCCCGCAAGACTCGATCGCCTTCATTTGGTTTCTCGCACTACAAGGGGTTTGAGAAGATGGATGACCGAGACATAGTCTTTCAGAAGCGCTAGCACCTTACGATCGGGTAGACCGTACCACCTACATCCCCTACATCTGCTAGTCTACCACTGTAAGAGTTTGCACAACTTAGTCAACTATGCTAGAGCCCATAATAGCTTGTGGCTGCACACGGAAGTTTCTAGTATGAATAGTCTCATGATCCCTTTGAGCCTGGGTGGCGGTCCAAAAGAAAACAGGCAAGTCCTGGAATACCCAGGTGCCTCAATCCACCCAGATGTGTGTTTAAGTTGCCACCTTAGATAAACCATTAATTAACAATCTCACATCTGTCATGGATATCACTCACCCAATCCACGTCTACTAGCATAGCATGGCATAATAAGCAAACATAGAAGTAACTCCCAAAGGTTTGATAGTAACAGGTAATAGGTACTACCTCATCTACTTCCCATCCCACAATTTAATTAGATCCTAATCATGCAATGTGTGAGGATTGATCTAATGCAATAAAACTGGGTAGTAGAAAAGGTATGATCAAAGTGTTACTTGCCTTGCTGATGATCCGCGAAACCTAACGATTCGAAGTAACAGGCGGCGCACTCCGGGTATTCTATCGCAGACAAACAAACAAGCATACAATAAGTACTCATCTAGTGCACAGGTAAAACTCAAATAAGAGATCTAACCAGAAGGTTCAACTTAAGAACTCCGGTTGACAAAAAGAATCAAATCGAACGAAGCAACGAAAGACAAACGGCAAAAGAAAACAACTTCGTTCTAGCAATCTGGATCTAGGGCAAATTTTACAGTAGCAAAAACTTGTTTAAGTTGATTAAACGGATAGAGGGTTTCAACATGAATCCCTAGGCGCTTGAATCGCGTGATTCCGATAAACGAGCGAAAAGTTATACTAAAACGAAAATCGGATCAGGAATCGCGATCAGCTAAATCGCGGATTTAATCCGAGAAAAAGAAAAACGATGAACGCCGACTTTTTTTCAGCACGGAAAACGAGGCGTGACGAACCTCGGACGGCGGGATCGTCGGCGGCGGCGGCCGCGGCTCCGGCGGCGCGTGCGGATCGAGGCGGGGCTCATGGGCTGGGGCGGCTCGGGGTGGCACTATTTAAAGGCTGCCCCGGGCGGTGTCCCGCTCTGGTACGGCCCGAAGTCAGTTCATTTTTTTTAATTATTCCGCTCAGAAGAAAAATAAAAAGAAATACTAAACGGACTCCAAAAATTCCGAAATAAATTTTCACGGGCTTCTAAAATCAAGCCGCACAAGGTGAACTTTTATTTGGGCCCTAAATGCAATTTTGAAGAACGCACATTTTTCCTAAATTCAAATAAAACACCGAAAAACTCTGAAATAAAATCTTATTTGATTTTTTATTAAATCCTCAATATTTCTTTATTTTGGGAAATTCATTTTATTCCCTCTCTCATATTTTTGTAATAGAAATAATTGATGATAAAATAAATAAAATCAAATGATCCTATTCTCAAAATTTGAGAAAACTCAAATATGAAAATCCCCAACTCTCTCCGTGGGTCATTGAGTTGCGTAGAATTTCTAGGATTAACCAAAAAGAAAAATAAAATATGATATGCATGATGATCTAATGTATAACATTCCAAATTGAAAATTCGGGATGTTACAAACCTACCCCCCTTAAGATGAATCTCGCCCTCGAGATTCGGGTTGGCTAGAAAATAGGTGAGGGTGGTCTTTGAGCAAATCTTCCTCTCGTTCCCAGGTGGCTTCATCCTCCGTGTGGTGGCTCCACTGAACTTTGCAAAACTTAATAACTTTGCTGCGAGTAACTCGGCTGGCAAACTCGAGAATCTTGACTGGTTTCTCCTCGTAGGTCAAATCGTTATCCAACTGAATAGTTTCCAAAGGCACTGTGTCTCTCAACGGTATATCAGCCATCTCCGCGTGACATTTCTTTAACTGAGAAACGTGGAACACATCATGTACTCCTGACAATCCTTCGGGCAATTCCAACTTGTAGGCCACTTCTCCCATACGTTCCAAAACTCGATATGGTCCTACAAATCATGGTGCTAACTTCCCTTTAACTCCAAAACTCTTTGTTCCCCGAAGTGGAGATACTCGAAGATAAGCTATGTCTCCGACTTCATAAACTGTCTCCTTGCGTTTAGAATCCGCATAACTCTTCTATCTGGACTGGGCTACCTTGAGCCTATCGTGAATCAGCTTCACCTTCTGTTCAGACTCTTTAATCAAGTCAGGACCAAACAACTGCGGTCTCCAACTTCGTCCCATGACAACGATGTACTGCACCTCCTTCCGTACAAGGCTTCGAAAGGGGCCATCTTTAAACTGGTTTGGTAACTATTGTTGTAAGAGAATTCTGCATATGGCAAATTGTCGTCCCAACTAGATCCGTAATCTAGCGCACAAGCTCTCAGCATATCCCCCAAAATCTGATTGACCCTCTCGGTCTGTCCATCTGTCTGTGGATGAAAAGCTCTACTGAACTCTATCCTGGTACCCAAAGTTTCATGCAACTGCTTCCAGCACTTTGAGGTAAACTGGGTTCCTCTATCTGATACGATACTCCTTGGAACTCCATGCAGACATACGATCCTGGTCATGTATATCTTTGCCAACTTAGCACTAGTGTAAGTGGTCTTTACTGGGATGAAATGAGCTACTTTCGTCAATCGATCAACTACAACCCAAATTGAGTCATAGCCTGAACGAGTCCTGGGCAATCCCGTGATAAAATCCATGCCTAGCTTATCCCACTTCCATTCGGGTATCGACAATGGTTGTAATAATCCTGCTGGCTTCTGATGCTCTGCCTTTACTCTCTGACATACATCACAAACTGCTACATACTCCGCTATATCCTTCTTCATTCCGGTCCACCAGAAAATATCCTTCAAATCCAGATACATCTTGGTATTTCCTGGATGAATTGAATAAGGTGAATCGTGTGCCTCTTGCAAAATCAACTTTCTGATCTCCGGGTCATTGGGCACGTAAACACGGTCTTCAAACCATAGGGTGTCGTGTTCATCCTCACGAAATCCTTTAGCTTTTCCTTTGCTCAGTTTCTCCTTTATAGCGGCAATCTCTTTGTCAGTTTTCTGAGCTTCTCTGATTCTATCCATCAAAGTTGACTGAATCTCCATTGCTGCTACATAGCCTCTCGAAACTATTTCCAAACATAGTTCACGAAGATTTTCTGCTAACTCCGTGGGTATTTCTCCCATCATTAATGTATTGACATGGCTCTTACGGCTTAATGCGTCAGCTACTACATTAGCCTTTCCGGGGTGATAATGCAATTTCATATCATAATCCTTGATAAGCTCCAACCATCTCCTTTGTCTGAGATTTAACTCCTTCTGTGTGAAAATGTACTTCAAACTCTTATGATCCGTGTACACCTCACAATGGTTTCCAATGAGAAAATGTCTCCATGTTTTCAAAGCATGCACTACGGCTGCTAACTCCAAATCACGCGTGCCATAATTCAACTCATGAGGCTTCAGTTGTCTTGAGGCATATGAAACAACTCTCCCTTCCTGCATAAGCACTGCTCCAAGTCCTCAACGTGAAGCGTCGCAATACACCTCATAATCCTTGGTCTGGTCTGGCAAGATCAATACTAGTGAGGTAACTAAGCGTTTCTTCAACTCCTAGAAACTAGCCTCACATTCCTCTGTCCATATGAACTTGCTATCCTTCTTCAACAACTCAGTCATAGGCTTCACAATCTTTGAGAAATTCTCAACAAATCTCCGATGGTATCCTGTGAGTCCAAGAAAACTCCGGATCTCTCCAACTGTTGTTGGGGCTTCCCACTTGGTCACGGTTTCAACTTTGGCGGGATCTACTACTATACCTTCTCCAGATATAACATGTCCGAGGAATCCTACTTCCTTCAACCAAAACTCACATTTGCTGAACTTGGCATATAGTTGATGTTCCCTGAACTTTCCAAGTACCAAACGCAAATGCTCCTTATGTTCCTCTTCATTCTTCGAATAAACCAGGATATCATCAATGAACACTACGACAAACTTATCCAAAAACTCCATAAACACTTTGTTCATCATGTTCATAAAATAGGTAGGTGCGTTAGTCAGACCAAATGACATAACGGTATACTCGTACAGCCCATACCTGGTAGTAAAAGCTGTCTTAGGAATATCCTGTTCTCGAATCTTCAACTGGTGGTATCCTGATCGCAGATCGATCTTGGAAAATACCTTAGCTCCTTGCAATCGATCAAACAAATCGTTGATCATTGGTAGTGGGTACTTGTTCTTGATCGTTACTTCATTCAATCCTCGATAATCAACAACCATCCTTAACGATCCATCCTTCTTCTCCACTAGAAGTACTGGCGATCCCCAAGGCGAAGAACTTGGGCAAATATATCCCTTATCCAGTAACTCCTTAATCTGCTTCTTAATTTCCACCAAATCCTTTACTGGCATCCTATATGGTCTCTTTGATATTGGCTCTGTGCCTGGCAATAGCTCAATCAAAAACTCAATATCTCTATCCGGTGGCATGCCTGGCAACTCCTCTGGAAATACATCAGGGAAATCCATTACCACTGGTACTTCCTCCTGCACAACTCTTGTTAGGCAATTTACTTGAGTCCTCTTTGGCACATGCCGGGATACATACTTGATCCATCTCCCTTCTGGGGTGGTAAGCAAAATTGACTTACTAGCACATTCAATATTCCCTTCATACTTTGATAACCAATCCATGCCTAATATCACATCCAATCCTTGAGATTCCAATACTATTAGATCTGAGGGAAAAACATAGTTACTAATCCTTAATGGTAACAGATCACACCATCGACTAGCCATATATTCTGCTCCGGGCGAGGTTACTAACATGGGTGACCTAAGGGCTTGGGTTGGTAGGTTATACTTATCCACAAATCCCCTTGAGATGTAAGAATAGAGGGGGTATAAAGAGAAAACACTACCCATATGCACATGAGGCAAAAGCAAACAATTCACTTCAATCAATCAAACAAGGGCATACAATCGATCTATCTATCGCAAAAGTGCTCGGACTACTATATTTACATGGTGGACTACTACTACTGATGAGGTGGTCTACAAGAAATATTCTACGGTCGTTGACTCCATGATATCTACTCCGGCTTCATCAACATAGTCATCATCACTACTATCTGCTTCGGAGTCGGTGCCGTCGATGATGATGTAGTCTTCCGGGCTAATTTCCTGAGATTCTTCGTCTTCATCTACTGGCGTAGGGTCTCCCATAAATATTCCAATCTTCTTGATCATGTCGTCATTCTTCTCCACCAATACTTCAATTTCCTCTTCATAATCTTCACGTGTAGCCTTGAGTTCTTCCTCCAGTTCCTTGATTCTAGTCTTTGCCTTCTTCAGGTCTATCATGTCGGCGCACATCTGGTTCTCTTGTCGTCGAATGTGCTGGTTTAACTCCTGGATAAAAGCTGCGATTGATCTATCCTTCCTGGTGCTGATCATCTCCCAGTGTTCATCTCGGCGCCCACAAATCTGGTAGATAGTATCCTTGAGATCCTTGCGGTAGACTTCTCCAATGCGTCCCATGGTGATGTGAGCTGCCATGCTCTTTCCTAGACTCCAAGTTGGTGCATCAAAAGAAAATTCTATGGGCTCAGTGACTGGCATGAACGTCCTTCCTGGAACTTGAACTTGAATCATCCAACGCTCTTCTTCAGGTAAAGTGGCGTTGTAGGTTCCTGTGAAGCTTGGTACTCCTATATTCAGGTATCTAGTGACTTCCTTCAATTGGCGTCCAAAGGGTGTATCTTCATCCGGTTGTGTGAACTTATTCCTTGCATCTGCCATCCTAAAGAGTAGAAAAGATGAGAGGTTAGAAGAGAAGAGAGTGAATAGTGATCTAGGTCTTTTAGCTTAGTGGTCGTGTCCTACAGTCAGCGTGTGCTCTGATACCATCTCTGTAGCGACCAGACCTCAAACAGTCTGATCTCTGTGCTCCGGTGTCATCCCTGGATCAGTAATGCTGACACCACACAGTACTCGAAGGATTTATAACAGAGTAGCAATCACACACTTATTACATCGAGTGTCCCAAAAGAGAACTTATTACAATAAGTATGGCTTAAGGCCATCTAATAACGATAACAGCGGAAGGCTTGGAAGATAAGTGAGTCCATCAACTCCAACGGCATCACTGAGTATAGAACCACGACCTAAAAACTCCTTAATCATCGTCTGAAAAGTCTGCAACATTAACGTTGCAGCCCGAAAATGGGTCAGCACATGGAATATGCTGGCAAGGTAACACACAGAGAGTAATGGAATGAAACAGCTATACTATATGCATATTTGGCTGGTGGAAAGCTCTATGGTTACAGTTTTGCGTAAAGCCAATTTTTCCCTACTTCAAAGGAATAAATTTATTTAACTATCATGGTGGTTGTTAAACATTGAGAATGGTTGACAGTATTCTCAATCCCAATTAAGCATCATCATTAAACATAACCCAACAAAATTAATTTAGAGTAACATGTTGAGATTCACATGAAAATCCAGGTACTAGATACTCAAGATGTCCATAACTGGGGACACGGCTAACCATGATTAGTTTATTACACTCTGCAGAGGTTTGCGCACTTTTCCCCACAAGACTCGATCGCCTCCGTTTGGTTTCTCGCACTACAAGGGGTTTGAGAAGACGGATGACCGAGACATAGTCTTTCAGAAGCGCTAGCACCTTACGATCGGGTAGACCGTACCACCTACATCCCCTACATCTGCTAGTCTACCACTGTAAGAGTTCGCACAACTTAGTCAACTATGCTAGAGCCCATAATAGCTTGTGGCTGCACACGGAAGTTTCTAGTATGAATAGTCTCATGATCCCTTTGAGCCTGGGTGGCGGTCCAAAAGGAAACAGGCAAGTCCTGGAATACCCAGGTGCCTCAATCCACCCAGATGTGCGTTTAAGTTGCCACCTTAGATAAACCATTAATTAACAATCTCACATCTGTCATGGATATCACTCACCCAATCCACGTCTACTAGCATAGCATGGCATAATAAGCAAACGTAGAAGTAACTCCCAAAGGTTTGATAGTAACAGGTAATAGGTACTACCTCATCTACTTCCCATCCCACAATTTAATTAGATCCTAATCATGCAATGTGTGAGGATTGATCTAATTCAATAAAGCTAGGTAGTAGAAAAGGTATGATCAAAGTGTTACTTGCCTTGCTGATGATCCGCGAAACCTAACGATTCGAAGTAACAGGCGGCGCACTCCGGGTATTCTATCGCAGACAAACAAACAAGCATACAATAAGTACTCATCTAATGCACAGGTAAAACTCAAATAAGAGATCTAACCAGAAGGTTCAACTTAAGAACTCCGGTTGACAAAAAGAATCAAATCGAACGAAGCAACGAAAGACAAACGGCGAAAGAAAACAACTTCGTTCTAGTAATCTGGATCTAGGGCAAATTTTACAGTAGCAAAAACTTGTTTAAGTTGATTAAACGGATAGAGGGTTTCGAGACGAATCCCTAGGCGCTTGAATTGCCTGATTCCGATAAACGAGTGAAAAGTTATACTAAAACCAAAATCAAATCAGGAATCGCGATCAGCAAAATCGTGGATTTAATCCGAGAAAAAGAAAAACGATGAACGCCGACTTTTTTTCGGCACGGAACACGAGGCGAGACGAACCTCGGACGGCGGGATCGTCGGCGGCGGCGGCGGCGGCTCCGGCGGCGCGCGCGGATCAAGGTGGGGCTGATGGGCTGGGGCGGCTCGAGGCGGCGCTATTTAAAGGGTGCCCCCGGGCGGTGTCCCGCTCGGGTACGGCCCGAAGTCGGTTCGTTTTTTTATTATTCTGCTCGGAAGAAAAATAAAAAGAAATACTAAACTGACTCCAAAAATTCCAAAATAAATTTTCACGGGCTTCTAAAATCAAGCCACACAAGGTGAACATTTATTTGGGCCCTAAATGCAATTTTGAAAAACGCACATTTTTCCTAAATTCAAATAAAACACCGAAAAACTCCGAAATAAAATCTTATTTGATTTTTTTTATTAAATCCTCAATATTTCTTTATTTTGGGAAAGTCATTTTATTCCCTCTCTCATATTTTTGTAATACAAATAATTGATGATAAAATAAATAAAATCAAATGATCCTATTCTCAAAATTTGAGAAAACTCAAATATGAAAGTAATGAAATCCCCAACTCTCTCCGTGGGTCATTGAGTTGCGTAGAATTTCTAGGATCAACCAAAAAGCAAAATAAAATATGATATGCATGATGATCTAATGTATAACATTCCAAATTGAAAATTTGGGATGTTACAATCACATTCTGACTTTTCTAGGGAATTTTTGCAACAGCGGTAAACTTTCTGTTTTCAAACAGCAACATGTATACTTGCAAAATAAGCATGGCAAAGGATATCATTGCCACTTTTATTGAAACAAAAGATGCAAAACATTATTATAAATAACAGCAAGAAAATCCTAACAAAATAAAATGACACTCCAAGTAAAACTCATATCATGTGACGAATGAAGACATAGCTCCAAGTGAGGTTACCGATAATGTTGAAGATGGAAGAGGGAATGCCCGGGGGCATCCACAAGCTTAGTTGCTTGGATATTCCTTGAATGTTACCTTGGGGGTGCCTTGGGCATCCCCAAGCTCATGGTCTTGTCACTCCTAATTCTCCTCATATCGATATCACACCCAAAACTTCAAAACTTCAATCACACAAAACTTAACGGAACTTCGTGAGATAGGTTAGTATGATAAAGAGCAAATCGTTTCACTTTGGTACTGTCAAAGACAAGATTCATAATTGTTTCCACACTATACCTATTGTAGCATATCATTTCCACAATTTATATTGAGCAATATAGGCCATAGACACTAGAAAACAAGCAAATTATGCATTGAAAACAGAATTTGTCAAAAACAGAACAGTCTGTAGTAATTTGTACTCCAACCATACTTCTGCTACTCCAAAAATTCTAAAAAATAGGAAATCATGGGCAATTTTTCTATTAATCTTTTGCAAAAAGAATCAGAATTTTATCGCGCTTCTGTTGAAAATGTGAATTGTTTTCCTGAGCTCAAAAGTTTCTGTTTTTCAGCAAGATCAAATCAACTATCACTGTAAGCCATCCCAAAGGTCTTACTTGGCACTTTATTAAAATGGAAGCAATAAAACATGATTACTATAGCAGCCTACACATGTGAGCACACAAAAATAGTAGGTAAAAGTGTTGGGTTGTCTCCCAACAAGCGCTTTTCTTTAATGCGTTTTAGCTAGGCATGATGATTTCAATGATGCTCGCATAAAAGATAAGGATTGAAACATAACGGGAGCATCATGAAGCACATGACTAGCACATCTAAGTCTAACCCACTTCCTATGCATAGGGATTTTGTGAGCAAACAACTTTTGGGAGCAATAATCAACTAGCATAGGAAGTCAAAACAAGTGCAACTTCAAAACTTTCAACACATAGAGAGGAAACTTGATATTTTTGAGAAGCCTACAAGCATATGTTCCTCTCTCATAATAATTTTTAGTAGCATCATGAATGAATTCAACAATATAACTATCACATAAAGCATTCTTTTCATGATCCACATGCATAGAAATTTTATTACTCTCCACATAAGAAAATTTATTTTCATCAATAAGTGTGGGAGCAAACTCAACAAAATAACTATCATGTGGTTGGAAATTAAAATCATGATGACAAGTTTGATGGTTATGATTATTGAATATAGTATACATGTCATCACCATAATCATCGTATATAGGAACTATGTTGTCATAATCAATTTCAACCTCCTCCAAAATAGTGGATTCATCATTAACTAAGGTCATGACCTCTCCAAATCCACTTTCATCAATATAATCATCATAAATAGGAGGCATGCTATTGTTATAACAAATTTTCACATCAAATCTTGGGGGACTAAAAGTATCATGTTCATCAAACATAACTTCCTCAAGCTTATGGTTTTGCATATCATTAGCATCATGAATATTCAAAGAATTCATACTAACAACTTTGCAATCATGCTCATCATTTATACCAAACATTCTATTGAATTCTTCTTCTATCAATTGAGAACAATTTTCCTTTCCATCATTTTCATGAAATACATTATAAAGATGAATAATATGATGCAACCTCAATTCCATTTTTTTGTAGTTTTCTTTTATAAACCAAGCTAGTGATAAAACAAGAAACTAAAAGATTCGATTGCAAGATCTAAAGACATACCTTCAAGCACTCACCTCCCCAGCAATGGCGCCAGAAAAGAGCTTCGTTGACGGGTGTGAGTGCCTCTTACCTAACCTCCCTGGCAACGGCGCTAGAAAAGAGCTTGATGTCTACTACACAACTTTATTCTTGTAGACACGAGTTAGGCCTCCAAGCGTAGAGTTTTGTAGGACAATAGCAATTTTCCCTCAAGTGGATGACCTAAGGTTTATCAATCCGTGGTAGGCGTACGATGAAGATGGTCTCTCACAAACAACCCTGCAACCAAATAATAAAAAGTCTCTTGTGTCCCCAACACACCAAATACAGTGATAATTTGCATAGGTGCACTAGTTCGGCGAAGAGATGGTGATACAAGTGTAATATAGATAGTAGATATTGATTTTTGTAATAAGAACAATAAAAAACAGCAAGGTAGCAATTGATAAAACGGAGCACGAATGGTATTCCAATGCTTGAAAATGAGGCCTAGGATCCATACTTTCGCTAGTACAATCTCTCAACAATGCTAATATAATTGGATCATATAACCACCCCTCAAAGTGCGATGAAGAATCACTCCAAAGTTCCTATCTAGCGGAGAACATAAGAAGAAATTATTTATAGGGTACGAAACCACCTCGAAGCTATTCTTTTGGATTGATCTATCCAAGAGTTTGTACTAAAATAACACCAAATAATTTCAGATTCGTAATACTCAATCCAACACAAAGAACCTCAAAGAGTGCCCCAAGATTTCTACCAGAGAAACAAAGACAAGAACGTGCATCAACCCCTATACGTAGATTACCCCAATGTTACCTCGGGAATCCGTGAGTTGGGTGCCAAAACATATATCAAGTGAATCAATACTGTTCCCATTGTCACCACAAGTATTCATATGCAAGACATATATCAAGTGCTCTCAAATCCATAAAAGTATTCAATCCGATAACAACGAAATCTCAAAGGGGAAAACTCAATTCATCACAACAAAATAGAGAGGGGAAAACACCATATGATCCGACTATATTAACAAAGCCCGCGATACATCAAGATCGTGACATCTCAAGAACACAAGAGAGAGAGAGAGAGATTAAACACATAGCTACTGGTACAAATCCTCAACCCCGAGGGTGGACTACTCCCTCCTCATCGTGGTGGCCACCGGGATGATGAAGATGGCCACCGGAGATGATCCCCCCCCCCAGCAGGGTGCCGGAACGGGGTCTAGATTGGTTTTCGGTGGACACAGAGCCTTGCGGCAGCGGAACTTCTGATCTAGGTTAACCCCGAGGGTTTTTGGAATATTTGGGAATTATAGGGCGGAGAGGGGGTACGGGAGGCCACCGAGGTGGGCACAACCCACCTAGGCGTGCTTGGGCCCCTAGGCGCGCCCTGGTGGGTTCTGCCCCCCTCGGGGCACCCCCAGGTGCTGCTCTGGCCCATTGGTGGTCTTCTGGTCCATCAAAAATCCACAAAAAGTTTCGCTGCGTTTGGACTCCATTTGGTATTGATTTCCTGTGGTGTAAAAAAACATGCAAAAAACAACAACTGGCACTTGGCACTATGTCGATAGGTTAGTAGCAAAAAATGATATAAAATGACTATAAAATGATTATAAAATGTCCAAGAATGATAATATAACATCATGGGACAATCAAAAATTATAGATACGTTGGAGACGTATCATCTGCCCACTCTCTATTGCCTCTCTCTGTTTACTAACTAGCATTTGCATGATCTTGTAAAATATGTATTCAAGCATTGACAATACTGCCATCTCTCTACCCTCCAGGATGTAGCTGCAGAAAGGTTGCAACAATTTGGATTAGTATGATGTGATAAAAGGTTATAACAATTCAGCAAAACTAAAACATAAAGTGTGTATGATACTGCTACTTCTCGAGCTTGCGTTAGTTTTTTCCTTGAAGAGGAAAGGGTGATGCAGCAAATTAGAGATAACTATTTCCCTCAGTTTGAGAACCAAGGTATCAATCTAGTAGGAGACAATGCACAAATCACTGAATACCTGCACAAACAATCAAACAACTTGCACCCAACGCAATAAAGGGGTTGTCAATCCCTTCACGGTTACTTACAAAATTGAGATCTGATAGAGATGGATGAAAGTACACAAAAGCCCGACCAGTACCAATACAAGATTCTGGGAGGATACATGGCTAGGGGATACGCCCCTTTCACTCCAATATCTGTCTCTGTATAGTATTGTTCAGCATAGAGACACATATGTGGCTTCAGTACTCCAGTCCATTCCGCTCAATATTCAATTTAGGAGGACGCTAGTGGGAAACTGTTGGGAAGTCTGGCTCAATCTTGTGAGAAGACTGATGGATGTTCAGCTGTCTCAACGGCCCGATCGGTTATGTTGGAAGCTAACTAAGAATGGAGAGTTTTCAGTCAAATCCATGTACTTGGATGTAATCAACTCTAGCGTGATTCCTCGCTCAAAGCATGCTTGGAAAGTCGAAGTACCTTTCAAAATCAAAGTGTTTATGTGGTTTGTGCATAAACAAGTTGTTTTAACTAAGGATAATTTGGCAAAACGCAATTGGATAGGATCTACAATACGTAGCTTTTGCGACCAACATGAGACAATCAAACAGCTTTTTCTGGATTGCCCTCTGGCAAAAATACTGTGGCAGTCGGTTCACATAGCTTTCAACATCACTCCTCCAAACTCTATCCCCACGTTATTTGGGACGTGGCTAGATGGGATAGATTTCGCAACAGTGAGACACATTCATGTAGGAGTATGTGCTTTATTATGGGCAGTCTGGAACTGCAGAAATGATTTTGTCTTTAACAAAACAACAAATATTCATTTTTGCAGGTTATTTTCCGGGCCACTGCGTTGATCCGTATGTGGTCGCTACTCACTCCGACGGAGGCCAGGGAGCATTTGGTTACTAGATCTATCCGATGGGAGATGGTAGCTCAGGATATTTTCAACCGGTTTGGATGGCGGTCATGTAATAGGATAGGCCTTTAGTTCTTATCATTTTTGTTAGCTGGTTGTGGCTTCTATTTTACTTTTTAGCTCTTTGTGAGCCTTTTTGTTCCTTGATTGAGACAGCTTGACTTGTGTAAGACCTTTTGCTTATTAATAATCATGGCTGTATGCATCATTCTGGCCAGGGCGAACCCCCCTTTTCAAAAAAAAGTAATTTTTTTGGTATTTTTGGTTTATAGACCGGAAAGTAATAGATTGCAAAATAGTAGATCAGAAACTAATATAATGGAAAATAGAAACTTATATGATGGGAAATAGACCCGGGGGCATATGTTTCACTAGAGGCTTCTCTCAAGATAGCAAAATATACGGTGGGTGAACAAATTACTACCGAGCAATTGATAGAAAAGCGCAAAGTTATGATGATATCTAAGGCTGTGATCATTAATATAGGCATCACGTCCATGTCAAGTAGACCGAAACATGCATCATGCATAGCAGAAGTGGCATCATTAATAACATGCAACATATTAGAATCAATAGCAGGTGTAGGTGTTGCAAGTTTACTCAAAACAGAAGGAGAATCAAGTGCAGAGCTAGGTGGCAGTTCCTTACCTCCCCTCATGGTTGAGGGATAGATCTTGGTTTTGTTGTATTTCAGATTCCTCATAGTTATCAACAAATATAAATCCCAAGTGACTCAGAGAATAGAGTTATGCTCCCCGGCAACGGCGCTAGGAAAAGGTCTTGATAACCCAAAAGTATAGGGGATCGCAACAATTTTTGAGGATAGAGTATTCAACCCAAATTTATTGGTTCGACACAAGGCGAGCCAAAGAATATTCTCAAGTACTAGCAGCTGAGTTTTCAATTCAACCACACCTGAAAGACTTAATATCTGTAGCAAAGTATTTAGTACCAAAGTAGTTTGGAAGTAACGATAACGGTGGCAAAAGTAATAGTAGCAGTTTTGTAGCAATTGTCACTACAAAAAAATACACTTCTGTGATGATACGTGTTTGTCATAGTAGGTCGCATTTTTTGTCATGCATGTACATCCATGATGATTTTATGACAGAATCAAGATAGTCATACATGTGCTGTCGTAGAAGTGTTCCATGACATTACCAAAATTATCATCACGGAAGTGTCCACTTCCATGACGATAAATTGTGCGTCACAGAAGTGCTTTCGTCAAGGGTGACCGACACGTGGCATCCACCGTAACGGAACGTTGTTAAGCTATCGGGTCAGATTTTGGATCCGATAACCCGTTAACAGCCCTGACCAATGGGAAATTTCCATGTGTAAAATTCTAATTGGCCGAAGGGAACACCTGTCAGCTCGTCAGTGGGCCAGATGTCGCCCGTCCATTGGAGGAGACATGCCTATGATACGTCGACATGTGGTTGGGCCCAACAGAGGCCCATATAGGTTAAAAAGGCCGGCCCAGTCAAAGGCCCGTAGAACTTAATCAGGTACTAGTGGGCGAACCCAATAACGGCCTGCTTAATAAAGGCCCATTTACGGCCCGAAGCCAGATCTGGCCCATTAATTGTTCGCCCAATATTTGGGCCCATTTACGGCCCGAAGCCATATCTGGCCGTTAATTGTTCGCCCAATATTTGGGCCCAACTACAGCCCAGTGACTTTCGACCTGTTAGAGGCCTGATGTAGACATCGGCCCATTTCAGCCCGGTGTGACTTTCAGCCTGGGAATGGCCCGTGCTGCCCATGGGCCATATATGGTCCGATGGGACATCGAGCCCACTAACGGCTCGTGCTAAAGGTGGCAATAGTTAAGCCCAACGTGACTTTGGGCCTGTTAAAGGCATGTCGTGTAATTCGGCCCGTTGATGTCTGTGCTAAGCTTTCGGCCTCTTAAAGGCCCATGATATCAGTGGGCCAACTAAGGCCCGAGATATGTTTTGGCCTGGTAACGGCCCGTGAGCTAACTGGGCCCAAAACGGCCCGGTCTACATTTCGGCCTGCTGAAGGCCCGTCGACGACTAGTGAAAATTGAGGCCCAACATGCATTTTGGCCTGCTAAAGGCCTATGGTTTCATCTCGGCCGTAACAGGCCAGTACAATATTCAGCCTATTAATGGCCCAACGCTACCTGGGCCAAACTAAGCGCTGGGTCGACAAAAGGCCCAACTAAAATATAGGCCGGTGTAAGTTTGGGCCTGGCGCAATGTGTGAAGGCCCCAATCATTCAGGCCCAAGAAAGACGCAGGCCGGCCCAATTGTGGCCCACTAAAAACCTGGCCCGTTAGAGTCGAATGTTTCAGTCCATTCGACTACATCTGATTTTTTTTTTCAGATAGTGAATGATGGCAGTAACTAGTAGGAATTAAGAACAAACCTACTCTATACAATAAAGAAATTACGGCATAGTAACTAAGAATAAATCTACACTATACAATAAAGGATTTAAGGTATATTACATCCACTGGGCATCGAAGTTCGCCACCAGTGATCATAAAGCACAACAAAGAAGCAGATTACAAAAACTGGGCACCATTGCAGCGTAACAAAATAATACTGAACCAAGACCACTTCCAAGACAGTTCAAGAAAGGTTAGCCTTGTGGGGGAACTGCTGCGCAAGCTGCTAAGCAAGGTTGTGAGACCGGCCTAGCATGTTGGTCATAGCTTCCAGGTGTAGCTGTTTAGCGATGAGGTTCTCATTGGTGTTCTCCGCAATCTTTCTTAGAGATAGGACTTCAAGTCGAAGTTGAGTTGCAGAATGTCTTTCTGCTAGAACTTGGGACTGAAGAAGTCGAACTGATTCAGACAACGAATTCTGTGAGCTTGTCTGACTGTTAGTCTTAAGTAACTTGAACACTGCATCAAGACAAGACTTTGGGGTTGTCTCGCTATCTTCAAGATGTTTTGCCTTCTTTGCTGCAATATATGTTGGGTTTGTCTCACAGCCTTCAGCAGACTTGTGCATGCCATCAGGCATATCACCCTGAAACAAAGCAGAGAGATGACAGGTTTTGCACGTGTATAAACAAAGATGATAACTGTTCTATCAATTCTATCCAATTTCAAATTAGAAAATAAAGAGTAAGTTCAAAATATCGATAGCATAATTTGGCATTGTTCATAATGCGGGGAGCTTCACCACACTACTGGATTACCATGTCAACATAACAAGCATAGACGAAGGGCAAAGAAAATCATTGTATCTATTTTGGATAATGTGCATGGCATGTTGTTCATATCATCAGCCACATCAGTAAGATAAAACAGGAGATGACAAGGTGCAAACGTGGGATGCTTCACCACACACTGGATTATAGATCCACAAAAACAAGCATACATATAGGGAGTATTAAGTAATGTGCATGGTATGAATAAGGAATTTGGTTTTACAAGTAAAACTTGGAACTTACGATTCTTACGAACATGCATTTTGGTAGAAACAGCAAACTAAACAGCAGTAAACGATGGGGAGTATGAGCAAATTAAACAACAGTTGAGGATAAAGGCTTTAGAAGGACCGACTTACATTAACAGTTAACACCGGCTTTATAATGCCCTTCTCCATGTCAAGGGAAGGATAACTCAAGAATTTCAGCAAAGAATCTTCTTCATAAGCATTGCCTGTACTCTAGATTTTGTAGAGAGTAATTATAGATATGATAATATTGGAAGGGATAGAGGATAATGAAGATAATATGCAGATTGATGCTACATAATCAACTACCAATCCCTGGAAGTACAAGCGTTACAGGACAAAATGTACTGACAAGAGCAATGGGCTACACTTCTACACTGGCATTGTTTGTGTATTCTACTTGTTGGTAAGATTAAATATAGATCTGATATTTTTTAGTAAATGGTGGGCGAGGGAGATAAGATGCAGAATGCTACAAAATGAACCGATCCCTCTTCCCATAATACAAGAGTGTTTTGAACACTGGTGTACTATACAAAACGTTCTTATATTATCGGACGGAGGGAGTAGCTATTAATGTAAGTATAGTGATAGACCACATTCAGTCCTTACAAGAGGACTGCAGAGCTAAACCTCTTCAAAAGCATTGGGTTGATTCTAAATTTATGTAAGAGTCCATACGGATCTTATAATGTCCACCAAATGGACGATTACGAGGCTAACATGTGCAGTGATGCTACATAATCAAACAACTATGGAAGTAAGTATGGTCATACAGGGCAAGAGGTACTCACAAGAGCAATGCAGTGTGCAGTATAGTTGTGAGATTCTGTGGTCCCTTGAGAACAAATGTTCTTCTGCTAACAGTTTTCGTACAAGCGAGACATTAAGGCAAATGCAGAAATGTAGTTCAAATTGTGATGTGATATCATAGATAGTACCTTACGCTGCAGCCGAGACCAATGTGTAACAAGATTATTCCAGTCACCGTCGGATAAATGTAGCACCAGAGACTTTACAGAAATAGCGTTCAGAGGCTTGCCATCGAAGTGCCCTTGCCTCAGGTAGGAACGATACTTCATCAACGAGTGCTTGAAAAGCGCAACCAACCCTTGCTCGTCATCACAATCCAGTTTGCTCCTCGCCTATTTAAAAGAATGAAATCTTGTGTCTTCTATCAGCAGAAACATATGCAGTAATGACCATGAATAACATTAGTGCATTACTTACGCGTAAGTTGCGGAGGAAGACTGGAAATTGTTCTGTGTCTACGGTATAATCTTTCCATGAAGGAAAGATGTGCACAAAGTTCCTGACAACAACATAAGCTTCGTCTTCTAAACTAGGATTTGGCAACTGGATTTGGTGTACTCTTTGCTGGAATGGGGGTTTTGCATCGTACAGCTGGTGCTATGTCAACTGGCATAATCATACTATTTGCTGCAGTTGGGGCATCAGAAATGACCAGTGTAGTACGGCTAGAGTCTGCTAGATTTGGGGTATTTTGTGGGTCAGGTGATATTGCAACTACACCTAATGGGCTATTTGATTTATCAGGTGCCACTACCTTTTCCAAATACTTTGCTTGTGCTCCTCCACGATCAGCAATCGCCCTCTTCCTTTTGAATGTCTGATACACAAGAACATCATTTGAATGGATAAATATGGTATGATGACAGATGGAATATGTACTGAAAATGGATAGGCAGGGCGTATTCACATACACGATGTGTAAACTAAGCTAATGGCAGTTCAACAAAGTAGAAGCAATGCAAAGCATCAGTTGCAAGATATGTGCGAGCAATGTAACCTTGGAAAGTTAGAGCAAGTACCTTGATGGGTGAATAAGATAGGGCATCTTCCTCCGACTCCTCCACTAGGGAGCTACATTGACTTAGGTCTCCCTCTAGCTCAGAATCACTGTTAGGATCATATTCTGAGCATGAATCTGTAGGTGGAGAGCGTTTGCATTACATTGCATCCAGACTTGATTTCAGTCCCTTAATGCCAAGTTTGACAGCCATGGCATTGTTCTGCTTTATTCTTTTCATGCGCGCAAGCTCATAATCATTATGATGTTGTTCAGAATCTGAGATTCATGAAAACATAAAAAGTAGTCAAATTATCTATGGAATGCATTGCAGATTCAACTTGGAGAGTGTCTCCCTATAAACCCCTGCATATGCAAAGTTCACTTCCCCAACCGTGCTGACCAGACCACACACAGAAATACAAACCCCTTATGTCTCTATAATAGGCAGGCACACATTTCCAAACTGAAGTAGGAACATTAGAATCATATGAAATTCGTATTTGAACAAATAAACTGAGCAATTATTAGTGGCGTAATGTTTAGCTTCAAGGGTGGAGTGTTGGTAGTGCGACACAAAGCAAGTAGGCAGAGTGTATTCCATGTAAAAGATCAAAACATATGTAAAAGCCGGAAATGACACTTTCTTTCTATACAATGCAGTGTTCGTTACCCACACATGATGGAAGAGATCACATAGAGAAATACTATTCACTCATGTCTACGGTTCCAGTATTTAGAAACAGGGTGGTCCACCCTAAAAGAATATTGACAACAAATATGACAAGGCAAGCATAGATGTAGTGAATAAATCATTTACTTGTGAGCTTACTAGGACAAGTATGCAGAATTGTAACTGTAGTAAGAGACCGTCCAAAATCTGAATCAAGAAGTTTGTCTAGCACTTATTGTTTGCAACTACTCGACGTGAATAATTGGATATTATATCGAATGAGTAAGAAAGACAAGTAAAATTGTCAACAAACCTGGCTTGTAGTAGTAATCTGGGTCAATGTCACTACGACCAACAATCCAAAATGACTAGTTTCTGTTCCGAGGGCCGGAATTTTGAAAACCCTGTGAACTTTAGAGGTACTAAAGATTACCGAAATACATCTGAACCATTAAGTGTAGGTAGCACTGAGCACACAACAAACCCTAATGACAGTCCTGCCTAATGAGTAATGAATCAATTAGAAAATGGGTGATGAGGAGTGGTTGCTGAGTGTTGAGGACGTATCTCAGGATAAATCGGGTTGGCTTGGTGGGTGTTGCACGCCTGAGCCCTGAATGGACTGGGAAGGTAGGCACGGTGGCGCACCCGGGCAGCGGTGACGCTATTGGGCGAGCGGCTCCTCGCCTCCTGTTAGTCCGGCATCTCCTCCTAGAGTCATGCCATCCGGGGATGGCAAGTCACCGACGAGACAGGCGGCTGGGGGCGAGTAGAGATCGGAAGCGCGTAGCAGAACAGAGGGGAATCGGGGCCTGGGATGACCCAAAATCCCAAGGTGGGCCAGCCCACCGTGGGCACCCTGTAGAGATACACACCCGAGTGGCGAACATGCATTTTCAAAACTAATTTAGGAACATTTAGCTGACCAATTAAACAACTCTGTTTTAATAATATCATATTTGTATTTGAACAACTAAGCGTGTTTAGCTTGATGGGTGGAGCAGTGTTATTATGACACGAAGCATGTATTCTGATCGTATAGTGATCATAAAAGGAGGAAACTCTAAGCATATTTTTTAGCAAAAGAGGGTTTCCCCTCCGATTTCTATTAAAGAAACTACCACGGAACCAACATGATCAATTAAACCCTAAGCATGATCAATTAAACCGTATTATGGTTGTGCCATGGCAGATTTGAAGCTGGAAACTGGAGAAATGATATTTAGCATCCATTGTTTGCTTCGAACTAAGAACGAAATTCTAAGAGCTGAAAAGAAAGTAGAGTAACCAAGTTAAGATCTATTTTCTGGTTGAGATCAAAAAGTTGAGGAGATATGAAGTACCACCTCTCTTGCGGCGCCGTGTAGGCATCGGGGGTGCGATGGCTGTCGGTGGTGTTGAAGCAGATCTACGATGGTAGACGGGTGCATCGAGGGATAAGTCCCGTTGCGGTGGAAGAGAAGGTCGTGTGAGCGGCCCTGGCAAAGAGGACGACGGCGCCGATGAAGCGAGAGGACGCGATGCAAGGCTATTGGTCCGTCGCCGTGGATGAGAAACGTCCATCTGTAGCAGTGGACGACGCGGTCTTGGTAGGCGCTCCGGCATGGTGGAGGACGGTGGCGATGGATGTGGTGGAGGACGGCGGGGATGGATGGGGTGGCGGACGGAGGCTGGTGTGGGGATGGGGTGTTCTAGCACGGACGGTGTATGAATGGGAAAATGGAGGGAGAGGTACGGGGAATCATGTTTTTGGGACGGGCCTGTCTGAAATATGGGAAAGTTACGAACTTAGACCCCGTTTAAAATTTGGACATCTCGTCAGTTGGGGATAGGATGGTAATCTCGCATCTCGCCAATATTTGCCCAGAGCGATTTCGGGCCAGGAGTGGGTGGTTGGCGCCCATGGTTGGCGCCCACAGTGTATGAACGGGGCTGACAGGTAGGGCGGTTGTGTCACGTCTGAGTGAAGTTACAAACCTGCCCTACTGAAAATATTTGCCTACATCGATTTCGGCCGAGTCAAGTTTGTTTTGCCGCCCACCGTGTATGAATGGGGAATGGAGGGAGAAACAGAGGTCTTTCGGACGAGCTTGAATCAAATGAGTTTTGCCGTCCATGTTTGATGCCCACCATGTCGGAATGGGCTCAGAGGCGGTCGTGTCACGTCTAATTGAAGTTACTAACCTACCCCTATTTAGAGCAGTGGAAATCGGGCCGATGGATTGTCCGTGTAATGGGTAGACAGTAATTTCCATTTGCCAAACACTTGGCTTCAGGCAGCTGGCGTGGGACTGGACATTTTGCTACTTCTTTCGAATTTTGGGCAATAAGCATCCACGTTTACCCTGGCAACTAAACTCGAATCCATTTTGTATTCCTATATGAATCTTTATAAATCATTCTGTGTGTTTTTATATATCTTCAAAAGGACGACAAACATGTATTCCACTGTCATATATGAATATGGTTTACAAATGCCGATACTCAAATTCAGAAACTAGAATCCAGTTTAAGGTGAATTCGAATATTTGGAACACTTCATGTCCAACTCAAATGTCACACGCAGCATAATGTGTACTCCCATTTAGATATGTACTCAAGCGATGTATCAAGATTCAAATACCGAGTCAATCAACCAAGAATGTACAAAACTAACTGACATATAAACATTTATAGAGTATATGGATCAATAATATCAACTAACATACATAAGCCAGGCCGTTGTACTTTTTTTTTGGCTACAACAGCATCCTTTTTTTAGCCAACATCTTGGCCCTTTCCGGTGCGTGCCACTAATGGTCCATCTATACTACTACTATTGCTGAATGCACATTTAGCCTGATTGGCATATTTGTAGGTCTGGCACAGCAATCCAAATGAAATGTCTCCGAGTCTTATCAATTAATACAGACTTGTGCTCAAATAAAATTACAAACCAAAAAACAAAAAAAAACAATTATTACATGATCTCTAAAACAAATGGTTTGATTGATTACATGAACAGACAACACAAAGGTTATTCAACTATGGAAAGAACGTTTCACCTATGATTTACCAAGTAGGAATTTAATTTGTTTTTTCCTTCAGTATCTTAACAATCTGGTCAGTCTCAGCTTGCTTCGTTTTGAAATCCACCAAATATTTAATGGTTGTCTTGAGTACTACTTGTGATTGTGCTGTTTGCTTCCTCAACATATCAACTTCATCTCTAAGTGCAGAAGCAGAATCTCTTTCTACCACTAGTTTAGCCTCTAGAGCATCAGCAGTTGGCAATTCATAATGCATGATTGGGCTGGTGCCACTGTTGTGGGATGATGCAACATCCATGGGGACCTTGCTCTTTGATCTTGGGCTAACCTGTTTTGCCATTAAAGTTTTGATTGGATTCAGAAAAGTTGAAGTTAGCAAAACATCTCAACTGGGAGTTATAACAGCAACCAGTTAAACAAACAAGGAATTAAAGAGTTTCAATTGGATGCTGAAAAGTAGTTATTAACATCATTGTAACCCGCTGTTGCAGCAACAAAGCAGTTAAACAAACAAGTAGATATTTAAGTTAAGGCAAACAGATAATTCTTAACAGTAAGTATCAAACACATAGATAGGCGCAGTCTACAATATGATTAACAGGCTGTGCCATTATGTAATCAGTAGCAAACTAAATTAAGCCAAGCAACATAATTGAACAATTTTGCAATAAGTGGCTACCTAAAATTCCGAGAAGCGGGTAACTAAACTTACACTAGTTCTTTGTACAGGCACACTGCAACTTCTTTTTCTCTTACAAGGTTGTACGAAAGAGTCCATGGCATCAATTGCTTGGATACGCAGTCCCAATACTTCTTTCTTCCCACACTGCATGGGTATGTCGAATGGTTAATCTGGTAAGATGGTGCGTCCTTGATATGTTATATGAGGACGTGTAGTCAGACTAGTTGTAGCCAAACACATCACGCTGGCTTTTACTGTATATTTCATGCGATTACTTTTGGCATATCGAGATCTAAGCAATCTACAATAGGATGAAAAGACTGGCATCCTTCACATTATTGGCGAACTCAGTTCATAGAAACAAGAAATTCAACCATTCTGTGGGTAAATCAAAAGCGCCACTGGAATATTTTTTACTATCCAATCATACACGCAAAAAGGGGCGACGCCACCATAGGGGCTGGTATGGGCGGCCGCCTCAGGTGGTTGGAAAGTGTGCACCCAGTTTGAGTCGTCCAGATTGGCCCATGCTAGTTTTGTTCATCCCAACGCATGAGCAGGCAATGTAAAAAATGAAGAAAAATGTTTCAATTTGGATGGGGCAATAATATAAGTGCAAGGCAGACCCTATAGCAGGCTCGCGGCCCAAATGAGCGCCTCCCATATCGATCGACAGCAGGAAAAATCCCAATTCATTCGCTCCAGCCTCCAGTCTGGTTCGCTCCTAACCTAGTCGCCGCTGGACAGACCGACACAGCACTTCCTCACGCCCTCGTTGGAGGGCGGTCGCTGGGCTTCAAGCGAACGGAAGGACAAGAAGATGAAGATCCAACCCTGGGTGTAGCCTGCGTGGGAGGCAGCGGTGGCAGCACGGGCATGGCATCGAGCTTGCGCAAACGGACAATCGCAGCTTGCAAGAGTAGCATGCGCAACGAGCAGGTACATCACATCCCTGATTATATCTAATTCAACTCTTCAATTTCTGGCCAATAGTTAAACCTGACGGTGTTGTAAAACTGCTTATATGTAGGGAATCTATGAGAAAATGAAACCAATTTCTACTTATTTTATAACTCCCCCAATCAATACTGAACTGACTGAATCTGATGTATCTAATCAAGTTTCTGGTGCAAACATACAAGCTCATGTTGTTCTTGAGCCTGAAGTGTCTAATGAACAGACTGCTAATGAAGGATTTGATGCAAAAAAATTACATGCTCCTGGTGATGAACATATAGTGTCTAATGAGGGATCTAATGCAAGCATTTTGCAAGCTCATTGAAGGATTTAGTGTCTAATGATGATCTACTATGTTGAGAGAGACAGAGATTTGCAGGCATTGATGACAAGAAAATTATAGTGCATTTTCATAGCTTGAGGAAACATCGAGGCCATCTACCAGAAAGTCCCCGTATCATGTCAACATAGCATAAATACTTTTCTAATCTGTTGTTTGAAACTATTGGCATACATGTGCAGGATAGATATATTGATATGCAGTTTGTGCACTGGTTATACGTGCAATTACACTTTGATATTTTTAGCCAGAGAATGAATAATTCAAGCAGGTACAGACCATGTTTGTAGTCCTTGTACACCATGTTGCATTTTGTGTTTTTTGATGCTTGCATCATTTAGTGTTTACAATCTGAACTACTTTGTATCATTAGCTGGTTCTCAAAGTGCATGTAGCTTCACATTTCTCAAGTTATGTTGATTTCCAGAGTGCAAGTGCCTTCGTATTTTTTAAGTTAAATGTTCGCCCCTGGTAACTTGAATTCGTGGATTAGCCACTGCACACAAATCATACACGAATGCCAGTACGAATTAAATGAAATGCAGGGACTTACGCTAGCTCATTGTATAGACTCACTGCAGCTCTGCTTGCGCTTGGGATGTTCCATGTACAAGTCCATGTTACCACTTGCTTGGATGTGCAGGCCTCCTTGCATCCCCCTCTGCATTTTTTACACGGCGAATGGTTGATCAAATAAGAGGAATCAACCTTGATGTTGTGCCGGAGGACAGATACTTACAAGGTTATACAGGTGTGCAGGATGTGTACCAGATCCCGTAGCGCCATCATGCTTCACTAAAAAATGGATTTGCTTGTTTCAGATGATATCTCGAGAAGAAATAAGAGTTAAAGTCAGAGTTGCATATGCGTGTAAGCTAAGAGAGAAGTGAAAGGATATCCAAACATCGTCGGAACAATGCATAATGGAGTGATGTGTGGATACCTAGTTTAGGCCGACGTTTGGGCATGCTCGCCTAGCTAGAGTGCGGGTCACTTCAGAGCCATTGAGGGTGATGCGCTGGCGTTGGCTGGCCACGCACGGATGCAGATCTTGAGTGGCAGCGGAGCGCTATGATGCGGTGGACGAGACCGTTGGTGAAGCCCCAACGGCCTCGGAGGCGGAGGTGCGATGATGTGCTCGGTGAAGTAGCCCCGGTAAGCTGGGAGACGGCGTCGGTGAAGCGCACCTAATGTGGTGGAACTCGGTGTCTATGAGGCACGTCGGTTGCGGCGGCCAACGTTGTCTGTGGACCACCCGGTGCGGTGGACGAGGGCGTAGATGAGGTAGCTCCGGTGCGGTGGTGAAGCGCGACCGTCGTCTTCGTCGTCGTCGTCCGGCACAGAGGTGGGGAACGGTGGGGAAAGAGACGAGACGAGGGGTGATTCGAGGGTTGGCGGCGAATTAGGGATTTGAGCAAAATCTGGGCGCGGAAGGGGACGGTGGAGAAGAGAGATTTTGCAGGGCTGGAATTGGGGCCGCCAGATATTTCAATCCGAAACGTGGAAGCGCGAACTTATACTGTCATCGTCCTTTTTGGGGGGGAGGGGGGCTGGGTGCTACGTGTTCGTCCGACACATGCGACCACCCCAACAGGACTATACTTTGGTGCCTTAAGGCAGTTGCCTTTGTGTCCATGACATGTGGGCCCAACAGGTGGCTGGCCCACATGTCAGTGACCCAAAGGCAGTTGCCTTTAAGGCACCGAAGCAGCGTCCACCCCGACACGACCCTGGTCTGCCTGGTGCGCCTACATTTGAGAATGCATACGAATCTTATTTCATTTGCAAACGAATCTATATGTATTACCATGCTCGTGTTTTCCTTGCAATAATTAGTCATTCAAAACGAGATACTCCATCCGTTCACTTTTGTAAGCCGTTTCAGACAACTTAAAATGAACTGTTTTGCACATTGTCTGAAATGTCTTCAAGGTCTTATAAAAGTGAACAGAGGGAGTACTATAAATTAATTAATGAGGAGTTGTTTGAAAAAAATCGAAATGGTACCCACGCTAACGTGGATTAGAGTGTGTGTCACATAATTAGTTATTTGAATTAGAGTGTGTGTCACGTAGTTAGTTATTTGAATTAGAGTGTGTGTCACGTAGCGATCTCCAATTCTAACGTGGATTTCGCATTTCACTGTATCCATGCTACTTTTTAATACAAATTCATATGTATATGATGAACACCATGGTAGTGCAAAAACTTTTGGATGGATTCAAACATATGACCTACAAAATAGCACAATAAACTGAGTCAATGTCAGCTTTTCGAAACTTAGTATGGCATGAATTCGAAATAATTACCCGTATGCCTGGTCCTCGGTTCAAATCTTACAATGTACACCGAATTGAAACATCAATATTAAGTCTCGT